>NC_062296.1:90651921-90954043 GCF_902655055.1 Lutra lutra | reverse complement strand
TGGGGCTTGAACTCATGACTGTGAGATCAAGACCTGAGCTGAAATCAAGAGTCAAACGCTTAACAGACTGAGCCAGCCAGGAACCCCAATAACGGCGATCGTTATGTAAGAAAGCGATGTCCCCCTTGGGGCATCTGGCTGGCTCAGTGGTAGAGCATATGGCTTTTGGTATCAGGTCAGCTCTGAGTTCAAGCCCCACATTGGGCATAGAGCTTACTTAAAAAAAAAAGAGAGAGGGAGAGATGCCCCAAAATGTTGGGTGGGAGAACACAGGACTTCACAGAAAAATGAAGCTTAACAGATATCAACAAGTAAAGAATCCAGTCTCACTTCCTGTGGTGATTCTATGGAAACTAGGTTAGCAAATTGGCTTTTATCCCTAGTCCTAACCACAACATTCATTGCCCATACGAGGATTTATTGTGTTCAGTAAAGAAATTGTAATAAAATTAAAACTTCATGAATTCCTAAATAGCTTCTATAGTGTTCTAGTTTACATGCTGTCTTGCTAACCTCGACCTTTAAAAAAAAAAAAAGTTGGTGTATTTGTTTCCTTCCCAGAATTCATTCAGACACAAGATGTGTTCAGAGCCCTCATTTGCCATTAATTATCATGGACAAGATGGACTTCACCCTGCTAGTCGTCTGTTGGTGCTGGATACCAGAGAAATGAGGGAATTCTCTTGAGGTAGTTAGAGGAGAGTGCAAAAGAGCCCTGAACAAGAAAATGTTGCTTAGAGGAAATGGAACTTTACTATATCTTAGTGTTCTTCGCTCCCTAATGCCGTCCTGTCCAACAGTAGCCACTAGCCACATGTGTGTATTCATATTAGTCTTAAATTCATTATGTTACGTAAAATGAAAAATTGAGTTTCTCATTTGTACCAGTCATATTTCTTTTTCATTCTTTTTTTTTTTTTTAAGTAGGCTCGACACTCAGTGTGGATCTTGAACTCACAACCCTGAGATTGAGTTGCGTTCTCCAGGGGTGCTGGGTGGTGCAGTCGGTTAAGGCAGCCAGCTCTTGGTTTCGGCTCAGGTCATGGTCTCTGGGTCCTGAGCTTGAACTCTGTGTGGGGCTCCGTGTTCAGCACAATCTGCTTAGAGTTGGTTTTCCCTCTACCTCTGACACCCACCCCCCCGCGTGCTCTCTCTCTCTCTCATTAAATAAATCTTAAAAAAAAAAAAAAAAAGCCCCATGCTCCACTGACTGAGATAGCTAGTTGCCCCTGTACCAGTTATGTTTCAAGTGCTCAGTATAGCTACATGTGACCAGTTGGTGCCATTTTGGACAGTGCCGATGTAAAACATTTTCCATCAATATGGAAAGTTCTATCTGACAGCACCTTTCTAATATGTCTTGTCCAATTAAGAATAAAACACATGGGATGCCTGGGTGGCTCAGTCAGTTAAGCGTCTGTCTTCAGCTCAGGTCATGATCTCAGGGTCCTGGGATCGAGCCCGGGATTGGGCTCCCTGCTCAGCAGAGAGTCTGCTTCTCCCTTTCTCTCTCCCTCTGCCTCTCCCCCCGCTTGTGTTCTCTTTCTCAAATAAATAAATAAAATCTTAAAAAAAAAAAAAAGAATAAAACAGGTAGGGCCTAGGTTAGATCCCCATGATGTGGATAAAGAATAAGGGTTTGTTTCCAAATGGGCTACCTCACAAAGTAGTGTTTCACAACCAAACGGCTTCAGAAAAGGGATGTATTGTTATCTGTGAGTTGATTGAAGAATTTGTTCTAAAAATGGGTGGAAGTTTATAAAGATAATCTTCTAAATTGTTCTACTATCAGATTAGAACGAAATTGCTTGTAGAGAAATCCCAACCCTAAGTAGCTTAAAGAAAAAAGGAAATCTAGGGGTGCCTGGGTGGCTCGGTCCGTTAAGTGTCTAGCTCTTGGTTTCAGCTCCGGTCATGATCTCAGGGTTGTGGGATCGGGCTCCACGCTCAGCGTGAAGTCTCCTTGTCCCTCTCCCTCTCTTCTTCCCCCTGCTCACACACTCTCTCTTAAAAAAATAAATAAAATCCTTAAAAGAAAAGTCTTTTGGCTTATACAACTAAAAGGTCCCAGGATAGGTCTGACTTCAGACATGGCTGGGTCTAGAGGTCTTACCAAAGTCTTTCGATCAGACTGGCTGCATAATTTGTGGGGCCTAGTACAGAATAGAAAAGCAGGGTCCCTTGGTCAAAAAATAAGAATATCAAAATGGTGACAGCATAGCCTTAAGTCAAGGGTGGGGCCCTTCCAAACGGAAGCCTCCATGAAACTTCACAGGCTGTGGGCCCCTTCTCCAGGTCGTGGTCTCTTCCATCTTTGCCTCTTGCCTCTGGTTTTCTGTAGGTTAGTCCCATTTTTCAGCAGCCTTTGTTCACTGGCAGCTCAAGGCTTGTATTTTTTTTTTTAAGCTGCTAAAGAGTGTTCCTCTCCCCTGGTAATAGCAGCAGATACCAGACAATTTCAAATAAACTTTTCTTATCCCTGATTTCGAACACATGGTGTTGCTCCCTTTGCCCAGAACTGGGTGACCTGTGTACCCCCGAAGCTGAGAACAGAGTCAGCACTACTCAAACCATAAGGAGCACGAGAGAAGTGATAGTTCCAGAATGAAAAACATGGAACAGTTGCCTGGAGAAGGGGTAAGGCATACAGAGTAGTCCAATAATAAATGTCTACTCTGGTTAGTAAACAATCGTGAGCAATAACGAGGGGACTCAAAGTCAGAGGAAGTCTTAATTCAGAAATTTTCCCAATAACTGAACAGATTCCTTTCCCTCTAAAGAGTTTGCTAAATTTTAAATTCTGTTTCCTCAGGTATGCAAGCAAGATTTTTCCTGTCTCATGTATATTCAGTAAAACATTTGTGTTCTTAGCCTTATTCTTACTTTAAAGACTCTCTGTCAAGATTCTGAGATCCAACACTTATTGCCCTGCCTTGAAATTATTTTAATCAAAGAAGAATATTCCCTGGAACTCTATTATATTTGTCAGACCCATCTTTCATTCAAAACTTTGTTGCTTAGGAGGAGAGTTTCTTCGGAGAGGAAATATACGTACGTGTGTGTGTGTTAGTTATTACTTTCTGTATTGGTCAGTCGTGCTGCTGAACCAGCATGTGGTTTAACATGTTCTACTCAAAACTTGACATTTTAGTGAAATCATGAGTCTGATGCCTGGAAAGGTGAAGAGAATGAAGGTAGCGTGTAGAATGGTTGTTGTAATGGAATCACTACACACGCCAATCAGCTCAGCCAGGATATCCCTTCTAATCTAGTGGCATCTGACCTTATTTTTCTTGTCATATCTGACACTTTGGGGCATCTGACTTGACAATTGTATTTCGATCAGTTTATCCGGGAAGGCGGGGGGGTGGTTGATTCAGTCTGCTCCGGCCATAGCTCCGCGTTGGCTCATGGAGAACCCTTTTCTGACGTCAGCTGCACCGAGGCAGAAGTTCAACAGAAGGCGTCTGCAGCTGGGCCTCTGGGGGCTTGAGGCCTGGTCCTGCCACTCACAAGCTGGGTTTCCTTGGGTCAGTTTGCCTCTCTGAGCTGGCTTTCTCTTGTTTGTAGAAATGTCATTGTTGCTATCTCAGGTCATGATCTCAGGGTCCTGGGATCGAGCCCTGCTTTAACATTTCTCCCACGTCAGGCTCTCTGCTCACTGGGAAGTCTGCTTCTCCCTCTCCCTCTGCCCGTCCCACTCCCCCAGCTTGCTCTTGCTCTCTCACTTTCTCTCAAATAAATAAATAAAATCTCAAAAAAAAAATAGTGGTCCACCACACCTGCTGATTCATCGGATTCATTTTTCTGGGTCATTCAACTAGGATGCTAGCATAGAAAATGAAATGGGAATGCCTTGAGTTCCTGTTAATGTAAACAAGTTATCAATTAGTCATATGCTTGGCTAAGCAGACAGTGGCATACATTTACAGTGGCTGACTTCAGCCCAGCATCGTTCCCTAACCAGCAGAGCTCACCCTCCCCAAATCCATGAGGCATAAATCTACATTAATTGAAAGTTCAAGATGACAGTCTTTTTGCCTCCTTCTTCCTATTTCAAAGATCCTCACTAGAATAGAGAAGTCCTAAAGCTTTTGGGAAAAGAAGAGCTATTTCAAGGAAGACTTAATTTTCTGTTCTTTAACCTAGACATTGAAATCTGGCCTAATAATTACATCAAATAATTTTCTCCCCAAATATTCAGATTTTTTCCCACTGTACAGGTCTGTGCTTAGCTTTGGTTGGTCTTAAAGATTTTTAATATAAATTGTAAAGTAGGGCTTAATCCCTTCCTTCTATTTTCCAAGGAGGTCACTTTAACATTTCTCCCCACGGATAGGCACTCAGAGTCCGCGGCTTTTTAAGACAAGCACACCAGTCTAGGGCTCTTCAGAATATAAATAGAAGCATTGAAAACACACTTGGAGCTTTCTAAATTGACTTCCCTGAACTAAGTTAGAAATTAAAGTTAGGCTGAGGTGCCTGTTTGGGCTCATTAAGTCTTGTAGTGTTTTCTCCGAAATGGCAGGTCTCCTGGGACAAATCAAGGAAATGTTCTCTTTAAATTCCCTGAAAATCAGAAGGGCAACAATTTTCTGATAATCTTTAATTATTCTTCACTAGAACTGCATATTGAAAATGGAACACATCACCTGGGTAGATAAAGGAGACACGTGAAAGAAAGAAAAGAAGGAAAGAAACATTTATGTGCGAATTCACTCAAAAGCAGTCAGTGGCACAGTTGGGTTTTTTTTTAGAAGTCCCAAGCTACTTTCGTATCTTTGCTAACAGAACTACACCGATTTAAAACATACCACAGCTTTAGGAAACAGGAATAAAAATCCTGAACATCAAAGAGGTGAACATTTGGAAGCAGCCTTTTGAAAAATATTTGCCTGACTAGACCTACAGAGATGGCCCTGAGTGTTCCGTGAATTCCTACACTGCGTAGGACACTATCATTGAGTTTGATTTCAAAGTTCAAGTCATTGTCTCCAGCGGCCGCTCACATATTGAAAGGGATAAATACCCCCACTACATGTCTGGCCTTGAAACAAATTGTAATGAAAACCATCACCCGTAGCTACAAAAAATTACAGTAAGGGTTCTGCCAATCCATTTTCCTTCTGAAAGGCACCGAGGGCACCAACATCGCATAAATCGTCCCCATAAGTCCTCAGGTAAAAACCAAGGTTTGTGTCATCTAAGGATGTCTCATGGTGAACAGGCAAGGCAACACGCAATTCCTCAGCTCCTACTTCAAAGGTAGAGGATGGGCATAGTCGCCATGGAAGCGGTTATTGACCACTCTGTCGCTATCTCTCTGTGTCAGATAAATAAAATTAAAGAAGATTTTTTTTATTTATTTGACGGAGAGACACAGCGAGAGAGGGAACACAAGCAGGGGGAGTGGGAGAGGGAGAAGCAGGTTCCCCACTCAGCAGGGAGCCCAATGCGGGGCTCGATCCCAGGACCCTGGGACCATGACCCGAACCGAAGGCAGACGCCTAACCGAATGAGCCACCCGGGTGCCCCATGTGGAGATTTTATAAAGTATGCCCAGGCCCCACTCCCCACCCACCAAATCAGAATTCTGGGGATGGTGTTCTGACACGGGTAGAGAATTAACACCCTACAAGTGAATCACATTAAGAATTAGCAGAACAACATGAAACCGAGAAGCTTCTCTTGTGCCATTAGACCTCATGCCCAGTCTGACTCTTCCAGCAGTCCTTCCATACCTGTAATCGCCCACCCTGCCCACCCCCACCCCGTCTGTCTTTCCCCCTCGACTCACACACTCTCACAATTCCTGGAATGGAAAACACCTCAAAGGGGCAACCTGTTTACTGATTCATTTTTAAAATGGCATTACAGGGGCTCCTGGGTGGCTCAGTCAGTTGAGTATCCCACTCTTGAATTCAGCTCAGGCCATGATCTCAGGATCATCAGATTGAGCCCCGCTTCAGGCTCCATGCCCAGCGGGGAGTCTGCTTCACTCCCTTTCCCTCTCCCTTTGCCTCTCCCCCACCAAAACTCCTGCATGTGTATGCTCTCTCTCTCTCTCAAATAAATAAATACTGAATACTGACCAATTCCTCGAAGGACACAATCTGCCAAATCCATCTTTAAAAAAAAAAAATTAAAAAAATACAATGTCATTGCAAATGGAAGCAATTCTGGCCTCCATAAGTAACAAAGGGAAAAAATGGAGTGCTAATGGTGGTGATAGTTTAAGGAACTCAGTTTATTCCCAGGGCTCCATTTATCAAATCCCACTATAACTTTATTGCATATTCACCAGAAATCATTACATTTTGGTAGTTTTTGAATTATGTTACCTCTGGCCATAAAATTCCGTCTAATAAGAAATCACAGCTGTTAAGTCCAGTCTGATTAAATGGAATGACAGGTGATCTGCAGCCTTGCAGATGATGTTTTTGGCTGCCCATTACTTCCCATTCGAAAGATGATTAAGTGATTATAAAAGGAAAGCCATAGGTACAATTCCAGGGCCCCCACACCATAAATGATTTTAAAGGAGAGTAATCTGTATTTTTCATGTCTTTTACTGTTTGCATACAGTTCCTTGCATTGCCTTTGCCCCGAGGCATTTCAACTCTGTACTTCATATAAACGCCTGCTAAAAATCTCACCAGCAGTGCACTCCATGACCAAAAGACTCGAGTCCTCGCTGCTAATAATCTAGAATGCCTGTGTCTTGCGAAGCACAGCATTCCCTTCAAGCAAGAAAGCAGGGGTAGTCCGGTCTTCCTTACTACTGTCATACTTTTATAGTACTTGAGAATGGCTGGGATCTTTGGTTTTAAAAAATAGCTCCATGTAATTATTATTATTTTTTAAATAGAATCTCCTGGCCTCCCGGCTGGCTTGCTTTGTAGAGCATGTGACTCTTGATCTTGGGGTTGTAAGTTTGAACCCCACGCTGGGTGCAGAGATTACTTAAAAATAAAATCTTTAAATGGAATTTCCCAAAGTGCTTGTTGGTGCTGTTTTCTGTTTTACTTACTGGATGTCACGTAACAGTATGACAGTATCCCAAAGAAAAGACTTAAATAATTTTTGGCGATGACAGTCATAGTATATTTTGGTACCTTGGCTATTCAAAATCGGTAACAGTGACTTCCTAACAACAAAATACTAAAATAAAGCCAAGGCTCAAATATGTCTTTGGTATGTGACATGAGGATAGAGAGAGAATTTTATTAAGAGGAAAATAAATAATACGTTTCTGTTCATAAAATGAAAACTGGGCTGTGAATTCTTTTTTTTAAAGATTTATTTGTTTATTTATGAGAGAGAGAGAGCACGAGGCGGGGCAGGAGAAAGGGAGAAGCAGACTCCCCACTGAGCCAGGAGCCTGACATGGGGCTTAATGCCAGGGCCTGAGCCGAAGGCAGACACTTAACTGACTGAGCCACGCAGGCACCCCTGGGCTGTGAATTCTGAGAAGGAAATAGAACCATTATAATGTCTTTTTATATGGTCTTTTCCCACTATCTCTACTTGCACCATTGCACAGTATCTTTTTTCTCCAACAGTATCTTTTTCTCCAACTATTTTTTGGGAGAAAGGTATATCCACAAATGCCTCAATACATCTTCATATTTTCCCTGTAATCTCTCATGTGTATCTCCTCAAAGACCATGCACAGCAGCAGGTATAAGGGAGCTAAATTAAGGAGGTTCTGTGCAGGTCATCTAGAAAATCTGAACGTCTTACCTGTATTGTATATGAAAATGCAGCATGATTTTCTCTTCTCCGATTATTGAAAGAAGATAATAGAGTGGAAAAGGTGGCAGTATTGTAAATAAATAGGATTTTTGGAGGAACTGTTTTGGAAGACACTGGCCACCTAATAATAAACAAGATGTATACCCCCGTCCATATGCCTTGAATGCACGTGTCCATTTGCCACCATTCCTATCTGTCCTTCTCAACCACATTCCCTTGTTTTTCATAGGGCCTTCTCCTGCTTCTCCCTATCCCTTCATAAATATTTTACATTATTGACCATATCATACTGTATTTTAGTTGTCTCCAAGTCAGTCTTTAAACAAGTGGATGAAATTTACTTTCATTTCCACAAAAAAACCAAAAACCAAAAGTTGGTTCTTTGAAAACATCAATAAAATCAACAAGCCTCTAGCTAGGCTAACTAAGGAAAAAAGAGAGAAGACACAAATTACCAAAGTCAGAATTGAAAGAGGACACATCACTACAGATCCACAGACATTAAAAGAATAATAAAAAAAAAGTACAAAAATCTCTGTTGTTACAGCTGTGAAATTGACCAATTCCTTGAAGAACACAATCTGCCAAATCTCACACAAGAAGAAATAATCTGAACAGGCCTATAACTAATTTTTAAAAATCATTTATTTATTTGAGAGAAAGAGAGCATGAGCGTGCATGTTCGAGTCGGGGGAGATGGGTAGAGGGAGAAGGAGAGAGAAAATCTCAAGCGGACTCCATTCTGAGCGTGGAGCCAGATGTGGGGCTCGATTTCATGATCCTGAGATCATGACCTGAACCAAAAATCAAGGGTCTGACGCTTAACCGACTGAGCCACCCTGGTGCTCTTGAATAGGCCTGTAACTAGTAGAGACATTGAATCAATAATTAATAACCTTCCTAAATAGGAAGTCCCAGGTCCAGATGAATGGTGTGTCCTACTACCAAGCGTTTAAGGAAGACATGATACTAATTCTCTATAATCTCTTTCAGAAGATAGAAACAGCGGGAATACTTTCTGTTTCTGGGGCCAACATTACCCTACTACAAAAACCAGACCAAGGGGGGGGAAAAAAACTAGCAACCCACAAAAACAAACAAAAAACCAAAGACATTATAAGAAAACTATAGCCCAATAACTCTCATGAACATAGATGCAAAAATCCTCAACGAAGTATCAGCAAATTGAATCTAACAATGTATAAAAAGAATTATACACCGTGACCAAATGGGATTTATCCCAGGTAAGCAAGGCTGCTTCGGTGTTTGAAAGTCAGTGTAATCAATCACTTCAACAGGCTGAAAAAGAAAAATCACATGATTGTTTCAATAGATTCAGAAAAAGCATTTAACAAAATCCAACACCCATTTAGATGGCAACTCTCCGTACATTCCATTCAATTTTGCTGTGAACTGAAAACTAAAAACTGAAGATTATTGGGGTGCCTTGATGGCTCAGTGGGTTTGAGCTTTGAGTCTCAGTGGGAAGTCTGCTGGAAGATTCTCTCCCTCTTCCCCTGCCATGATTCCGGCACATGCGTGCAGTGCTTGCTCTCTCTTTTTCTCTCTCTCTAATAAATCAATAAACGTTAAAAAAAAAAGCCATGTCTTATTTAAAAAATAAAAAAATTAAAAATAAAGGCTATTAAAAATTGATTAAACCAAAAATTGCTTTATGAACCAACTGTTTTCTTATTAGAGAGCTTTCCCCTCAAGGCATTAGTCTTCTTTGGGTTTGGTTTGAATGACTGTCTCTTCTCTGCTGGTTGAAGCAACTTTATCACATTTTGAAACACAACCAAAATTTCTGGGCACATTCTTCAAACTGGGGCTCAGAGCCCTGTGGTGGCAGTGCTGTGACTGGCCTCCACGCCACTGGATACCATGTGACCTGGACATCCGTGATGATTTAATTAAGTTGCCTTTGTTATTTCTGTAGAGGTATAGAGAGGCCGTTTTCCTTAGGTACCAACAGGCATATTGAAGCTTTGCCTGTAGCAAGCTGTAGCTGTAGGTGGTTGGTAAGTGGGGAGTGTGTGCAAAGATGGCAGCTGCACTAGACGCCAAAGCCAGGTCTGATACGGTGGAAGGAAGGATATTGTGAATTCTGCATGATCGCTTCTCTTTCACCTGTCAGTCAAGCTTGACAGACGACCACCCGCCTCATCATCTGTTTCCCCTCCCTGTAAAGATGACGATTTGGGAACATCTGTAGTAAGTGTTTCCAAGTTGAACAAGGCATATGCCAAATGTCAAACAGTGATTTCCAGACCTTAGCGTTCATCTGAATCACCTGCAAAGCTTCCTATCATTGGATCCTGGGCCATCCCCAGAGCATCTGATTGATTAGGGCTGGGGTTAGGCCAGAGAATTTGTATCTTTTTTTTTTTTTTTAAAAGATTTTGTTTATTTATTTAATAGACAAAGATCACAAGTAGGCAGAAAGGCAGGCAGAGAGAGAGGAGGAAGCAGGATCCCTGCCAAGCAGAGAGCCTGATGCGGGGCTCAATCCCAGGATCCCTGGATCATGACCTGAGCCGAAGGCAGAGGCTTTAATCCACTGAGCCACCCAGGTGCCCCGAGAATTTGTATCTTTAACAAGTTTCCACACGATGCTGATGCTGCTGGTCTAGGGACTACACCTTAAGAGCTTCTCCATGGGGCACCTGGTGGGCTCAGTCGCAGGAGCATGGGCCTCTTGATCCTGGGGTTGTGGGTTCAAGCCCCATGTTGGGTATAGAGATGACTTAAAAAATTAAAATCTTAGAAAGAACTTCTGCTCTAGAAGGTTCACCTTCTCAGTAGAAGGTGTGAAGACACCAGGAAGTAGCATACGTGTATATCTGACCTTTTATTAATGGACAAATAGCTCAGAACATTTTGTCTTGAAAGAAAATACAATGAGTGTTCCAGATTAAAAAAAATAGAGTGTGCCCCTTTCTTTTAAGTCATTAGCAAAAATGGCATGAAATGAGAACAAAGAGCCAGCAGAAGGTGGAGAGCGATGTCAAATATGACAAACGGGAACTTTGGGTGTCTGGCTCCCAAATCAGTTCTGTTTTTCACCTATTCGTTTGTCTCAGGATTGCTAGTTTCTAGCTGGTTTTCTCAGTGGTGCTACAGATTTTATGCTACACATAATCAGCTTCTTGAATAAATCTATTGACTTCAAAAACTTTGTCATTTTCTTTCTTTCTTTCTTTCTTTTTTTTAAAGATTTTATTCATTTATTTGACAGACAGAGATCACAAGTATGCAGAGAGGCAGGCAGAGAGAGAGGGGGAAGCAGGCTCCCTGCTGAGCAGAGAGACCGACACGGGGCTTGATCCCAGGACCCTGAGATCATGACCCGAGCCGAAGGCAGTGGCTTAACCCACTGAGCCACCCAGGCGCCCCATTTTCTTTCTTTCTTTTAAGATTTTATTTTTAAGTCATGTCTACACTCAATGTGGGGCTCGAACCCACCACCCTGAGATCCAGAAAAGCATGTTCCACCGACTGAGGCAGCCAGGCACCCCTGTTATTTTCTGAATATGGCCTGATGACTTTCTTGAATTGTTGGTAATTAATTCCTTTTTTTCCCTACAGAATGTTATCAAACATTCCTTTAATGTCAAAAATATCTGGGTCCCGTACATTCAGTTATTGCATCGGACATCTCTGTCTTCAGGGGCCCCGGCCGGTGTGAAGTAGCAGCTGAAGGAGTAGTTGTCCAGGGATTTATGCTAATTGGATCATTTGAAAAGTGTTTGTGTCTTTGGTAAAAGGCTGACAAATAGAGGCAGGTGAGATCTACATCTCTTTTTCCCATAACCCGGCAGGCGGGTGGTATGTTACAGTGTTAGAGTGAAAGCATGTCTCAGATCAGGGTCTGTATAGATGTTAATTAGTGGGCTGGCAAAAAGAAAGGAAAGGAAAGAAAGAACAGATTGGCTACTTGTTCCTTGTGCGGTTAGTGACATCCCTGAGCACTACCTGCCTGAAGAGTTCGCCTGGAAACAGACCTGGTGTCAGGTGTGCAGCCGGATTGGGCACCAAGTCCTCGGTCAAGTGGGTAGTGGGTGAGGGTGAGGGGTGGGCACAAGACCAGATGGCCTGGCAGAAGTGAGAGTGTCGCTTGCTCATGGCTGCTGGTTTTGCCCACTGCCGATTCTTGTCTCATGCAAGGGCAGTGGGGCCTCCATCGTCTTCCTAGCTACCATATTTCTGCAATACAGTAGAACGTATTTCTACCATTTCTTCGGAGAACGAAGAAATTATGCCCACTTATGCCAACGAACGAGCCTGTGGTGCCGATTTAGATAACACGGTTGAAGTGCTTGCCTTCGCTGCCTCGGGAAGTGTGAATTCCTGATTAGGGGCTCTTAAATCTGACCTAATTAGCTTCAGGATATGGGTTAAAATTAACTTATGTACCCATATACATATCACTGTTTTGTTCCAGTTATAAAACAGAGCTAGATGAGGTGAGGTGTCAGGTTTACAGTGGAACCACAGAGAGACTTAAAACAATTTGGGGAGGGCTGCCCCACTATCTAGCGTGCATGGTGTAGGTGTTGGAGGTTAAGAAAGAAGTCTGGGGACTATTAGTGTTCCCTGAACACTAGTGTTCCATATAAAATCTGGATGTTTTGTGTATGATTTAGGTTAGTATTTAAGCAAACCTTATAAAAGCAATCTTTTAAAAAAATTTTTTTTTATTAGAGAGAGTGTGTGTGTGAATGGGAGGGAGAGAGAAGGAGAGAGAATCTGAAGCAGACTCTGCCCTGAGCACAGAGCCCAACGCAGGACTCCATCCCATGACCACAAGACCATGACCTGAGCCGAAACCAGGAGTCGGACGCTCAACTGACTGAGCTGCTCAGGAGCCCCGAGAAGTGATCTTAGTGATTTTTATTTTATTTTTTTTTAAGTAAACGCTATCCCCAACGTGGCGCTCATACTCAAGACCCCAAGGTCAAGAGTCAGTCACATACTCTACCGACTGAGCCAGCCAGGTGCCCCAATGTTAGTGTTTTTAAATTCCATCATGAAGACCCAGGATTTTAGATTCTCTAAGGGAGGGAGCAAAAAAAGCTAACAACAGCAAAGCCATGCTGAAAAAGCCGGATGGATCTTTTTCAGAGGGAATGTTGTTTCTTTTCACACTTTCCTATTCCGAGCACAGCACTTGGGCAGTGCTGATAGCAAGCCCTGCGTTTAATCCTTGAAAACAATGACAACATGAAATGAAGTTCCCAATGCTGGCTTTCCCCTTTGTCCGAGATCATTTAATTTGCCAATAAACTTGAATGAAAGACAGAGGCTGAAAGGTTAATAGAAGTCATGTTGCCCTTGGCTTAATTCTGTCCTTTCTCTTTATGCCATTTGGTGGGCAGCTCCAACTTTTAAATTCAATGTCATGGCCACATACATGTGTCTGTGTGTCCATGTACATATTTGTGTGTTTGTGAAATACTGTATAGATTTTCTGGTTTTTAAAAAAGACTGACTATACAGGCAGGTGAGTCAAAATTAAAATGAACTTGGAAAAGAGATTTATTTTACCTAATTTTAAATTTTATCTTAAATTCTCAAATTCACCGACTAATTTTCCAGAAGGGCATTAGTGTATAAATACCAATCCGAATATAGACTGTTGGGACAGTGGCATTGTTTTGGGGTCCAAGAGACCACCTGCATGGGGGCACCCGGCTGGCTCAGTCAGTAGAGCATGCAACCCTTGATCTTAGGGTCGTTGAGTTCAAGTCCCACCCTACTTAAAAAAAAAGAAGGGCAAAAGACCACCCGCATGTTTGATGGTTTTGTAGGACTCCTGGGGACTCAGTGTAGAGTCCTCTGTGTGTGTGTGTGTGTGTGTGTGTGTGTGTGTGTGTGTGTGTATTATGGATTTCTTCCTTCCTGTCCTTCCTTCCTTCCTTCCTTCCTTCCTTCCTTCCTTCCTTCCTGTCCTTCTTTCCTTCCTTTGCCACAGCAAGGATACGCACTGGAACCAGAGAGGGGAAAAGGCACAGGGCAGAGTCTGGAAAAATCCATGGATGAGCTTATTACGCTGCCCCTGAATGAGCCCACGCAGAGTGCTCTCCCCCCAGCAGGACAATGCTCAAGTCCTGTATGGTGTTCCTGCCTAGGAAAGGCCATTTGAGACTCAGTGCATAGAGATTTTAGTCACGTCATCACAAGGACCAGCCGCTATTATTGAAATTCAGGATTCCCCCAAGGAAAGCAGGTGTTTCAAGCCCCAGGTGGGCAAAGCAACCTGCTAGCATAGGGAACTTTCCTGAAACTGAGATCCCAGAAGCCAGCCAGAGGCCAACCCTGCAAGCTGACCTGCTTTAAGATAACAAATAGCTCAGGCCGACTAGGTTAACCCTTTCCTCCAGAGGTGTATACTTTTTAAAATGCTATTATCTTTTGTATACCAATCTATAAATGCATGCTTGTTTGACTTAATGTATGAGGCTGTCAGCATCTTGAGGGCAGATGTCCCAGCCTATTTATCATGTTTCCCTGGCACCCGGGATGACAGAGAGACCCGAAGAGAAACCTGAAGACTGTTTCTGGAAACATCCTGGAGATGTTCTGGAAACACGAGTGGATGCATCAGTGGACAGTGGGGTTGTAGTTCCACGTGTCAGTTACAAGTTGGCTATTTTATAGAGTATGATTTAACTGCAGGTACAATTTAGAGACGATAAAATTCATATTTTCTGCCCAGAATTCTGGCAGTCTGGCCGCAGTAATCTGAATGTGACCTCATTCCTAGATTCTCCAAGCTACCTGCTAAATATTTAGCACATTGTGTATTTTCCGACTTGCGAGCAGGTTGTGTTGCGCTGGTCACAGGCATGGGGTGGGTGGGGGCGAGAACGGGGACAGAGCTTCTGCAGGTCACAGGGCTGTCTGCGTTGGCCTGGGCCCTGTCGCAGTCACATTCAGCCTCCGGTTTTGGATGGAGCCGGTGCTCATCACAGGGCAAGCTTCCGTTTAGGGCACAGTATCACAGTAATCACATCAGCGATGAGAAAAGGAAATAGAAGAGGATATGGCTGTTGACCCGTCATGTCTGGGTCGGCAGATGCTCTGGCCTGTTGGCAGGAGCCTGAATCAGATTTAGTCCAGACTTCTCATGCAGAACTTCTGTTGCTGCAAAAAGAAGCTCTGTGTGTGTGTGTGTGTGTGCGCGCGTGCGCTTGCACACATGTGCACATGCGTGCAAGCACATGTGTACACACATATATATTAAAAGGAGCATGGAAGTGTGTGTGGCCACTTAAGGATGGAGTACAAAATGTTTATGAAACTGAGCCTCTGAATAGAAAAAAAGCAGACATTAGAATCTGTGTTTCTTTCTTTACCCTTTTGAATGTAACTCTCTAGGGGCACCGGGGTGGCTCAGTTGGTTGAGCATCTGCCTTCTGCTCTGGTCATGATCCCCTGGATCCTGGGATCTAGTCCTGCGTCGGGCTCCCTGCTCAGTGGGGAGTCTGCTTTTCCCTCTGCCCCTCTACCACAAGCATTGGCTTGTGCTCACTCTCTCTCTTAAATAAGTAAAATCTTAAAAAAAATGAATTTATCCAGAATGCAAAGAGAAACACACTTAAAATTGAATTGAATTGTTACGGAAGTTAGGCGCCTCTTTAACTTTCTATGAACTGTCTTTACAGATATGTAAGAAACACTATTATCGAGCTCCATCGTGAAATGGAATATTTGGGTGTTAAAAGGTAAACTGAGGCACATGAAAAATAAGTTCAGATTGGGTAGTACCAAACTGGAAGTGATCAGGAACATTCCTTGATGGAAGCTGGGGGAAAGAATTATATAGAAAAGGTGTGTAAATTCTTTAAAAAAAAAAAAAAGGGGGCGCCTGGGTGGCTCAGTGGGTTAAGCCTCTGCCTTCAGCTCAGGTCATGATCCCAGTGTCCTGGGATCGAGCCCCACATCGGGCTCTCTGCTCCGCAGGGAGCCTGCCTCCACCTGTCTCTCTCTGCCTGCCTCTCTGCCTACTTGTGATCTCTGTCTGTCAAATAAATAAATAAAATCTTAAAAAAAAAAAAAAAAGAAAAGGTGTGGCAGCAAAGAAAGGAAATTATCTTTTTTTTTTTTTTTTAAGAAAGGAACTTGTTGATTGGCTGTTACTTCAAGCCCAAGGTTGTCTTTAGGTATCAGTTTCATGACGTAGAGGCTTAGAGTTTGGTTTGTTGACACAGGCCACAGACCCACCTCAGTTTAATGGCCTCCTTATCTCATTCGTGTAACATTAGTTTATCACATACTACAGTTTAACACAAGTGCATGTTTCACATGTATCACCTGTTTCCAAATACGTATATTTACGTTTTTCTTAACGATTACTCTTGGGGTTTTCCCTGAATGTGAAGAGCCTCTCTGTACTCCTTTGCTGAAACGGGTCTTGGGGCACAGCAGAGTGACCATGTGAGGACTCTGGGTGGCCAGGGTTAACACCAAGAGAGCTTAGTCATGATGCTTTAAGCTTTCATTTCCTCATCCACGAAATGGGGTTATACAGACCCAACAAAGCAGAGATTCATTTCCCAACGGCCAAAGGCTAATACTACGGAAATGCTTACTGCCGTTGGGATAGCACTAGCAATTAGACATTTGACACCCCCGAAAATGGGTTCGCTCTTGGTCTTCTGCTGCATTTCCATTGATCACTTGCTGTGGAGAACCACGGAAGCTGGGAGAAGGTGGAAAAGAGAAGCGGGCCCATGAGTTGAGTGGCAGCTGAAGTAAGGCGCCAACGAAGGGAAGCTTGCTGAGGGCACTCTGGGTTCTCAAAGATCCTGCTGCACCGTCTGGCTGTAAATGTGATTTTCTTGTGTGTGGGTTGAGGGCGACTCTAGTACCTAAAAAAGATTATTTGAGGGCAAGGTTTTGGACTAACCTGGTAAGCGGTATATTCAAGTTACGTATACAAAACCCAGTTTCTTCCTTTTGAAAAAAAAAAAAAAAACAAGTAAATGTAGCAAAATTCCATAGTCACTTTTAGGAAGACTTATCATCGAATTCCCTCATACATTTAAGGTGGCATTTCTGTATTTCTTTGACATTCCTTCAGATGTCTAAGAAATCCTTCCAAGTATTTCAATTACTCTTATGAAGCTAGTGTTTTAAATTCACAGATCCAAGTGGTTGGTACCCTTAAATGTTCCAGCCCCATTTACTGTCTTCTGGCGTATAAATCCAAATCTGAATGAGTTACTCAAGGACACATTTTATTTTATTTTTAAAGTTTATTTATTGAAGTCATCCCTGTGCCCAGTGTGGGGCTCGAACTCACAAGCTGGAGATCAAGAGTCACATGCTCTTCCAGGTGAGCCCGCCAGGTGCCTCTCAAGTACACATTCTATTTATTTATTTTTTTAAATAATTCTTTTTTTTAAAAGATTTTATTTATTTATTTGACAGAGGAAGACACAATGAGAGAGGGAATACAGATAGGGGGAGTGGGAGAGGGAGAAGCAGGCTTCCCACTGATCAGGGAGCCTGACGCAGGGCTTGATCCCAGGACCCTGGAATTATGACCTGAGCCGAAGGCAGACACTTAATGACTGAGCCACCTCAAGTACACATTTTAAATTAGAATTCTGAGACTAGATTAGCTAATCTCTATGCCAAATTCTCTTAAATAATAAAAAGTACTTATGATGTTAAATATTTACAGATTAACTCCAAACTTAATACAAAGATATTAATGCTGTGGGATTGATTTATTCCATCATTTGTACACTTGATTCTCAACCTTCCCAGGGTTAAAAGACATCCAATAAGGGAAAAAAAAATCATTCTCATGAAGGCAAGTTGGGTCTCCCTTCTCCATTCACCCTGTTTTTCTTTTCTTTTCTTTTCTTTTTTTAAGATTTTATTTATTTATATATTTGTCAGAGAGAGAGAGAGAGCACAAGCAGGGGCAGTGGCAGACAGAGCAGGTAGAACAGTCAGAGGGAGAAGCAGGCTCTCCGCTGAGCAGGGAACCTGATGGTGGACTCAGTCCCAGGACCTGGGATCATGACCTGTGCTAAAGGCAGACACTCAACTGACTGAGCCACCAAGGCACCCCTCCATTTCTCCCGTTTTTCATTCATCCAGGGGAGGCACAGGCCTGGTCTTTATTCATTCTTGGGCCACTGATGAGAAATACCATTTGCTAGTAATAGCCTTAGTTCCTGACTTAGTTCCTTCTCCATCTTTCATGGACACAGGAATCACCCGGGCGTCTTGTCACACCGAAGCCTTTGGTTCTGAAAGTCTGGGTGAGCCCGTGATTCTACCTTTGTCACCAGCTCCCGGATGAGGCCTAAAGGGATGGTTCTACTGGCATTTTCCATGCTTCTTTCAGCTGTGCACAGAGGACATCCTCTCCCACGGAGATATCTAACTGCCCTCCCAGTGTGATTGGTTTTCCATTTCTTTGACTCTCTTAAAGACATTCAAATGCCAGCCCCATTAGATTCTGTAGACTTCTTCAGGTTTTGTGTTTCCGTTGGCATAAAATTAAAAGAATCTTGAAGATGAAAATTACTCTGACTCACTTAGAGGGGAAAAAAATAATTGTTTTGAAATAAATGGAGAGGAATAACTCACTAGGAAAAAAAAAAAAACAGATTAGAAAGAGTGGGGTGGGGGGTAAAATCGCCAAAGTAATAACTTAAACTCTCTTGAGTTTTATAAATATAAAGTAAAGCATTTTTTGAAGTTGTTTCCTGTATCTAAGTGATTTTTTAGATTGTTTTTAGATACTTTGTACTGATTGAAGATCTTCATACAGATGCAGGATTTGGCGGGTTTGTTTTAACAATAATGGCTGTGCCCGCTCTCCCCTCCCCACTGAGTCCTTATTTGGTTGTCAGGCAATGTGGCTTGCTGGGTGACTTTTTCTGTCTGTTAAATGAGAAGCGCGCCATCTCAGAGCAAGTTTTTACTTAAACTAACTAATTCCAGGCCCAATTTCTCACTAACATTTCTTTACTCGATAGATTTAGGCAACTTAAATTTTTGGAAAACATGTGCGCAACAGTGTGTGTGTTCGCACGTGCATGCATACGTGTGTTCGCCCGCGTGTCAATGCTGGTGGTGTTGAGCTACTTCATTTCCCATCATAGATCATCACGCTGTGGTCTCATAGAGGCCTAGGTAACGAAGCTCTGGTGACTGCCTGGCCTTGTGGGCTGTTCAGTTGCTAGCCTACTAGAAACAGGTCCTCATAGGGTGTTCGCAGAAGTGTATTTGTGTATTGCTCGCCCACACTAGGTATCTGGGTTTAGATTTGCAGGCATTTTCGCCCAGCAATTCCACTTCTAGAAATCTGCCCAGGGTATTTACCAGACGGGTATGCAATTTCGTTCAAGGAAGTTCAGTGTGGTATCGTTCACCATCGCTGAAGATTAGAAACCACCCAAATAGCCATCAGTATGGAACATTCATGTATTCATTACAAATCCATATTATCATCATGGAAAAGACCTATGATGCATTGTTTAAGGAATAAAGTGGGCCACGACAAAGTCATTACAGTGGGATCACATTATTGCCAAAAAATAATAATAATAATAATGTGTGTATGAAATTTTCAAAACCAAGTAAAATGACTCTCGTGCAGATATAAAATGAACACATGTTGAACATTTTATTCAACTCATCATGAGTGAGGGAATCAATAAGACGTTAGAACAGTTTGAAGGAGAATTGAAAGAATCCAAAGAACAAGCATGTTTATGGATCCGGAAGAGTGAAGTGAATTTGCCAAGGGTTTCGAGACTGGCTTCTTCAACAGGGGGAAGGGGAGTCAGTTGGACCTGCACCTTACAGACCTCATTTGCTTGTCTGTAGCAAAGTATTATTTTGCATTGCTTCCAGTTACGCATGACTTCCAGACTTGCAAATAGTTCAAACAAAAGATACAGAGCCACCATACCGTCAGAATCAGCTTAGAAAGGTGTTCTAAAGTTTAGCGCCTAAACAATGCCTAATTTATTCTTAAAAGATGACTTTTCCCCGTGTGCATATATATGTTAAAGTCTGAAATGAGAACAGAAGCATTTCAAGTTGTCATCTATGGGTGATAAGATTTTGTTATTACTTTTGAATTTATGCATTTAAGTGTTTCTGTAGTTTCACAGTATTTCTAAGAGAGCATGGGATATTTTTTTAATAATCAGAAAAAAGGAACCCCTACTTCCGTATAGCACAACAACTAGAAACCCTCCTCCCCTGTTTGTGCTAAATCCTTCAACAGCAACAACAAAAGCAATGAATGAGCCACAGAGGAGCTCGCTGTAGGGTCCTGGGGTTAAGATAACAGCAGGAGAGTAGGGGCAGAAAATGTGTGGTGGTCCACAATCCCCTTGCTAACCTGCTATTTCTGGTGGGTCGCCCGATCATCGATAGCTTTGTGTTCAGTCCTAGAATAGTCCCACTTGCAAGAGCCGCTGGTGCGACCAAGGTGCGTGGGCAAGTCAGAGAGGTGCTTTGAGCTCTCATGCTGGATGAATGAAGCTCCAAGAAGCTAACCTTTTCTGTTGAGTCAGGAAGAGCCCCGTTTGCTGATGAGCAGCTTCCGGATCGGAGAGGGGAGAAGGACAGTGGCTCCGCGTGGTGTGTCGGAAGGGAAGCTGCTTCCCATAACCGTGTGATGACATTTATTAACGAAGAGATGTTTCTGAGTTCAGGCAACCTCCTTCGGGTTAATGTGCTTATTTATAGAACTCATTTGAAAATGAAACAGAGCTGTTTCTTTCCCCAGTTGTTGCAAAGAGCTAATAAACATGCTGATGGCTTATATTATTTCGTAAGTATTTGCCGGGCTATCGATTATTGCCCAGAGATTTGTTGTCTTTCCCTGCTCTAGGCGTTGTTTTCTTTCTTTTTTTTTCCCCCTCCCTCTCAGGCCTTGTGCTTCTGGCTAACATCCTCATGTCCTCCCGGGTGCCAGGCTTTCCTTATAATCCTCATTCTGACTGATGATATATTTGCAGAGAAGCTGGCCCACACATACAATACAGCATGCATCTCATTGACGGTGCACACGGAACATTTTGGGTAACCCTAGAAGGTTATATTCATCGCCCGTCGTATGAGAACGATAAAGATCACGTCAATAATTAAACAACAGTCTCTCGCCCTTCTTTGGTTCAGCTCAGAGCTGTGTGCTTGTTGGTGCGAAAATATTTTTGTTGAATGGATGAGCTGAATAATGTTGACTTATATCAAGCTATGTATCACCTTTCTGGAGTAGCCCTGTGTGAGGCCATGAAAACATCCTGCTCTCGGAAGGAATGACTTCACCTGTAGGAAACACTTGGGGGACCGGTGTTCACATTTGATTTGGAGGTTTCGTTGTGAAAACACCACATCCGCTATGGTGCTGGGCATGCTTCCCGGCCTGCTCAGGGCACCAGCCCTTGGGGTGGGACTGGCCTTGGGAGAGAAGGAGCAAGAGGGTCTTGGATGCCTCTACTGAGTGGAATAGTGTCCCCCCTAAGATTCATGTCCTGGTAACCATGAATGTGACCTTATTTGGAAATAGGTTCTTCTCAGATGGAATAAAGGCAAGAGGAGGACTATGGGTTTCGCGCGGGCTTGGTGTAATGACAGTGAAAGAGGGCCGGTGAAGACAGGGACATGGAGACACCAAGAGAAGGAGACAAGAGATGGAGACGGGAAGTAATCCTGCTGCAAACCAGGGATTGCCCGCAACTACTAGAAGATGGGAGGGGACAAGGAAGGATTATTAATCTAGGCTTTTTCCCTGGAGCCTTCAGAGGGAACATGGCCCCGTTAACACCCTGACTTCAGACTTCTGGCTTCCAGTCTGTGAGAGAACAAATGTCTGTTGTTCCAAGTGCCCCGCCCCCCGCCCCGGTTTTGGGTCATTTATTATGACAAACCGAAGAAACTAATACAGTGTCCCCTACTTCCCGGCGATGTCCCCCTTTCTTCCTTAGTGTCTGGCACTCCCCGGGCCTCTCACACCAGTATCTTATAGCTTCACCCATGCATGAGTCAAGGTTGAATAAGGTAAGCAGAAACCACTCTAGTTATATTGAGCAGGAAGGGACTGGATTGAATATAGAGAATTATTGGCTTGGGGATCAAAAGTCAGGGAAGCCTTTCTAGTGTCTAGAACTCGGGAAGTACAGTGAAGGCAAGAGACCACTACCTGGTATTTCAGTGGCTTTCAGCACTTACTGGGGTGACTTGTAGGAAGCTGCTTGGAAGATCCCAGCAGAACTCTGCATTTGTCAACTGTCCGTGCCCACACGTCTGCTCCTGCTGCTGTCACCACATCTCTGGGAATGACTTTCATTGATAGAATGTAAATGGTGCCTTGCTGCTAGGGGGTGCTGGGAAATGTAGTTTCCAGGCCTCCAGCCCTGTGACCCTATGGAGAGTGTAGTAAGGCAGGGGCAGAACTAACCACAGGAGAGGATATCCCGCTTACCCATCTTAATTTTGTTCCCCTCAAAACAAGAACAGAAGTACTTGCTTCTCCGAAGGATTCTGATGACCTATTCATTTACACCAAGGCATTAAGGACCAATAATACTTGGAAATGTTTGTTCTCTCACAACTATTTGCGCTTTACTAAGTCCAAAGATTTAATTCAAAGAAGTGAATCAATTTATTTGACACCTAGTTGGAACAGGGCCACGCTAATAGCAGTGTTTTCTGAGGAGTCCTCAGAGATGGAAAGCAACGTTAGGTGGAAAGCTGTGCCCTTCGGGCTTTTGGTCCCGTTTGGCTTGGTTCCGTTGCTGTCCTTTTGTTTTTATTCGAATACATTATTCTATTCTGGTTAAATGGTGCGCTTCCTCTAAATGGTCTGAGTAGTGGATATCAGTTGGGCAAGTTTACTTCCCACGGCCCACCCCCGACTCTCACCTGCTGTCTTCCCAGGGCACATCTCGTGCGGTGTCTAGAGACATTTGGGTGTTTGCGACGGAGTAGAGGGGTTGCTGCTGGCCTTGAGTGGTTAGAGGTCAGGGATGCCGCTAAACATCCTACAGGGGCACATAGGACAGCCCCGCAGCGAAGAATGATCTAGCCCCAAATGTGGCTGGAGGGAAAAGGTGAGGTAGATCTTTATTATCGTGACCCTTTTCTAACCTCAGGTCATCTTTAGTGCTGCTGCCACCAGTGTCGTCTGAAGGTCCCCTGCTTTAACCCCTTCGCCGTGCTCTGAAGTAGGTAGCCTGCCGACCGGTGAGGCCAGCAGTCTGCCCCTGGCCGCCCAGGGCAGAGCCAGCGTGCTGGCCGTGTGTCCCCTCCCTCTGAAGCCCTCTTTGGTTTGGTTCCATTCTGGATCCCCCCTCTTTCAAAGCCTCCTTCCTCCCACAGTCTGGAAACAGCCTGTCTGTCCGTTTGCCTGTGTTTTGGGGAGGGTCTCGGGGTCTCGTCACAGGGCTGAGAGGCTTATTCTCTTCTCTTCCCTTATGGCTCTCCCCTTCACCCCTGCCCTTTGCCAAATGATGGGTGTCTTGACATTTTCAACGCTCTCATCTTCACGGCCTCCGCGGGAGAAGAGCCGATGCTGTAGCAATCTGCCTTCTGCCCGCTCCCACCCCGCTCGTTCACACACACTTGGTCCCCGATGCCCAGGGTGCTCTCCCGAACTTGCACAGGTTGTCAGTTGCCCTATTTGTGAATTGGGCTAATTGTTTTCATTTGTTCATTTGCTCCATGCCAGAGAAGTCCCTTCTCTGGGTTACTGAAGGCTCAGTTCTTCGAGGGCAAACACAAGGTTCCCCGTAGTGCTCTGCCACCAACCCGGACCCCAAATCGAGGCTAATCTGATGCTAAAGAAAGACAGTCTGATGGTGAAGGTGACGATCATGTGGGCTGGGAGGGATCTTGGAAAGCCCCGAAGCGTGTTCCCAGTGCACGCAGGCGGTCCACATCCCATCATCCAAGGCAGAAGACGATCTGTCCGCTCTCACAGAGTTCCAGAGAGGCAGATTTCACAGCCGTTCCAGCTCTTAACTGCCGGCTCTGAGTGCTGGCGTCTATCAAACCTACATCTCCGGCCTCTTAAGGAATCAACGTTGTGGAAAAATATAGAGTAATACGCTTTGAAATAGGAGTTAAGATTTTCTTTATATATAAGAAATTTAGACAGTACTGTGTCCCTTCAAGTTAAGAGGATTTTATTTTTATCCGGAGAAATTGCTAAGCTAGGGCTTTTGGCAAACGGGATTGGAATTCAGAATACATGAGTAGCTTGAAAAGATGATAGATTGAATGAGGTAAGAAAAAGAGTTTAATTCTTTTTCTTTACTCTCAGGGTGTTCCCGCACAGCTGACTTCGAATGCCCAGAGTTCCTTCAAGATGACTCACGTATTGGGGTGTTTATTCCTCCAAAGACGTCATCTCTCCTTTTGTATTAAGATGGTGCATTGTGCTGTTTCCTTCATAACTTCCTCCAGGGCAGCTGTTAAATTATGCGACTTCAGAGGGCACTTCTGTCTACCTCAGCATTTCCCCTTTTGGCGTGGAAATGAATTTTCGAGATTTGTGCAGTTTATGCAGCAAACAAGGGTTGAGCTTCTCTTGTGTGCTCGGGCACCGTGTGGGCTAATTATAGAATTGGAGAAGAGGCTGTCTTGACCTGGAAGGGGCTTTAGAGAGTCGAGCAGGGAATTTAGACATGTAAATAAGGGAGCTCGGGAAAGGCCTATGGGCTCTGTGTAGCAGGAGGCACAAAGTAAAATGGGAAACATTTCGTATAGAACTTTCTAGTAAGGATGCTTTTCAGCATTCTTCAAGAACATATGCCTTTGAACCAAGATGCACCTGGTGACAAATCTGGTCATCGTGCCTGTGTGATCTCTGGAGCCTCAGAACCTACCCTTGCAAACGGAAAGAAATCCTATGTGCCTTAAAGATCATCGTGATGATTAAATTAGATCAAATTAAGTTAAGTTAAATTAAATTAAATGAGATAACTGGCTTTAAAAGTGCTAAGCAAAGGGCCTGATACTGGAGAGGTACTTCATAAATGTCGTTTCTGTTTTCTCTGTTTGATGATTCAAAAGTATCATAAAGGACTTTTATCCTTTTCTTGAGGGGGAGCAGGTCTCCTCCTGGTTTCAAAACTACCTTCCTGCATGTGGGCACCCTCCCAAGTCACGAGGCAGAGTCCACCCTACCATAAAATCGGAAGATGCCAGAGACTCCCCTTTCCAGCTTCCTTCGGCAGCCGGTGGTCGGACATATGGCTAACCAGGCGCACCCACGCCTGTCCTTGAATTAGTGGCTCTTGGTTTGGAGAAGCAGGGGCCACAAGAATCCATTCTGATACTACGTCATTTCGGTTGTAGTCGGTGTGGTCGTTAGAGGTCTCAATGGCTGTAGTTCTGGCAAAGGCGGCTCAAGTCCACGCTGGTGGTGTCCACTGTGCAAGTTTCGGTATCTGTCCTTAGTGGTGGCAGTAGCGGTGTCATTAGTGTTTTGATCTGTGATGTGACTATTTTTTTTAAGATTTTTTTTTTTTTTTTTTTTTTTTTGGGACGCCTGGGTGGCTCAGTTGGTTAAGCAGCTGCCTTCGGCTCAGGTCATGATCCCAGCGTCCTGGGATCGAGTCCCACATCGGGCTCCTTGCTCGTCAGGGAGCCTGCTTCTCCCTCTGCCTCTGCCTGCCATTCTGTCTGCCTGTGCTCGCTCTCTCTCCCTCTCTCTCTCTGACAAATAAATAAATAAAATCTTTAAAAAAAAAAAAAAAGATTTTTTTTTTTAATTGGGGCGCCTGGGTGGCTCAGTCGTTAAGTGTCTGCCTTCAGCTCAGGTCATGATCCCGGGGTCCTGGGATCGATTACTACATCGGGCTCCCTGCTCAGAGGGAGGTCTGCTTCTCCCTCTCCCCTGCTTGTGTTCCCTCTCTCACTGTGTCTCTCTCTGTCAAATAAATAAATGAAATCTTTAAAAAAAAAGATTTATTCATTTATTTGTTTGAGAGCAAGTGAGTGAGAGAGAGCAGGAGCAGGGCCAGTGGAGGAGGGAGAAACAGACTCCCCACTGAGCAGGGAGTACGATGCAGGACTCAATCTCAGGACCCAGGGATCATGACCTGAGCCGAAGGCAGACGCTTAACGACTGAGCCGCCCAGGCGCCCCTGTGAGGTGACTTTTAATGTTGACCCTGCGGGCATTGCCTCCAGCCCTTGGTCTCAAGACCTTCGTGAACAGCCTTCGTGAACAACCATATTTCCTTTCATTAATCCCTTTGAGTTCTTTTTTTTAAAAGATTTTATTTATTTATTTGACAGACAGAGATCACAAGTAGGCAGAGAAGCAGGCAGAGAGAGAGGGGGAAGCAGGCTCCCTGCTGAGCAGAGAGCCCGATGCCGGGCTCGATCCCAGGACCCTGAGATCATGACCTGAGCTGAAGGCAGAGGCTTTAACCCACTGAACCACCCAGGTGCCCCTTGAGTTTATTTTTTTTTAAGTTTATTTATTTATTCAAGTAATCTCTATACCCAGTGTAGGGCTTGAACTCACAACCCCAACATCAAGAGTTACATGCTCTTCTGACTGAGCCAGCCAGGCGCCCCTCCCCACCGAGCTTATGTTACCCACATCTTGTTTCCCATACTCACAACTTGAACTGGACTAATAAAAATATTGTTATAATCGTCGTAATAAGTTTTTTGGTTATGCAGTGATCTCTTATATGCTATCAAAGAGGGAAAGACTGTTCCATTCTATATTAAATGGATCCTTAAGACCATCCTTTCTCAGTTAATTTGCATTTTCACTTTTCAACCCTTCTATATGTTTCTTTATTGTTACGTGTCATTTCTTATTAGAAAACTAACAGTGTCCCAGAGTTTCCATTCTTTTGATGCTAGATCAACATGACAGGGAGATAGACCTTGTAGAATTGCCAAAACCTACAATGCCATATGCAGAGAAAAAACAGTTGTGACTTTCTGTTTTTGGCATGAAAAGCAATGCCTCACTACTCTTCATCAATATTCTATTTTAAAACCTGACTATTAAGCCCAAAGCTCTTTGCTGTAGATAGAAATTTTTCAATATTTTAACCAAAGCTGTGAGTTAGAAAAAAAGAGTACCTCTTTAATTAAAAAACAACAACAACAGGGGCACTTGCTGCTGGCTCAGTCAGTAGAGCACTCAACTCTTGATCTTGCAAGACCTACAATGGGCATAGAACTTACATTAAAAAAAAATTAAACAACAACAAACAGTTAATAAAAAATAAATTTCCAAGGTATTGTCTTATAATGCACTGACAGTGTATTATGCTATTATTGAACTAACCATTTTGCTAATAACAATTATAAATTCAAAATCATAAACTAAAAAACAATTATTTGAAAGCCATCTGGAGAACAACAGAAGCAAGCAGGAACTGCAGGGCATATGACCCTTCACTGAGATGCATACTTAATTCTTTTCAGTGGACTATACTTCCCCATTCATGTAGCACACAGGGATAGACCTCAAGCAGAAAGTGACATTCTAATTAAGTGGAGGACTCAGGGGTGAGAGTTCAGGGCTGCTGAAACACCTGGAAATTGAGAGGGAATCCTGGAAAGGTGGAACATCAAAATCTACATACAAATCTCTTGTTGGATCCTAAACTGTGCATGCACATGTGTGTCTCCAAGAAACACAACAGAAAACAGTAGCTGGGAAGTTAAAGAACTGAGCAAAGATTTTACCAGCTGCCTGGTGCTGGGAAAACAGAGATTGGAGAACAAGTCCTGCCAAGTGGTAGGAGTTTGAGAAACACTTAAAGGTTTTCATTGGAGGCCTAGAGAAGCCACCTGAGGAGTAGGGACTGTGTTCAGGAATGAGGACTATGCTCTTGAAATAAGGACAAACTTGAAATAGACCTATCCTAAGAGACCTAAAACCAGTCCTCTATAGAATTAAAGTGATCCTCTAGTAATTGCCTGCTATGACAAAAATTAACACTCTTAAAAGGAAGATAACAGAATCCAGACTGTATACAACATTTTGTCAGTAATGTTGGTACGTAATTACAAATTACTAGGCATGTAAGAGCTAGGAAAATGTAACCCATGATCAAGAGGGGAAAAAAAAGTCAATAGCTGAAGATCCACACATCACCCAGATGTTGGAATTAACCAACAAGGGCTTTAAAATAATTACTATAATGTGTTTAAATTTTTTTTAAGATTTTATTTATTTATTTGAAAGAGAGAGCACACAGAGGGAGAGTGAGAAGCAGACTCCCCACTGAGCAGAGAGCCCAACGTAGGGCTCAATCCCAGGACCCCGAGATCATGACCTGAGTTGAAGGCGAATGCTTAACCACCCAAGCCACCCAGCACACCACTGTGTTTAAAAAATTATAGGATAAAAAAAATTATAGGAAAAGATGGGTACAATGGGTAAAAAGATGCAGAATTTCAGTAGAGTGAAGGAAACTTAAAAAAAAAAGAGCTGAATAAAAATCCTAGAGGAGGGAAATAATAGTATATATTTGTTATGCTATTCATTTTGATATCGTTTACAAAGCCTTTATACCAAGTAGATTTGTTTATGCATAGCTAATTATTAATTATATTTAAGATAAATTTCTTTAAACCCATTAATTTAGGTTTCTTTCTTTAGCCCATATAAAATTGGCAGATGATACCTTACTATAGTATCATATAAGTTTATAATAAATTAATATAGTAATGTATCTAGGTGATTTTTGAATACAGTTGAAGAAATTATTTCAATTAAGCCACTCTACCCAATTTAATACAATCATCTATTGCATTTACCATATGTAGGTATGTACTTATTTATTTTCAAAGATTTTAAAATTTATTTTAGAGAGAGAGAGCCAGCTTGTGAGTAAGGGGAGGGACAGAGTGAGAGGGAGAGAAGCAGACTCCCTGCTGAGCATGGAGTCCATGTGATGTATCCATGACCCACAACCCGGAGATCATGACCTCAGCCAAAATCAAGAGTGGGATGCCCACCTGACTGAGCCACCCAGGCGCCCCTTTACCACCCATATTTAAAATGTGAAGAGTAAAATTACAGAAAAACTCTATTTGAGACATCTTTGACAAAATTATGAAATAATTAGAAAAAACTACAACAATGATTATGAATCATTTTGGTAGGGTGGTTTTGCCTATCCAGAATTAGCCAACTGAAGTAAGTTAGCTTTCAAGAGGTGTTTAATTTATTGATTTTAATCATCAGATATAAAAACTATTTGTGACAGTAGGGATCTTAAAACCCAACACAACTAAACTCTAATGGACTTTTGTCATTTTAAAGATTTATTTATTTATTTTAGAGAGAGAGCACATGCAGCACTTGAGCAAGCAGAGGGAGGGGCAGAAAGGGAGGGAGAGGGAGAGGAAAAGAACCTCAAAGAAACACTGTGCTGAGCGTAGAGCCTGATGCAGGACTCAATCTCATGATCCTGAGATCATGACCTGAGCCTAAACCAAGAGCTGGTCGCATAACTGACTGAGCTACCCAGGTGCCCCAGACTTTTGTCATTTTAAATTGACGTAGTTGCTACAGTATGTTTTTTATTTTCAGCCCTCTTATGAATTGGCCCAGTGTATCTTACATCAATACATAAATTATTTCCAATCATAAAATATTTCCTTAATTATCTATAATGTAGTATGGGGGTTTTCATCTGCTTGTCATAAAACTAAGAGCAGACATCCCTGTATCTTTTAGATTTTACAGAGTAATATATTAAAAAGTCTATTTTTTGAGATTAACTCTGAATGTTTTTTGTGAATTTCAGGTTGGATATTTGAAAGAGCAAACCAAAAACCAATACCATGTCCTATCTTCATTTCATAAAAGATATAACAGAATCAAAAATTAATTGAGGAAAGCATAATAACAAGAGAAACTGAAATCCTCCATAAGCAAGAACTTTAAGACGTTTTACAGTCACATCTATTTCTGTATACACCACATAGACCTCATTTTTCTTTTTCTACTGCAGAATATTGAACACCTCCTCACTTAACCCAAATCTGCAGCTTACCATTTGCAGACCCCTGCTGCGGTGTGTGATGGGCTTCAGTGTAGTGGGTGGGTGTGGTGGGTGGGAGTGGGTAAGTCTGTGAGTCCCTTGACTGTGTTTGCAAAAATTTATCTGTCTGTACACGTTGGTCCTTTTCTGTGAAGAGGATTTGTAACTTTCAGATAATGATCAATTCTGTCCTTGATTCCAAAAAGAATAAGAATTCTTACCCATAATCTTTTTTCAGTATTGACAGTGGTGAATCTCTTTCATTTCCTCATTGCTCCTAACTTTTATTTTATTTTATTTATTTATTTTTTAAAGATTTTATTTATTTATTTGACAGAGAGATCACAAGCAGGCAGAGAGGCAGGCAGAGAGAGAGGAGGAAGCAGGCTCCCCGCCGAGCAGAGAGCCCGATGCGGGGCTCGATCCCAGGACTCCGAGATCATGACCTGAGCCGAAGGCAGCGGCTTAACCCACTGAGCCACCCAGGTGCCCCTGCTCCTAACTTTTAATAATTGACAAAAAGAACTCAATTTAAAGGAATATTCATTTGGTTATTTCTTAGAATCATTTCACATTTGAAAAGCTGAGATGATACATCGGTATCAAATGTTACTTTTGTAAAATAGGAAAGCTGTTGCCATACTCTCATAGGTTCCCCTTAAGTGACGGTTGCTTGGTTTTCTTTCTGCGGTAGTGCCTTTGGGAAGAATGATCGGCCCTGTGACTTTGAGCATACCAAGGTATTTATGCTCCACCTTATTCAAGAAAAGGTTTAAAGCCATTCTTAAATCCCTGCCCAAAACAATAAGAGAGCACGTAAAGTATGTGATAAAAGCAAGTATACAAGAAACTTAGATCAAAAAAAAAAAAAAAAGGATGATTTGAAACCAAATGTTGGGGGGCGCCTGGGTGGATCAGTGGGTTAAAGCCTCTGCCTTCGGCTCAGGTCATGATCTCAGGGTCCTGGGATGGAGCCCGGCATCGGGCTCTCTGCTCGGCGGGGAGCCTGCTTCCTCCTCTCTCTCTGCCTGCCTCTCTGCCTACTTGTGATCTCTGTCTGTCAAATAAATAAATAAAAATCTTAAAAAAAAAAAAAAGAAACGAAATGTTAGTACATGAAACACGTGCCTTAGGCGACCTCACTTTTGCCCGATGCACAACTCAAAATGGGACCGATCTTCCCAGTAATCAGCACGAAGGGAGCAGTTAGTGGAGTTAGAGTGGGAAAGAATGCAGGTTAGCAAAACTAGCTTGAATCTGCAGAGTCCAGCTTGAATGAGCAGCAGCCGGCTCCGGCTAGCACAAGCCAGGGTGACCTGGTTAGAAGCACAGGAGGGAGGCCTCCTTCCCCCAGATGGTGGAGAGCTTCTGGCTTCTGTTCGCATGGAGAGCTCCTGGGACAGAGAACAAGGGCGCGTCCATACCTTCTCCTTCTGGAATCCCGGGAGTCTGTCCTACCCCGCTTCTGCCACTTCCCTCCACAGTCTCCTTCCCTCCTTTCCATTCTTCCTTGTCTAAGTATTTCCTGAACCTTGGGGTGCCAGCTGCTCTTCTGGGCACAGGGGACGCAGCGTCGGGAGGAAGCTTTCCTCCGAGGAAGACGACCGTCTTCCAGAGAAGTCAGCCATGACCCGCAGTGTGACAAGTGATCTACTAAGGGAGGCCAAGGGTACCCAGGGAACCTGCCTTCATGCTGTCATGTGTTAATCTGTAAATGATTGGAGTATTTGGCAAAGAGAAATCCACATATTTGAGGACTTTAGATTTGCACTGAATGATTCTGCTGGAGCCTGAAATCACCAGTTTAAATATGGGCCCCAATCTGATAGGGAGTGTGGGCTTGCAAGGACGACTTTCTGAAGGGGGGAAGCAAGAAGGGTAGACAAGGATGTCCTCATCTTTCCTAAAAGACAAGGGGGTGTAGCTTCTTGACACACATTTACAAAGAGCTTGGCAGTGCTCCCAATGAGCACAGTCTGATGTTCTGGAAACTCTGTAGGCAGTCATCGTGTGTCACTGTTGGAACCCTGCCCTCTCGCACACCAACACACACACACTCAAAAAGGGGGAAAGAAAACCAGACAACCTGCAGTTTGAATTTAGATGTTCGAGAGAAAGTGACAGCCTTAACGTTCGCCAGATTTAAAGAGACAACATTAAATGGTAAGTTGTATTTAAAATATCAAATGGCGAAATGTTAGACTTTCAGAAATAGGAAGGTTTTAAAATGTCAAAACTAGGCATTAAAAAAGAAAGGAAGAAAGAAAGAAATTCCACAGCTGTAATTTCCAAATGACAAACTGAAATAGGCTATCTTTCTGAAAGGTACTTTTGTTAAAATCAAAGTGTTCGATTTCAGCGGGTGATTGTTGGGGTCGCTCTGGCATTTACTTTACGTTCTCAGCAAGGACCCGGGAGAGAACAGCTTCTCGGACTATGGCAGAGTTGGAATGACTGGCATTTTTGCAGTTCTCGTTAACAGGATTGAATCCACCAAGACGAATGGTGTGGGTTGCTTGAGCTTCTGGCTATACTCGAATTTTCTTTGATAAGCCACTACAGGAGGGACTCTGGCAAGAAACGGTGGAACGTAGGATTGGCTAAAGCGGCGGCATCTTCTCTAGACTTGGACTGTGTCTCCTGCTTCCTCCTGCTCTAGTTGCCAACCCCTCTCCCCCTTTTGCTCCACTTGGCTTACAGATCTGCTTACCAGCCCATGAGCTCTTTGATGTCGGAGGGAAGCCTGTGTGTATGGAAAGGATTATTGACAGTAACTGGTTTTCACTTCATATTTACTTTACTGCAGTTACACTTGCGAAAATTCTAGTTTTTCTTGTGTTTTGAACCTCAGGGAATCAATCTTATTAATCCATTTTTAAAACTAGTAAAAGAAGGACAATCACCTTGGTAGTTTCTTGAACTAATATTTCATGAATTCATGTCAAGCAAATGATAACTTATCTAAATAATCAGAGCCATTTTCGAAGGTAGTTCATTGAATGCCTTCGAATGTTTTACACTGCTATTATGCATTTAATATGTTATATTTTTCTTCAAAGTGTTTCCAGTGACTGACAGGACAACTTGATGTGCAAACGATCAAAAGCCTTCCAAGCACTTAAAATGGCTCTTATAATACATTAAACTTATAGAGCAAACAACCTCTGTGAAATGTTCGAATTCTGTTTAAAAATATCAATTTTCTTACTCTTTTCAGCTTAAAATGGAAAGGCAAATATGTTGGAGTTTCTTAAATCGCTTATATAACAAATGCAGGCTGTTCATAAAATTTACTAAAAAATACAAATTGTATGACACTGTGTGGTTTCAGTTGTTTACTTAATTCTAAATATTCCCAAAGCTGAAAAGACGCTTGCCACTGTGGCAGAAACTTCCAGTTTCTCTCCTATATCTTATATTCCTTCCCTCTCTAACAGGCATTAGTGAACTTTTTTTGTGCAAGGCCAGATAGTAAATTTTTTAGGCTTTGTGGACCACACAAGCCTCTGTCACAATTATCTTTTTTTCTTTCTTTCTCTTTTCAACAACCATTTAAAAATGTGAAAACCATTCTTGGGGCGCCTGGGTGGCTCAGTCAGTTAAGCATTTGCCTTCGGCTCAGGGCATGATCCGAGGGTCCTGGGATCAAGACCCATGTCTTTGGGTCTCCGCATCTGGCTCCTTGCTTAATGGGGAGCCTGCTTATCTTCCTCCCTCTGCTCCTCCCCCTGCTCATGAGTGTGCCCTCTCTCTCTCTCTCTCTCTCTCTCTCTCTCTCTCTCGTGTGCATGCATACACATACTCTCAAATAAATAAATAAAAATCTTTAAAAGAAAAATGTGAAAACCATTCTTAACCCTCTGGCTGTAAAAACACGGTGGGCTGAATTTGGTCTGTGAGTTGGAGTTTGTTGACCCCCTGTTATTTATTTATTTATTTATTTTTATGTAAACTCTACGCCCAAGGTGGGGCTTGAACTCATGACCCTGAGATTAAGAGTCACATGCTAGACCAGGCAGGCACCCCTAAGCAAAGAAATTTTCAGGGCACTTGCCAGGCTCAGTCCAAGGAATGTGCAACTCTTGATGTTGGGGTTGTAAGTTTGAGCTCCATGTTGGGTGTAGAGATATTTTTTTAGGGGTACACATTTCCCAGACTCCTTGTAGATAGGCAAGATTAATTTCTGTCCTCTTTCCTTTGGATTAGAATACAGACTTAGTGGTGCACCATCTTGGCCCAGTGGTCCAGGACAGCATGGCAGGGTTGGCAGAGTGTCTAGAGGAAAGGAGGTAGACCCCATGGGACCATGTGACGCTGTAACACTCCCACAACTCACAGAAGAGTGTTGACACACCAGCCTAGCCTTAGATGGGAGAGAAAAGTAAATTTCTCTCCGGTTGATGTCACTATAACCTGAAGCCAAATCTATTTTTGAACTAATCCATTTTCAAGGGGACAGATTTCATAACCCAAGGGATCTCAAGTTAGTGAGTCAAAAGTTCATAATCACATTATGGTTGTCATTAAAATTAACTAGTTCTTTAGTAATTGCTAATCGCTTTTATCTTTTCCTCATTTTCATGATAAAATCCTGCATTCCTGACCTAGATGTACAGAAATTTTAATGCTATTTCATTGGAGTTTTATTATTTTATTTTATTTTCTTAAAGATTTTGTTAGGGAGAGAGTGAGAGCGAGAGAGAGAGAGAGAGAGAGAGCGTGTGTGAGTGTGAACATGAGTGGGGGAGGGGAGAGGGAGAAGCAGGCTCCCCACTGAGCGGGGAGCCCAATAAGGGACTGATTCCAGGATCCTGAGATCATGACCTGAGCTGAAGGCAGGTGTTTAACCGACTGAGACATCTAGGTGCCCCTTACTGGATTTTTAAATTCTCTTTATAGTTTCTTAGAAATTCTAATGACATTGGGGTGCTTGGCTGGCTCAGTCAGTAGAGCATGTGATCCTTGATTTCGGGATCCTGAGTTCAAGCCCCATGTTGGACAAGGGGCCATTTGGGGAAGAACGTCCCAATGACACTGTTCTGGGGTCTTGTTTTGGGTGTTTGGTTGTTTGGCTGGTTTCTTTTAGGAAGGCAGGGCTGTTTGTGTGTGAGGACACGTGGATCCTTGAACCTTCTGTTATAAATTGTGACCTGAGGTGTGGGGTGCTCCGGCGACCCAATTGGGTGGAGGCTGGCGGTTTGGGCAGCAAAAGAACTCCCCCCCACACTCCCCACCACCCCCGGGTAGAACAAAAGAGAGAGAAGTTTATTACATACACTTCATGGGAGTGGCAGGCAGGACAGCAGAGGAGAGACTGTCTGCCAGGAGATGGCGGTGGTAAGGGGCCACAGTTATAGAGGGAGCAAGGGAGTATGGGAACATATGGAATTTCCCCTTTTTTGGTAATCTTAGGAACTGTGCCCGGTTGTGACTGGTTAGTTAGGACCTATGGTTATTTCAGGTGGATTGGCTAATGAGCCTGTTTGCGTCAGCTCAGTGGTCAGTGTGGCCCTTTTGCCTCAATCACATTTTCATTACCCAATCCTGCTGCCTAAAAGCAGCCTCCATGTGAGGCAGGAAAGACACTGGGACTCTACCCTTAAGGCCCTCTATCAAGTCTCCCTTACTGCCTTCTTCCTCAGACCCAGTGTCTGACTGGTAGAGGCCACGGCCACAGCTGCCTTTCTTCCTGGCTCCTGTGTTTTTGACCTTCAGTTTTGATAACCTGCTCTGACTTCTCAGGCTCTAGAGCTCTGGCTTCCCTTTGCCAGGTTCCTTCCAAAATGGAATCTACCTTCATGTCTTCATTCGGTGATATGGCCCGCTTTCTGACGAAGTACCTGGGACATAGCAGAAACTTCATAGATGTTAATTCTCTTACTCCCTGTGCTTTTGAAAATTAGAATAAAGGCGTAATTTTTGGTGACACTTCTCATCGCCAGACTTAAAAAAATAAAATTGTACAATATAAATGTATTTTGCCGGAATTAATTGGTCTCTTCACACATAAAAGTTGAAGGGTAGAAAGCATCTAGAATTTATGGAAAATGTTTTGTCACAAAGCTGGGACACATTTTCTTCAAAAGAGGAATTGAACCCCTGAGAGTACTTTCCTTGAGTGGCCCGATTTTTGCTGTAAGTTCTAAAGGATGGATGGGAATTTCATCAGTTTTGTTTGATGCGTGTTTTCTAGTTGAGGTTCTTGTTGGCTGTGTACTTACTGAGTACCTTCAAAATGACTTGCATCTCAATTTTCAGAGTGTGGGCTTTACATATTTGGAGAAGATTTCATGTGTTCCTTTTTTTTTAATAAAGATTTTTTCTTTATTTATTCAACAGACGGAGATCACAAGTAGGCAAAGAGGCAGGCAGAAAGAGAGATAGGGAGGCAGGCTCCCTGCTGTGCAGAGAGCCCGATGTGGGGCTCTATCCCAGGATCCTGAGATCATGACCTGAGCTGAAGGCAGAGGCTTAACCCACTGAACCACCCAGGCGCCCCTTATGTGTTCCTTTTTACTTGCAATCTCAGGATGCTTTCCTTCCTTTGTGGAAAATGAGAAAGGGTAAAAAGGATGGCTTCACCAAATTCTGCCCAGGAGACTTCTCATATTGTTTATGAAACTGAAAATGGCGTTTTAAGTGTTGGTCCTCAGTGACTTGTTTCATGTAGTGGCTTTAAAACCTTTGTCTTAAACCATAAGAGACTCTTAATGTCACAAAACAAACTGAGGGTGGCCGGGGGGAGGTGGGTAGGGAGAGGGTGGTGGGGTTATGGACATTGGGGAGGGTATGTGCTATGGTGAGTGCTGTGAAGTGTGTAAACCTGGCGATTCACAGACCTGTACCCCTGGGGCTAATAATACATTGTATGTTTATAAAAAAATTAAAAAATTTAAAAAAAAAAACAAAAACCTTTGTCTTACTAAGGTAGGCATATATCAAAGAGTGCATATCTCTTGGTACATTTATTTGACTTGCCTTTGGGACACATGTTTTTAAAATCTAGTCGAAAGTGGGGTTAGGGGAGCACTTGACCGGCTCAGTTGGTAGAGTGTGTGACTCCTGATCTCAGGGTCTGAATTTGAGCCCCACGTTGGGGATAGAGCCTACTTAAAAAAAATAATAAGTCAAATCACATTGATACTTCAAATGGAGTTAGAAATGTTTATTGAGAATCTGTAGCTATTTGATTTTGGAATATTAAAATTTAAGGGACTATTATAACACATTTCAAATATTTTCCTGGTTGTCATGTTATATTAATGATAATCATTTATTAAGTTCTTCATTAAGTTTGAAGTTAATTAAAAATAAAAGCTTTCTAGCAGTATGAATGGTTGAAGTTTTTCTTTCTATATGTATTTTTTCTTAGCAATTGGCATTTTTGAAGTAGCTTGTTCCTGATTATTGACCTTTACAAATACCAGATAAATTTAAGGAGTGCAAGCTTTATGCAGTAAGATATTCTCTTGCCGTTAGATACATAATATTTTCCCTTTTTTTTAAAAAAGATTTTATTTATTTGACAGGGAGGGGGGGGGAAGCAGGCTCCGCCTGAGCAGGGAACCCAATGCGGGGCTCGGTCCCAGGACCCTGAGATCATGACCTGAGCCAAAGGCAGAGGCTCAGCCAACTGAGCTACCGAGGCACCCCTATTATTTTCCATTTAAAGTCTGGTGTCACTTAGCTCGACAGGATCCCACATTGCAGACTAGGGATAAGTTGGAATTTAGTTTTAACTGAAACTCAATTTATACATATATTTTTTTTATCTGCTATGATTTATACCCTGTTGTAGATCAACTTACTAATGACCAATGACTCACAGCTAAAAGCAGAATATAAAATGTATTGCTTGTTTGTGGGAAAGAGTTAAAAGAAACCTCAGGGCAAAGAATGATTTTGGACAAATAGGGCTCTAGAACACCAATGTCACCTTTTCAGTAGAGCATCATGTCATAGTAGAGATCCCTTAGGAAGTATTGGCCACATCTTCATATGAATGCTATTGGGCTGCGTATGGCAATGTATGTCTCCTACAGTCACGAGTAGATGGATTAGTAAGCACCCTTTGTTAAAAATCCTTTTATAGGGACACTCGGGTTGCTCAGTCGGTTAAGCGGCTGCCTTCGGCTCAGGTCATCAAGCTCCACCAGGGTCAGCTCCCTGCTCAGCGAGGAGTCTGCTTCTCCCTCTCCCCCTGTCTCTCCCCGCACTTGTGCTTTCTCTCTCTCAAATAAATAAATAAAATCTTAAAAAAAAAACCTTTTTATAAAACTCACCTTAATTTTATGAGAAGATGCTCAAGAAATCATGTTTAAGTAAAAAACCGATACATAGATAAATATGTAACCTATAATTTTGGTATATATATTTGTATCACTCCTTTATACATAGTAATTATCAAATATAAAAAATGTTAGGAATATTTAATTTGTAATTACACGTAAGTTAACATTTGCAGGTAAAATATTATCTTCCCTTAGTCTGAGCCACCCAGTTGCCCCTCTTCTGCCATATTTCTCATGTTTGTGTCCTCCTCTCTCTTTCTATAGCTTCTTCCCTAGGTAACCACAATAGAAATAGCAGCAGGAATTTAAGTAGTGCTTGTTATGGGCCAGGCACTGCTGTAAGGCCCATATATGTCATCCAAGGTCACATATAGCAACCCAAGAGGTAGATAGTATCATCATTCCCATTTTAAGATGAGGTGACAAAACTGAGGGTAAGTGGCTTGGCAAGAGGTAATCTGGATCCAGAGGCCATGTCCTGAATTACCAAACTGTTGTGATCTGTAAGTACCTTATTTTGCCTCCAGGGTAGTTTCTGTAATTTCTAGAACAAACAGCCACATTTCTGCCTCTGGGCCTAATGTCAGGTTTCTTTCTTTGCCTAGAATAGGGGTCAGCAAGCTGTGTACTATAGACCAGATCTGTCCTCGTCTGCTCCCCACTGATGTAGGAGAGACATTAGAGTTCGAAGCGGACAGCCAAGAGTGAATTATTGAGACAACTTTGGTGCGAAAAGGTGGTTTTCTTAAAGCACAGGAACAGGAACCGTGGGCAGAAAGAGCTGCATTGGGGTCACGAAGAAGTGGCCCATTATATACTTTCAAGTTGGGAGGGGTTAGGGAGAGCGTGTAGTCTCTAAGGAATTTTGGGAGCAAGGTGTCCGGGACCTGGAGGGGGCTAGCTGGTGTTGGGAAAGGGTCATTTATTACTGTCTAATAAAACCTGAGTCATGAGACCCTTCAGATGTATGTTGGTGGGCCATATGCTTGGAGGATAGAAATAAAGGAAATTTCCAAAGGAATTTTTGTTTTTATTTTATTTTGTTTAATTTTTTATTTTAAATTTTTTTTTTTAAAGATTTTTTATTTATTTATTTGACAGAGAGAGATCACAAGTAGACGGAGAGGCAGGCAGAGAGAGAGAGAGAGAGAGAGAGAGAGGGAAGCAGGCTTCCTGCTGAGCAGAGAGCCCGATGCGGGACTCGATCCCAGGACCCTGAGATCATGACCTGAGCCGAAGGCAGCGGCTTAACCCACTGAGCCACCCAGGCGCCCTAATTTTTTATTTTATTTTAAATATTCCAAAGGAATTTTTATTTATTTTTATTTTTTATTTTTTAAGATTTTACTCATTTGGGACGCCTGGGTGGCTCAGTTGTTGAGTACTTGCCTTTGGCTCAGGTCACAATTCCAGGGTCCTGGGATCGAGCCCTACATCAGGTTCCCTACTCGACAGGAAGCCTTCTTCTCCCTTTCCCACTCTCCCTGCTTGTGTTCTCTCTCTTGCTGTCTCTCTCTTTTTCTGTCAAATAAATAAATAAAATCTTAAAAAAAAAAAAGATTTTACTTATTTGTCAGGGAGAGAGCATGAGGAGGGGGAGGGGCAGACTGAGAGGGAGAAGCAGGCTCCCCACTGAGCATGGAGCCTGATGGAGGGGGTGGCGGTGGGGACGATGGCTGGATACTAGGACCCCGAGATCATGACCTAAACTAGAGGTAGACACTTAACCAACTGAGCCACCCAGGCGTCTCTCCAAAGCAATTTTTTTTTTCCCAAAGCCATTTTTATATGTTCAAGTAGACTTACAGGATCCCGGGAGTTGGGCTAAGGTTGCCTTTTGTCCTTAGCAAAGTCGTAACATCGAGGCAGCTGAGTCCTCAGAGGAAAATCACTCTGCCTGTTTCAAGGACTTGTCAGTGGGCTGTAGGTAGTAAGGACATTTGATACTTTTTGTTTTACCTTTGTTTCCCACATCACACACCAGGCCTGGTTTTGTAAATAAAGTTTTATTGGAACCTAGTCCCGCCTGGTCATTAACATACTGCCTGGCTGCTTTCCCAGCACAGCGGCGGACTTGAGCCGCTGTGACGCAGACCACGGCGCCTGCAAAGCCTTGTATATTTCTACCGTTTTGTTCTTTAAAGAAGTTTGCTGACCCCTGGTCTAAAATACAGTTTGTAGATCCAACTATTCCAGTTACTGGGTAATAATTACTCCAAATCCCAGCGGTATAGAAATCACCACTTACCACGCTCATGGATTCCGTGCATCAGGAATCCCCACAGGGCGCCACAGTTCCCCACTGGCCTCACTCCCTAGCCCTGCGTGCTCTCCTACCACGCTCTCTCCAGCTTGGCTGTGCCAGTCCTCCAGACCTCTGACAGAGTAGCTCAAGCTTCCCAGTGTGTGCATCGAGAGAGAGAGAGAGATGGAAGCTGTCCCACCTTTTCTGACAAGTCTGGCAAGTCGCACAGTGCCACTGCCCTCTGTTCCGTGGGTCAAAGCCGTCACAAGGAGCCACTCCCGGTCAAACGGACAAAATACAAGTGTCGCCTCTCAGTGGGAGGGTGTTGATGTCCAGTTGTTGAAGCGCATGAGGCTGTGACTGGGTCTGGAATATGAAAGTACCACCACCACCCGCCTACCTGTCTTTAACTCTAGACATCACAGTATCCCTGTGGCCCTCAACAGCGACATCATTTAGGGTCCTAGGCTAACAAATCTGCATGTGCTACCTCCTCTAAAAACCTTCACTCGTCTTTGTAGGTGGAAGTCATGTTCATTGTTTCCCTATCCCCTGTCAGTAGAAAACACCTGCGGTGTTATGATTTATAAAAACATATTTTGGTCATGCGTATGACCAGTATTTATTTCTTATATATATATTTGGTCTTCATCCGTGGTTCCTGGCTCACAGCTCCCAAAACCCTTGGCATTTCCTGAGTGATAAGAGCATCTTTTGTTATAATATCGCCTCTCCTGTCCTCAGTTTCTGAAATCGCTTCAGAGCCTGAAAGGTGTAATGAGTATCTTGTTATTCATAATAAGCCCCTTTCCACCACAATGGGGTTTATGTTAATGAGGTGAGTTTTGGAAAACACCTAAGGAGAGGGGCTGGTTGCTGGGGGAACCAACTTTGAATAAAGGGTTGAAACTATCAGTCCCACCCCTCGATTTCCGGGCGGGGAAAGGAGGGGTTTGCTAGAGGCTGAACCAATTACCAACGGTCAGTGATTTAATCAATCACGTCTATGTAATGAAGCCTCCATAAAACCCAGAAGGATGGCACTCTGAGAGCTTCCGGGATGGAGACCACATGGAGATGTGGTGAAGTGGCGGGCCTGGAGAGCCATGGAGGCTACACGCTCTTTCCCTAGCTATCCCTTGTCCTATGCAGCTCTTCCCTTTGGCTGTTTCTGAGTTCTGCCCAGTGATCTAGTAAGTCAAATGTATCTCTGGTTTCTGAGTTCTGTGAGCCAATCTAACAAATTAATAGAACCCAAGGAGAGGGTTGTGGGAATCTGATTTATAGCTGGTTATCAGAAGCCAGGTGAGAACTTGGACTTGCACTTGGCCTCAGAAATCTGGTTGGGGGGGCAGTTTTATAACGTTGACCTTTTAACCTGTAGGATCTGATGCTTTTCTGCATAGTGTCAGAATTGAGTTGAATTGTAGGAGATCCAGGTGGTGTCCAAGGATTGCTTGCTGGTGTGGGGACCCCCCCCCCCATTGAAATCGGGTCCCAGAACCCAAATAATAGTAAAATCTTAATCTAAACCCTGAGGATTACTCCCAGCCTCTAACTCTGTTCTTTTTATGTGTGTTAATGATCAGTTTGTTTGTTTCTCTGAGTCAGAATCAAATCCTAAAGTCTGGAAGTGACTGCATTTCCTCCCTGTGCCTAAGCAAGGCCTCTGCTCTGCCCTAAGTTTAAAATATTCATTATACCTTTCTGGGGTCTGCAGAATTAAAAGGGGTGCACCTGACCACTCAGATGATGTGAAATGTGTATTTGGTAGGGGACCAGGACACTTGTCTTGAAAATGAATGTGTATCTCACACACAACTAAGGATAGTCAATGGACAGTATTAAAAAGAGATTGTGGGTGGTGGCCTTGATGTCTCTATGTCGTGCTTTGGTTCTGCTACTGACTTCCTTATGTTTGAACTAACCTCTTTGCCAGGTGTAATTTTTCATGGTCTTTGGGGAGGTAGGCTCTGCAGGGTTCCTTTGAGATTTACCAAAAGAAAGGGAAAGGTAAAAAGAAAGTTAGAAAGTACATCCAGAATCCTTCCTTCTTGTTGGTCTTCTAGCGAAGCCTTCAATAGGTAGTAGAAAAAAACAAAACTTTCCTTTGTTGTTTAAATGAATTAAAAAAAAAATAAAGGTAGAATAGCAGGAAATGACCTTTCAATGTTCTACCACATATGTTCTTGGGGTAATAAGCTTGAATGAGACTTTCATTTGGCAGACTGGATAGTCATTACAGTTCATCTCAGGAAATAATACCGTGGTTATGATTTTCCACCCCTTATAAAATTTTCCGCCTAAGTCCCAGGGGTCAGCAGACTAGCCTACTGGCAGCATCTAGCCCTCCTCCTGTTTTTGTAAGTAAAGTTTTAGTGGAACTCAGTCCAGCCCATTCACTGGCATGTTGTGTTCGGTTGCTTTCACACTACAGTGACAGGACTGAGCACTCGTGAGGGAGATCATATGGTCTGCAAGGCAAAATATTTCCTCTCCGCACATTTACAGAAAACATTTGGGGCGCCTGGGTGGCTCAGTGGGTTAAAGCCTCTGCCTTCGGCTCAGGTCATGATCCCAGGATCCTAGGATCGAGCCCCGCATCAGGCTCTTTGCTCAGCGGGGAGCCTGCTTCTCTTCCTCTCTCTCTGCCTGCCTCTCTGCCTACTTGTGATCTCTGTCTGTCAAATAAATAAATAACATCTTAAAAAAAAAAAAAAACTTAAAAAAAAGAAAACATTTGCTGCCGCAAAACATAATGTTGCCACTTGAACGAATACTGTACATCTATTTTTCCATTTAGTTGTCAGCTAATACAGTGAATCAATCACACGGCAAATTTTAGTTAGGTTATATTTAACCTGAAACTGAATTATGTATTTAGACTGTATAAAGGTACCAGAGAAATCAAGATACCTCTTCATTTTGGTACTTGTCTGATTGGACCTGAGAAATAACCTCTCTAAAAAAGGAATGTAGTCTTAAGTGTTCGTTCACATCCTTAATTTTTAAAAAAATTTTAAAAGAATTAATGAGATCAAAATAAGAGGTCAAGACAAGATGCTAGGAATCTAGGGAATGAACTCTTTAGAAAAAGCAATTATTAGTAACATCCTATTAATGTACAATGATATTTGGTTCGAAAAAATTTGTGGAGCGATTTCCACTTACTTTCCGGAATGGCTGCTGTAGCTCGAGTCCTTGCCGTTAAGGACAGAATATTCGGTCGCGTACGGATAGCGCCGGTTGATCATAGGAAGCGCCACACGGGCCAGACGTGCTGGGAAGGAGAGGCTAGCATCTGTGGACTGTACTCAAAGAAGGACAGAAATCTTCCTAGTCAAAGAACACAAAGTTGTCTGAGAATTTAGTTATGGGAGTTCATAGAATTCATCATCAGGGTTCGTAGATCTCTGGAATCGGTTTTTCTCCCTTCCTAGCTTAACCTGCCCTCTCCTCCAGCTGGGAGTAGTGGAAAAAAGTCCGCTCTAAACATAGGAAAATGGTAGAGGTGACTTTAATTAAAGAGTTTTTAGGGTCATAATCATGACTGTCAGAATTTCCAAATAAAAGGAGGCTAAGCTATGAGTTAGACCAAAGATTTTTTTTAAGATTTTATTTATTTGAGACACACACACACACACACACACACACCACACACACCCTAGTGGAGGGTAGGTGGAGGGGGTAGGGGGACAAGCAGACTCCCCACTGAGTCGAGAGCCCGCTCTAGGGTCCGATCCCAGGACCTGAGATCATGACCTGAGCCGAAGCTGGATGCTTAACTGACTAAGCCACGCAGGTGCCCCCTAGACCGGAGACTTTGAACTCTGCTCCTCGGTCTGTGGTTCTGTAGCTTCTCTGGGGCACCCACAGGGGTCCTTGCATTTGGAGGCTCGGGGGTGGTTCAGTGTTGCTCCCTCTCCTTCCAACCGAAACAAGCTGTTGCTTCTATTTTCCATGTACTGCCTTGCACACGAGATTTGCTATAGGAGTAGTTTTTAGTAAAATGTTTTGAAACCATAGATCCTAGGGGAGCTCTTCAAATTTTGCAGATGGAGAACCTGCAGCGGCGGCCACAGTGTGGGTGAGTTCACCTGGCTCAGGCGGAGAATTAGAGTAGGGTTGCCCTCAGCATCTAGCTCTTTTGTGCTCAATCAAGGGCTTTTATCTAGGATTCTATAACGAGGAGGAGCTGACTCCCATGCCTTAATCCACTGAGACAAAAGGGTAAGCCTTTGTATTTTTAATACCCTTATTTAAGGGTATTAAAACAATAGTTTAGTATTTATCAGCTATTGTGACCTTTGTCATCACACTATAATAATAGTTCTCAAGTTTTTGTATGCATAATAATCACCTGGGGGAGCACAGTATAAAAAAAATCAGTTTCCCATTGATCCTTCTTAGAAATTCTGCTGTGGAATATCTGGATTTTAATCAAACATCCTGGATGCTTCCGATGCAATGGTCCATGCACCATTGTTTAAAACCCACTGTCATAAAGCTCTGGGGTTGTTATCTTGAAGGCCACCAGAACTAGTATTCTTTGGTACCGTGCCCTCCTTGGAGGCGAACTGCCACCCAGGTAAATGACATTAGTCCTGTGCTGCAGGAAGGGACCAACCTCATTACTGGCATTCTACTGAGACTGTGGCTGTCCTGCGACTTGGTCATCAAAAACAGGTGGTGCCCCAAGTGGCCATGGAAGAGGAAGAGGCATGTAAAATCATGTTCCGTGAATTTGTTACTGGACTGTAACAAACACAGAGAGAGAAGCACCATCACGAGTGTGCAGCTGAATGGGTTGTTACCACTGAGCACAACCTTTTAACCAGCCCGATCAAGAAACCGAGCTTAAAGCACACATTTTGTTTCCTTTTCCAGCCTTTTATCCACCCCATCCCCAGGAAGTGTAGCTGGCACATGGGATATATGTTTTTTAAGATTTTGTTTTGTTTTTTAAGTAACCTCTACACCCATTGTGGGGCTCAACCCACAACCCCAAGATCAAGAGTTTCCACTGACTGAGCCAGCCAGGCACCCTAACATATAGGGTTTTTCTGAGTTCAGGTTTGGAACTAGCATTTGTGTTTGTGTGTGTGTGTGTGTGTGTGTTGTTAAACTTTATTTTATTCTTTCAGTGTTCCAAGATTCATTGTTTATGCATCACACCCAGTGCTCCATGCAATGCGTGCCCTCCTTAATACCCACCACCAGGGCGTTTTGTTTTTGTTTTGTTTTCTTTTTTCTTTCTTTTTTTTTTTTTAAGATTCCATTTATTTATTTGACAGGGAAAGAGAGAGCGTGAGAGTGCACAAGCAGGAGGAGCAGCAGAAGGATAGGGAGAAGCAGTCTCACACTGAGCTGGGAGGGAGTCGGCAGTGGGGCTTGATCCCAGGAACCCAGGGTCATGACCCCGGCTGAGGGCAGCGGCCCAGCCGACTGAGTCACTCAGGCGCTCCAGGTTTAGAAGTAGCTTAACTGTCTTTCTGCCACATTCCATTGGTTAGAACGATGACATGTGGACCTCAGCCTAACTGTAAAGGGTACTGGGAAATGTGTCCTGTGTTTCCAGGAAGTGAATTGGTGTGGTTAACGTAATATTTTCTCTATCATAGTTAAATTTATAATCTAGAATATAATCTCATGGTCCAAATAATGATACTTTCTATGCGTATCTACAGGTGTGGCAGATTAAATAAAAGCTTGCTTGCTTTCCTCCTTTCTTAAAGATTTTAAGTAATCTCTGTACCCAGGATCGAGAGTCACACGCTCAGTCACATGACTGAGCCAGCCAGGTGCCCCAAAAGCTTACATACCTTTTAACTTAACTCTTCTTTTTTCTTTATCTTTTATTTAATTTTCTTTAGAAATTACATTCATTCCCAAATAGATATATATTTAAGTTAATGATTACTTGAATACTGTTAGATGGAGTTGTGGATGGCTGGCAATTTAGAGAAGGTAAAAATAACGTGAACTTCTGGGGACAACTCGTTTGTCAAACCTGTCCCGAATACCATAGACAATATTAATTAATCCTGATGGGTTCTGGGATCCTGAAGAATGTCCAGGTGTGCACTAGTTGTGTCTTTAGATCATAAGATAAATGTCTCTGCTTGGCTTTCTTTCTTAACCAAAGCTCTTTGACATTTGAAGTTGGTAGTTGTCTTTCTAATCTTTCGCAACCCTTAAGCTTACTCATTAATCACTTGGTGGTCAGCTATGTTGTTTCACATATAAGTGTTTTCCTTCTTATTGCTTAGTAGTATTCTGTTGTAGGGATGTATTAACATTTTGCTGACTCGCCAGGTATTTGACAGTGGAATTGTTTTCAGGGATCACCTATTACAAATAAAGGTAACTATGTACATGGGCATCAGAGTCTTTGTATGGACTAGAACTCACAACCCTGAGATCAAGAGTCCCCTACTCCTCCGACAGAGCCATCAGGTGCCCTTGTCTACCTTAGTGGACTCCCCCCAAAATCTAATAGCCTGCTGTTGGCCAGAAGACTTACCAATGACATAAGCAGCCAGTTAACACTATTTTGTATGTGATATGTATTATATACTGTATTCTTAAGATAAGCGAGAGAGAAGAAAATGTTATTAAAATCGCATGGTAGAAAAAATACATTTACAGTACTGTATTTACGAAAAAAAAATCCATATATAAGTAGACCCACGCAGTTCAAACCTGTGTTGCATAAGGGTCATCTGTATATTCTGTTTCTTCACCATCCTGACAGCAGTGTAATTTCCTTTCTTGCGTTTCCTTCTGATCTTTATCCAAAAGTCTCTGTTGGTAAGTGGGGGACTGCAGATGCCTTTGGTGATTGAGTTTGGCTCTGATTTCGTATTCTCAAGTTCAGCCTTTCGGTGTGCTCTGTTGAGATGGTTTTTATTGTTCTTATTTGGAATTACTTTCCTGGGATGAATATCTCTGAATAGTATTACTAGCAGAAAGGACCTAAGGTTTGAAATTCATTGTAATATATATTACCTCTTTGTTTTCTAAATGTGGACCAGTTAGGAAATGTCCATTTCCCATCTGTATGGGCCCTGCTGTACCAAAGATAGTCTTTGACTAAACCGTCTTTTCTGCGCATCTTGGGGAAGCCGCTGTGCCAGTTTGCAAGTTTTTAACAGTAACAGTAATAACTTCTCTTTTCTTGAAGCTCCTATATATGAAACAAACAATATGCTAAGTCAGAATTCTAGAGCTAAATAAAATCCCCACAACAGATTAAGATTGAAGTATGGAAAGAAAGGAAATGGGTTTAGAAAGATAAATCTGGTTGTGCACTGAGTAAGGATAGTATTTTATGCAATAAAGCCTCCTTAAGTAAACATTTGATGGAAGGAATAAAATCTTACTTGGCACATAAATCTTTTTTATTAACAGCAAGGTTGTGTGTATAAGTGAGCACTAATGGACCCAAGGGAATAGGAAATAGAAGGAGCGATTATGGCAAATAAGATGAGGGCAGAACTGTTTCACTGTTCATCTTTAAATTGGCCCAAAATTGTTTAACCAAAACTAAGGAAGGATAGATGGCGCTTTACGTAACAGTGAAGCCAATCAATCAGCAGTGACTTTCTCTAAGGGCTCTGTGTGCTCTAAAATCCTGATGTAATTCGGGACCGAACGGAAAGTCTTTCTTGCCCTTCTGCCTAACTGCAAATGGAACAACAGAAGTATCGCAGATGTAGCTTTGTCACGAACGAGAAGCCGGGCTATGACAGCTGGGCTTCATTCATACAGAGCTAGCAACCTTTCAGGGGCTGGAATTCTCTGGAGTTGAAGACAGTCGACTTGAAGACAGTCGGACAAGGAAGAACCTTGCTCTCTTGCTCGGAGTGAGTATTATAGCAACCTGTAACATCTCATAAGCAAGAGGAATGGCAAATGAAGAAGAAACCTGGCTGGCCCGAAGTGGTGTGCTGTCTCTGGGCCCAGGGCACGTAGGGTAGTGGGCCCGTTGCATTACCGATGGCATCAGCCAGCCCGGGAGGGAATCGTAGTGACCGCCTCCTAGGGATGTTGTCAGCGTTAAATGAAAAGATCAGTATCTGGCACAAGTATATGTTACTGTTGGATTTTTTTCTAGTTTAGTTCCAAAATCTGCATTTCTTTCTTTTTTTTTTTTTTAAAAGATTTTACTTATTTATTTGACAGGCAGAGATCACAAGTAGGCAGAGAGGGGGGTAGAGAGAGAGAGAGAAGCAGGCTTCCCGCAGAGCAGGGAGCCCGATGCGGGGCTCGATCCAGAACCCTGGGATCACGACCTGAGCCCAAGGCAGAGGCTTTAACCCACTGAGCCACCCAGGCGCCTCTGCATTTATTTTTCTTAAAGATTTATTTATATTAGGGCGAGAGAGAGAGAGAGAGAGCGCGCGCGCATCATCTGAGGAAGGTGCTCCACTGACCATGGAGCCCCACACAAGGCTCCATCCTGCGACCCAAGCCGAAACAAAGAGATGCTCAACCAACTGAGCCACCCAGGCTTCCCCCAAATCTGCTTTTAGATCTTAATTCCAGACAAAAGTTTCCTAAATATAAGTGTCAAGATCTGTGAGGGGTTGGAGATTTTTAAGATGTGAGCTTTTTTTTGTTTTTAAGTTTCTATTTTTTTAGTAATTGCTACACCCAGCATGGGGCTCGAACTTAAGACCTTGAGATCAAGGGTCACGTGCTCTTCTACTGAGCCAGCCAGGTACCCATCCCCCATGCCCATCCCCCATTGTGTCCAATGGGGGTCAGAAATCTTCTTTTTCCTTACCTGCAAGCTAAGAAGATAGCCTGCTGCAGCTTCGTGGATGCTGACAGAAGGAAGACGCAACACCCTTATCGGAGACCATAGCCAGCTTACCGCTCGCAGCAAGCAGAGTATCAGCTTTTGTGTCTGTTCTGAGTGCCTGTGCCCATGCGGCAACATGGAGAGGAGCGGTGGTCTCCATTGCAGGAAAGGAGCCCTGAGCTTAGAGAGTCCCAGTCTCTTCGAGGGGACAGTAATCACGTGTACCCTTTGCTCCGAAGGCGGGAGCGGTCTCTACCTACGCAGCAAGCGTTCCTGCCCTTTGCTTGGAGGGAAGGAGGGAAGCCCTAGATCTTCGAAGTCTGTTCCCTGTATAGACATCTTTGAAAAATTAGTCCGAGGCAGAAGGCAGTCAGGGCCTCCACCGGAAGGATGTGTAGATAGGGGAGCGGCCCATGAGAAGTTGCTTTCTGACAGTAAATCTGGAAGCTGTGTTTATATTGGAAGATAGGGAAGGGTGCAAAGGAACGTTGCCTTGATGTCCTATGTGACCAAGAAAGGGAGAGCGTAGCTACGGCACATTAATGACTCCAAAGCACACGTGGCATTTCAAGGACGGTGTTATCGGGGTTTGGTGGCACTTGTCCCTTGGTGATTCTGGAGGTGGTGGTACTTGACGGTGGCGTCAATGGAACCCCATGGGAAGCAGCTCCTTCATGGCCTTGGAAGGCCCTGAGGAGGGATCTCTACACGGATGTGCAGCCAAGGGAGGAGTACGTGGTAGAAATTCTTAAGGACAAACAGGAATTACTCAAGAGCCTTTCGGCGTTTGTTGAGGGGTCTAGAAGCAAGGGAGGCAGCTCTATAAGGAACTGTAGGCTTCCCAACAGTTTGGGGAAGTGAGATGCAGCAGAACACACGTTAGATGGAGAAGGGCTTCTACTACTTCCGATTTAAAAGACTAATTACTATGGTGTGTCGATTCGTGTGTAGAAATGTTAATTTGATAAGAAAAAAATAAACAGTAATGAGGAAGTGACACAGTCAGATTGATTTACCCAGGTCCACTGGTTTTCTGATTTGTTTCTGGTCCAGATTTTATCAATGATGTGTAACTATCAATTGTTTCAGTGCTCCCCAAATATATTTTGGGGTACCCCAGGATATTCCTCCGGTTACACTACAGAAGAAAACCTTTGGCCAAATTCATTTTGAAAATGCTGAATATTATACCCTTACCTCTTGGGGATTTATACTTCACAAAAACATATTAAAGACTCTTTGGTTATCCTGCCTTTAAGGATGCTCTTGAACTTCATTTAAACCAACTTTTGCTACACTCACCTGATCACAGAATCCTCTTTTTGCATAACATGCACAAAAATTTCATGGCACCGGGGTGCCTGAGTGGCTCAATTGGTTAAGCAACTGCCTTCAGCTCAGGTCATGATCCCGGGGTCCTGGGATCAAGCCCCGTGTCAGGCTCCTTGCTCAGCAGCGAGCCTGCTTCTCCCTCTCCCTCTGCCTGCTACTCCACCTGCTTGTGCTCTCTCTGGGTCAAATAAATAAATAAAATTAAACAAGCAAACAAACAAACGAAAACCAACCTAAAATCTCATGGCACTAATGTTTGGGAGAGCACATCCCAGAGACTGCTTTATAGTAACATGATAGCGCTGTCACAGTTGAAGTAGTGATAAATAATAAAGGAAACATTCAGGTTATTTACGAGCTTTTCAGCAATGCCTGTTGTTAACACTTGTTGCTTGTATCTAACTAAGGTCATTTGCAAACTTAAACTCTTCCTGTTCTTGCACTGCATTGTAATCCTCGCTAGTGAGCAGCTCTGGTCCATCAGACATGATGTTCAATTTCTGATAGTGACACGAGAAGCTCATTGGAACTTTGAAGAAGCCACCGTTAACACATTGAGTTGATAGGCTTCTGGTGAAAGCAAACATGCTTGGCCTTTCATAGAGCTTGAGCGGCCTTATTGGGGTACACTCCCATTTTTACAATAGGTTTATGGAATATTAAAACTTGTTTGACAGTCATTTGTGACTTCCTTGCCTGTGTGGGACACAAGGTTGGTCACCATTGGATAAGACCGCCTTTTTTCTTGGATCTGTGGGGTTTTTTCTTAGGTTGTCTTTGTTGCCAGGTAAAATATTAAGGATGTAGTTAAGACTTGGAGAGTAGCCTTGGTTTTCGTGTTCAGAAAGCTGGAGCAATTGGTGGATTTATGGGGTGTTTTTCATTATGTTTAGTGGAAGATAAATTAGTTTTTTATCTCTTGTTTGCATAAATCATCTCAAATTTTATGCTTGACAGCTGCTCCTTTTGAAGTTATCTCTTAAACAGGAAGTGAGATAAGACCAAGCTGGTGGAATTGGTAGGAGGTATTCCGGCAAGAGCTATCACATAATCACATGGGATATTGTGATTAATGTCACAGTAGCTAAAATTGTGATGTGGATAAGTTTTTTCCCCTGGTAACATATTTCCCTTTTCTGTTTTATCATGCATTCAAGTCAGGGAGATAGGGAGGTTTCTGTTTCAATCTCGAGGCCGCCGTAGAAACTTACTTAATATTTATGAGCCTCAGTTTCCGGAAGACTCATTCGGATGAGCTTTAAAAAAATATAGATTCCTTAGCCCTCCCCAGATTTGCTAGGTAAGAACCTCCTCGTGTAGGGCGAGGAATGTCATTCTGTGTGCTTTGAAAGCTCCTGGAGCCTAAGTGATTCTTCTGTGCAGCTAGGCTTTTCACCAGCACTGAGAGCCAACAGATGAGATTAAAAACCCCAGCACTGCCCACCTTACGAGTCTGTTAATTCTGGTTTCTAGTTCTTGAGTAGAGCACATTAACCGGTGTGAATGTCTTTGTCATGGCCATTCTGAGGACAAACATTTGTGTGCTCTATTGGTTATTTCTATAACACCTTCCTACTTACCATGAGTTCTTGAGTGTCGTGAGTGGGGTGACCCTCCAGTCCAGGACACTTCTGAGAGGGAAAGGGGGGCCATTAATAATTACCCTGAGACAACAGACATAAACCAGAGTTGTCCCAAGCAAACAGGGCTCTATGGTCACCCATAAGTCAAAACAGAGAGATTAACGAGAGGAAAAGCCATTGAAGAAGGTCACATGGGAGTAGATCTGCCTTTTTTTTTTTTTTTTTTTCTGCTTCTCTCTCTTTACTGATACTTTATTTGGCACCCATGGGAACATAGGGAGATTAGATTGGCAAACACCACTGTTCAGTGGGATTGGGGCAGGGAGGGAACAATGTTGGAATGATCTGTGAACTAGACTATGTTGAGCTGTGCAGCCTTTGAATTAAATCCAGATATATCAACTCAGTCAACCACAAGAGGGAGTAAATATTTATGCTCACCCACCATAGAAATGGGGATGAGCTGGGCCCTGGAACACCAGAATAAAAGATTTCTTGCCTTCATGGAGCTAATGGTATAGTAGGAAGTATAAGTGAGGGCACCAGCCATTCAAATACTGTGTGAAGTTAAGTCTAGGTTTCTTTCAGAAAAAAATGCAGTTTCACATGTTGCAGGGAATCCACGTAAACTCAGAAATAATATTCAACTGGACCCGAGCCACTACCAGGAACCTCACCAAAATGCTCCATTGTTTCCCAGTTTCTCCTATTTCTTTTACTTTCAGTGGCCCACTTTTACTTTCTGAATGTGTGTGTGTTTTTCAATTTGCCAGATAGTCTTAACGAGAATTATAAAAGAACAAAAACTTTTTTTTTGCAAACTGCCTTTTTAAAACATGATTTGCTTTTGATTATAAATAATGTGTAAGATGATGCCTTCTTCTGCAAAACCAATAAATACAAGAACAAATTTTATTTTATTTTTTTAAGTATTTTATTTATTTTGGTTGGGGGAAGCAGCAGGCAGAGGGAGAAGCAGGCTCCCTGCTGGGCAAGGATCCCAATGCAGGGCTGGATCCCGATGCAGGGCTGGATCCCGATGGAGGACTGGATCCCGATGGAGGACTGGATCTCGATGGAGGGCTGGATCCCGATGGAGGACTGGATCCCGATGGAGGACTGGATCTCGATGCAGGGCTGGATCCCAATGGAGGACTGGATCTCGATGCAGGGCTGGATCCTGATGCAGGGCTGGATCCCGATGGAGGACTGGATCCCGATGGAGGGCTAGATCCCAATGCAGGGCTGGATCCCGACGCAGGGCTGGATCCCGACGCAGGGCTGGATCCCGACGCAGGACTGGATCCCGATGCGGGAATGGATCTCGATATACGGCTGGATCCCGATGCAGGACTCAATCCCAGGATGCTGGGATCGCCACTGGAGCTGAATGCTTAACCTACTGAGCCACCCAGGCACCCCAAGAACAAATTTTAAACATGTGATTTGTCCAAGATATCTTGGGGGGGGGGACAAATTTTTTCTGGTATTTTAAAAAAAAAAAATCAGTATTCCTTAACCTTCCAAATAATAAATTCAAAGGTATGAGTCAACTGGAGAAAAAGAGAGACAGACAGACAGATAGAGACCATCTTATAGCTGCTTTAAATAGCTTCTGATAATTCTGCTGTTATCTTTCCTTTCTGGAACTTTCCTTTCTCAAAAGACTTGAATGTAAAATATTTGTTTTTTCTTTTTTTCGTATTTGTTCTTTTTTTATTTATTCATTTTGTTGTTGTTGTTGTTGTTTTCTTTTATTTCTGGTGCAAAATGGTGGTTTTATTAAAACACGGGGACAGGACCCGTGGGCAGAAAGAGCTGCTGCCTAAAATATTTGTAATGAACTCATTAATGGGGGAAAAGGAAATATGTATTGAGTACCTATGTATAAGGTTTATCATAAACTATGCGTATCAGAAAGACACTAACTTTAAAAAGGTACCCAAAAAAGGTGAGGAAAAACCTGAATTACAGAAAAGAAAGTCAAATTTAATGAAAAACTAGAATTAATAAGAATTAGCAAATACTCACACACAAAATATACACACACAGCAGCACTGTGTGTTGACCCACAAAGGGAAAAAAACAGTGGTCCAAGAGCACTCAACATGGCTTATTGGTTAGGAAGAAAACACCCTCCCCCCATGCCCCATACACACTAGCTCTGGGGCACAAACACACAAAACAAAAACCCAGTATGTATTTTTGAACAGTACACTCAATCTGCAACACAAATTCATAATTTTTTTTTAACAATGCTCCCTTTCTTAATACAAGAGATGCCCATGCTGGGTGTGTTGTGTGTGTGTGTGTGCGCAATATATAATTTTTATAATTTTATATAATTTATAATTTATATAATTTATAATTTTTTATAATTTTATAATTTATATAATTTATAATTTTATATAATTTATATAATTTACTGTTGACTTATTTTTAAATATATTAGTGTAACTACATGCAGCTGTTTCCTGTATTTAACAGCCTTTCCTTTTATTTACCTCGTGTGTCTAGACCTCTCAAAAGTTCAGGTTGACGGGCTAACATGGGTGCCTTGTTCTCCGGGAACTTGAGCATGAGGGTTTTCGGCCGCGGTCGGAAAGCCGCGGGCCTGCCGTTTTAACACATGGAGATCGTTACGTTGATGCCCAGGTTGCCGTTTTCTGCAAAGAGCTGCGCCATGCGGGTGTCGAAGACGAGGCAGTCGCTGTTCCTGATGGCGGTGGCGATTCCCTCGTGAATGGAGCGCGGGGTCGCCTCCCAGGTCAGCCGGCGCCGGTGGCCGTTCAGCTCCAGACGGTAGGCGAAGTTCTCGGCCTGCTTGTGCGTTCCTATCAGCTGGACGATGGCGAAGAACTGGTGCCCGTGGAACTTCTCCTGTTTCTCCAGGACGAGCATGAAGTGGACGCCGAAGCAGGACTGCGTCATCACCCAGTCCACGGCGCCGGGGAGGTTAATGTCGGTCGCCAGGAACACGATGTCTTCGCCCTGCAGCGTGGTGATGGACTCGTGCTGGTGCATCAGGTGCGGCATCACGGCCTCCAGCGAGCCTTGCCATTTACAGAGCGCACCGGGGCACGGGCACACGTACGGGCGGAACTCGCACATCTCTTCGTGCTCGGCCTTCTCGGTGTGACGCAAGGCTAGCCAGCAGCCGGTGGCCGCGTACTTGCACGGGAACAGGACGGAGTTGGCCACCTTCTCCATGGCCAGGTTGCGAATGGACGCCAGCGGCCCGCGGCACGTCGGGCAGCAGCTGAGCTTCGGGCGGCAGGTGCTGCACACGAGATGGCCGCTGTGACACTGAAGAATGGGGGGCAGCACATAGTCGAAGCACACTGGACACTCGAAAAGGCTCGCCAAGTCGCTGTTGGGCACGGTCGTGCCGGCCAGGTAGGGCACCCTCTGGGACGGGTTACACATCGCCGCTCTGGGAGGTAAGGCCGCCGGACACTGGCGCATCATCTCTGGAGGCGGACGCTGTGCCTCACACCCCGGCTCGAGGCTCAGACGCGCCCAGCCGTCGCCGCCACCTCTTCCCGGAGCCGGCCCCGGCCCTGGCTCCAGCACGAGCGCCGCGACACCTACGGGACACGCCGGGCCGCCGCCGCCTCTCGAAAGTGTGCCCCTCGGTGGTCGCCTGGGACGCTCGAGGGCGCGCCTTTTAACAGTCGCCTCTCGAGAGCGCGCCGTTCAACGGTCGCCTTGGAAGCTCGAGAACGCGCCGTTCAACCGTCACGTTGGAAGCTCGAGAACGCGCCGTTCAACGGTCGCCTTGGAAGCTCGAGAACGCGCCGTTCAGCGGTCGCCTTGGAAACTCGAGAACGTGCCGTTCAGCCGTCGCGTTGGCAGCTCAAGAGCGCGCCTTTCAAGGGTCACTTCAGACTCGGGAGTGCGCACCGCAATGGCCGCCCCCGACGCTTGAGAGCGCGCTCCTTGCGCGTTCTCGAGCCCTACCACACCCTACAGCAGCAGCCTAGAGAAGGTAGGTCTCTAAGCGCCCGCAGCCCAAAGGGGGCGGGGCCCTGAATGTGTTTTGTGATCCTAAATTCTATGTAGCCTTCCTACCCGGTGGTAAGGATACCAATGCGTCAAGCTCTAAATTCTCCTAGGCTATCTCTCGTTCCTGTTCACAAATCCAATTTTCTTTTTTTAAAAAAATATCTAGTTATTTAGGTAATCTCTACACCCAACGTTGGGCTTGAACTCAAAACCCCAAGATCGAGAGTAGCATGCTCCACTGACTGAGCCAGCCTGGCAAGCACAAAGCCAGTTTTCTGAGGACATTAATGCACGGTAAGGACTGTTTAAAATAATTGATAGGAGGAGGAGCACCTGGCTGGCTCAGTCCGAAGGGCATGCCCCTCTTTTTAAAAATTCTTTTTTAAAGATTTTATTTATTCATTTGACAGAGATCACAAGTAAGCAGAGAGGCAGGCAGAGCGAGAAGGAAGGGAAGCAGGCTCCCCGCGGAGTAGAGAGCCCGATGAGGGGCTCGATCACAGGACTCCGGGACCATGACCCCAGCAGAATGCAGAGGCTTAACTCACTGAGCCACCCAGGTGCCCTGGGCATGCCCCTCTTAACCTTGGGGTGAGTTTGACCCCACGTTGGGGGTAGAGATTACTTAAATAAAACTTTAAAAAATAAAATAATTGATAGGAGGGTATGAGCATCCAAATGATTCTCAAAAGGGTATATTTGTAACGTCAGATTTAACAAATAAAAATACAAAAGATGCTCAGTTAAATTTGAATTTCAGGTAAACAGTGAACAGTATCTCTTTTTACTAAGAGTATGTCTCCTGCAGTATTTGGGATATACTTATACTAAAATACATTCATTGTTTATCTGAGATTCAAATTTAACTGGGTATTCTATATTTTTATCTGGCAACCCTACATACTTGAAGAGCTGTGTTTTGAAACTTCCTGGAATTCTGATTTGGTCATTTTTATAACCATAGCCCTACCCAGGTCCCACCATGGGATTATTTCCTTTCATTTTCTCAAAAACCATTATTTATTCCTACTATAGTTCAGGACTCAGATACAGAGATCACTGTGATGAGTGGGAGTGAACAGTGAAGTTACTGAATGGAAAGTCCAGGTTCAAGTGTGTGCAGTTGCCTTGCACCTATAAACAGTGTGGCTTTACTAAAACTTCTAGGGAAGGCAGTCAGTGGCTGGAGCTAAGTAGAGCAGGACCAGGACCAGGACCAGGGGTAGATTTGGAAATGGAGAGTGACAGCTGTGGCCATGTATACAAGGCAGGGAAACTTGTTCTTGCATGTAGTAACTATTCAAATATTTGGTATTAAATTACCTCGTCCAAGGGGCTATCTTCTGATTTTTTTTTTTCCTTCTGTGTAATCCACTAGGAGATGAAATACTTGGCTAATTTATTTCTTAGCTGGCTCCTGCACATATGCGCTTCTCTTATTGAAGTTTGTGAATGGCCCCGTGGGGTTCAGCAAAAGAAGCAGTATGAGCAAGAATGGATTGGTAGGCTGGGTGGTCAGCCAAGCTAGGCAGAGGACGCCTTTTAGCATTAGGGTTGAATGTGAGGGTGTGTTTGTGCTTGTAAAGAGACAGAGAGTGTGAGCCCCATGCGAGAGATAGATCGCTGTGTTGGCAGTTTACAATATAAAACTTACGTTAGGACCTTCGACATTCATTACAAAATGAGCCAAAGTCAGTTCTGAAGGTGAGAAATGACCCAGTGTTCGAGACAAGTTTGTGTAGCAGGTTGTTGAGCGTTTGCTCTGGCTTGAGCAGAGAGGTGCGTAAATACCACCCAGAGATGATTCTACTTGGCAACATTCTTGGTTTTCCTCCAACTGCACTTTCTGGCGACTCTGATTTTCAGCGTCCTGGCATGTTGCCAGCCACCTCCAGGGGTGTTAAGAAATATCCAAAACAAAATTAAAATAAATTCACTGTCATTTAAAATGCAATTATATATATATAACACTGAGGAGCAGTGGGATTGGGTGTTAGAAAACCAAACCAAGCAATGGAGTAGCAATTACAACGTTGGAAAGAAAAAAACAAAACAGAACCACAAAACATGCTAACACCTTGCTGATGGATTGGACCCTGCTTGGGGAAGAGCTAGAAACGGGGAATAGAACTACCTTTAGCTTTAATCAAATTCCTGGGAATTCATCACTCTTCTTGTTTGAAATGCCATCTGCAGAATGACTTGCCCTGGTGTTATCTGATTTTGATTATTTGCTTGTGATTCAGTCATTCCTTCTTCCTTTGTGTGCTCTGTGCTGAACAGTAGGCTTAATAACACAAAGGATGGGTTCGAGTGGGTTCTTTGAACATCCCCATATTGCCATTCCACCTGCAAACACTGTCCTCCCTCTACTGGAAGGTGGGCAGAGGGTGTAGCATCAGAGCATCCAATTCGAAGAGCTCATCCAATGGTGACCATGGAGAGCCCAAATGTGCTCGGTGCTACACATCCCTTTGGGGAAGATAAGGATGGTAATGGCTTTGAGAATGAAATAATATGTTCTGACTTGAAGGACAAATTAGGGTAAAGCAAGGAGAAAAGACAGAATGAAATGTTCTCTCCTTTTACAGACTAAATTTAATTGTGGTTAATAGCAGCTGACTTTCCCCATGACTTTGCTGTGGGAAGAGAGGCCTTCCACCAAAATAGGGGCCAGGGTTACTGAAGATTTTAGGTGATCTGGTTTTTGATTGACCATCCGATAACTAAACTTTTTCTTTTATTTAAAGAAAAATTTTTAATTGAGCAATAACGTTTCCTTTATATAAACTATTAGTTGATGCTAAATACAATTTTAAATGATTTTAAATATGGATTTTAAAATGAAATCATGGGTGTGTACTTGTGACCGTAAAGATGAGCACACAAATCAGAAGCTGTGCAACGGGGTGGCTGGATGGCTCAGTCCATTAAGTGTGTGACTCTTCATTTCCACCCAGGTCATGATCTTGGGGTTGGGAGAGCAAGCCCTGCATCAGGCTCCACGCTCATCGTGGAGTCTGCCTGAGGTTCGCTGTCTCCCTCTGCCCCTCCCCATTCTCTACAATAAATAAATAAAATCTTAAAAAGAAAAAAAAAAAAAGCTATACAATATTGGGCACCTGGGTGGCTCAGTGGGTTAAGTGACTGCCCTTGGCTCAGGTCATGATCCCAGGGTCCTGGGATCGAGGCCCTGCTCAACGGGGAGTCTGCTTCTCCCTCTCCCTCTACTCCTCCTGCTCTGGCTCTCTCTCTCTCTCTAATCGATAAGTAAAATATTAAAAAAATAAAATCTTAAAAAAAAAAGCTATACAACATTCACAGCAAATCCGAATATAAGCAAAGATAATCCTCTGAATTCTGTGTTTCATCAAGCATCAAACCCCACCAGTTTTATAGTCCTTCAAAGTACATAATGCTGCATCCACATACTCTGCATGTAATTGGATCTCTGGATTTAAATTCATTTCTCATGTGACATTCTCCACACTTACATCATTGACTGTTGCTTCGGGGGTTGACCATCCTTCCACGTGTCCGTTGTTAGTCTCTCCAAATCCCAACCAGCTAATCCCCTACCCACGTATCCTGGAGAGACTTCTCACTCTGGGCTTCTAAACAGATTCTGACTCTTGTCCTCTAAGACATTTTTTTTTAAGATAAAAATTCATGCTTTTTCTGTACCAGAGAAAAGGGAACAATTTTTGGCATGCATAACTAATGAGGTAATTAGTACTATTAAGCTGCTTTAGAAGATTAAACCATCAGTAATTATGAAAGTAAGTATAAATTAAAGGACAGTGTTTAGGTTTCAGTGTAGTATATTATATCCAGTATTGTACTTTTTACCCAGTATTGTATTTATGTAGAGCCATTACTGAACACGTATATTTGAAAGTCAGAGTACAGGCATAGAAGGCCCATGGCTTTTTATCAGAAATAGACAAACAAGAAGAAAAACTATGGCACTAAGAGTAGATGTGTGCCTATTTTTTAAAAATTATTTTATTTAAATAACTCAGTAAGGATATTTTCAAATGTGGTTCAAGTGTGAAGAATGAAACAACACACAGCCATGTACCCACAACTCATGTATGTGTACTTTTCTAATCCTACTACGAAAGTGATAGAGCGAAGTTTAAAAACAAATCAATAGAAATGAAAGGAGAGCTAATTCAAAAGTAATTTTTGCATCTGAAAATTAGACACCAAAAGAAACCCTCCACAGATATAGCTTCTATATTTTTCTATAGAAAATTACAATGAAAATATTATTTCACTGGAATTATTTTATAGATATATAATTTATTTATTTATTTAAAAGATTTTATTTATTTATTTGACAGACAGAGATCACAAGCAGGCAGAGAAGCAGGCAGAGAGAGAGGAGGAAGCAGGCTCCCTGCTGAGCAGAGAGCCCGATGCGGGGCTCGATCCCAGGACCCTGAGATCATGACCTGAGCCGAAGGCAGCGGCTTAACCCACTGAGCCACCCAGGCGCCCCTAGATATATAATTTATATATCATATATAATAATTCATGTATTATTTGAAATACTTTCATTGGAAAAGTGCTTTAAATTTAATTTGTGAATCCTAGGGTACCTGGGAAGCATGAGACTCTTGATCTAGGTTGTAGGTTCGAGCCCCACATTGGGTGCAGAGACTAATTAAAAATAAAACCTTAAAAAAAATCATGAATCGTAACCAAAATTATAATTTATATTTTTTAAAGATTTATTTTTATTTTAGAGAGAGAGAGAGCCATGTGAGCATGTGTAGGGGGGAGGGGCAGAGGGAGAGAATCTCAAGTGGGCTTCCCACTGAGTGTGGAGCCCTGACACGGGTCTTGATCTCATGACCCTGAAATCATGACCTGAGCCAAAATCAGACCCGAACCAAAACTGAGTTGGACATTTAACTGAGCCACCCAGGCGTCCCAGAGCAAGTAGCTTTTAAGAAATGAAAAAAAGGAAAAGAAAGGAAAAGGAGCATTTCCAGTCATCTTCTTGGGCACTTTATGAAGATTTTTTTTTTCATGAAACACATTGGAGACACTGCTGCCCTTGTCTTGCCGATGTGTTTTTCCGTAAATGGAATGTTTGACCAAATGAAATCCACATTTTTGAGGAGCTTTTGGTTCTCACTGACTGGTACCGCTGCAGCCTGAGATAACTCCCAAATTACATATGTGCCAATCTGATCAGAAAGAAGGCTTGACAGCGAGCTTAGATATATACACCAGAAATCTGAGCTCTGAATGCCTTGTCCTGGTCATGGCTTAGGAACTCCATGCGTTCCTGTAAGTCTGGAGGTCCGAGCTTATTGCGGTGTTAAGGGATGCTTATTTCTCTTGGATGTTAGAACATGAATTGATCTATCATTTGATTTCAGTTGGGGATGATTTTGCCCCCACTTGGCCATTCCTGGAGACCTTTTGGGTTGTCACAGTTGGCACAAGGGTATTGCTCCTGGGATCTAGGAAGCAAAGGCCGGGGGATCCTACCACATATCCTACAATACACACGGCAGCCTCCACAACAAGGAATTACCTGTCCCCAAAGGTGAACGGTGCCGAGGCTGAGAGATCTCCAACTACACAAAAGAACAGGGTTTAAATTTATTTCCTAAAATGAATATATATGTGGACATTCCTTAGGCAGAGTTTTTCTTTTAATAATAATGCACTGTGTTTGATAGAACAAAAATATGTTTAGAATTTTGTCTTTACATCTAAGAAATTCGGTTTTGCACCATTTTTTCGGGGGTATACATCAAAGTTTTCTAGCCTATGTTCTGTTTTTCCTATGTGCTTTGCACCTGTGTCAAAAAATAGATGATCACGGCGTGTTCAGACATGCTCCATTCATCCTGGTCATGAATGAAATGGCTGCCAGAAAAAGATCATTTCTTGCCGTGTTTGATTTTGGCCATTAGTCTTGCTCTGTTCTAGGAGTGTTCTTAGCATTTGAACAAGTATCTTCCATATTTGTGGGGAGGGAAGTTTACAAAGACATTGCCTATTAAATTCTATTTCATTTCTTGGTGTCAACATATTTTATGTACTTTTTGTGTTATGAATTTCATACTTGATAAATTCCAAAAAAAGAGGCTACATTTAGATACTAACCTTGAGGATTTCTGGAAAATTTTCCGTATTTTCTACTACTGCTTTCTCCTTGATGTTTTTTTACTTAACCCTGATCTAGTTCTCAACAGTCCTCTTGGTTTTTGTTTCTTTGCTTGATTCTAAGTAGAATCGTTTCAACTATTTTGTAACTTGTTCATTTGAATGAGAATCCAAATAAGGTCTACCGCTATAAGTTATTGATAGGCCTCTAAAGTTTATTTTAATCTATAGGTTTCCCCATCTCTCCTATTTTCTTATGATGTGTTTTTTTAAGAAGCTGGGTCATTTGTCCTGTAGAATTTCTACTCATTCTGGAGTTTGCTGATTCAATTCCACGGCAGGGCCTAACAGTTTCTTTGTTCTTTGTATTTCCTGGAAATTGATAGTTGAATCAAGACATCATTTACTCTTAAAGTTAAAATCGAGACGGAAAAACCATTCTCTTAAAGTTAAAATTGAGACGGAAAAACCATTCTCCTGGTTTGTGTGTGTGTGTGTGTGTGTGTTTTAAGGATTTTAGTTATTTATATGACAGAGAGACACAGCGAGAGCTCCCCGTGGAGCAGCAAGCTCCATGCGGGGCTCGATCCCAGGACCCGAGCCGGAGGCAGTCGCTTAACGACTGAGCCACGCAGGCGCCCCAAGACAACTACTTTCTTAATATAGGCTTTTAGGTTACCACTGGGGATCAGTGCAACAGGAGTTGATAGACTGTAGCGGGGGCAGGGGCCTGTTTTTGTAAATCAAGTTTTATTGGCCCATAGCCACAGGCACGCAGCCTAACACTGCCTGTGGTTGCTCTCGCCTAGTAATAGCAGATGCCAGCAGCTGCCACAGGGATAGATACAGTGGCCCACAAGGCTAAAACTGTTTACTATGTAGCCTTAAAAAAGAAAAAAAAAAAAAAAAGGCTTGCCAACCCTAGTAGGAAAGGTTACGCCTTTTATTTTAATTTTTTAAAGTAGGCTCTATGCTCAATGTGGGGTTCAAACTCATGACCTTGGATTCAGGAGTTGCTGTGTTCCATTGAACAGGCCAGCCAGGCCCCCTCAAGTTTAGCCCTTTTATTTTATTTTTTTAATTTAATTTAATTTTTTATTTTATTATTTTTTAAAGATTTTATCTATTTGACAGAGAGAGAGAGACGGAGAGAGGGAACACAAGCAAGGGGAGTGGCAGAGGGAGAAGCAGGCTCCCCACTGAACAGGGAGCCCCATGCGGGACTCGATTCTGGAACCCTGGGATCATGACCTGAGCCAAAGGTAGACGCTTAATGATGACTGAGCCACTCAGGTGCCCCTGTTTTATTTTTAAAAGATTTCATTTATTTATTCTTGAAAGAGAGGTAGAGTCCAGGCAGGAGGAGGGGCAGAGATGAAGAGGAAGAATCTCGTGCCGACTCTAGACCGAATGCAGAGCCCTTGTGGGGCTTGATCCCAGAACCTTGAGATCATGACCTGAGCTGAGATTAAGGGTCGGACCCTTAACTAACTGAGCCACCCAGGTGCCCCTCGGTTAGGCCTTTAAAAGAAAAAAAAGGTGATCTGTAGTCTGCTATAAACTGTGGGTAAAGTTTTTCTAAAAAAGGTTAACTGTCCTTTATTATCTGTCACAATATATAATTTAAAAGTATGATCATTATTTGGCCGTGATATATTTGTGCTTTATCATCCTAAAGTTACCTTCATATCTCTTTACCTCTCAAATGGAAAAAGTTTATGTATTAAAAAAAAATCAATATAATAAAGTCATTCACATTTCCTAAAAAGAATTCCTCTTAGGAAAACTGTGCTCTCAGATAACATAGTCTATAGCCTTCAGACTGACTATAAATAATTTTATTAATTAATCTTTTCTGTCCACTTTTACTGTCCTTAAATAGTCCCTTTAACATGAGCCAGGCAGTTATAGACTGTAAAATGAGGAATGCTAGAGGACCTAATTTCAGTGTCTTTTCTGAGTAGTTTTTCGATGTTGGAATAATAATGCTTTTAGGAACAGGATTTTCCAAATTGCATAAAATGGTCTCTTTTGTGGTTCTCTCTGCAGAAAAGAAACTGACTTATTGTATGTTATTAAAACTGAATTCTGTGGCATCTGTATATCACGTTAGGTCAGAATTGACGCCATCGCCGAGAATGCACTTGTACCTTCTCTGTTTTAGATGAGTACCATCTCTGTTCTTAGGTATCTGTCATTTTGAAATCGGTCGCTGGTAGGATTTGTCTCAAAAACACCTGGGGGAGGTGTCCTCCCAGATTATCCTCACCACATATTAAAAAGGGGAAGGAGAAGAAGCAGGAGACAGACAAAGAAAGCAACTGCCTGCTTAAAAATTGTAAACAGGCTTTATATTCAGGAAAATCTGGATGTTGAAGTTTCTCCCAAGGACCCGGGTGGGGACATGTGTGCTTCTCCAAGGAAAGCCTTTATTCCGTTTTGAAACAGCTTGTATGGTATCTGTTCTTTTCTCGATGGTCAAGATTCTGCAATTACTTATGTATCAGTCACGGTACTGCAAGAGGCTCCGAGACCTCCCACAAGAAAACCCGTTTCTTAACTCCTGCCACTGTGCGATGGCGGGAGTGTGGGGTTGACAGAGAAACGTCTCCACACGGGCTTCCAGGGGCCCCTACCTGGTCGTTTCAGTCTAGCGGGGCCAAGCACAGTTTCTATATTTTTCTCATGTTTAAATGGTTTAAAAATAATAAAAGAGTAATACCTTGTGACACGTGACATTTTTTTAAAAAAAAGATTTTATTTATTTATTTGAGAGAGTGAGAGCATGCATAAGCAGCGGGAGGGGCAGAGGGAGAGGGAGAAGCAGGCTCCCCGCTGAGCAGGGAGCCCGATGCGGGACTGGATCCCCGGACCCTGGGATCATGACCAGAGCCAAAGGCAGACGCTTAGTGACTGAGTCACTCAGGTGTCCTGTGACACATGAAAATCATACACAACTCAAGTTTCTGTGTCCATCATTCATGGTTTGATTAGGACATAGCCAGACTCATTTGTTTACTTAGGGTCCGTGGCTGCTTTCTATGATGGCAGGTTGAGTTTTTATGACTGAGAGCATGTGGCCTGCGAAGTCTAAATATGTTCTATCTGCCCTTGATAGAAGAGTTTGGCAACTCCTGGTCTATGGGCTTGATCATCTTCTGGAGTCTCATAGTATCCCCACTGCAGAGAGAAGAGAGGGAGCCTGGCGGAACTTGCTAGAAGTTTCTGGGTAAGGTGGTAGCCCATGGCTCTGCCTATGCAACTGGCCACCACACGAATGTGTCCCCAGTCCCTGCGAGGGAGGCTGGAACATGAGGTCTAGCAAAGTGCCATGGAAGAGAGAACACAGATGTTACTGGACAACTGTCAATGTCTGCCATTTTATATGAAAAATGTTTTTTTCTATAGTCTCCTTCTCGAACCTTGGCCTCAACTCTGACTTCACCTGATTGGAAGTTTTTACAAAGGCTTGAGCTCTTTCATTTCCCCTCTGCACGCTGTCATTATTTCAGCTCATCACACTTTACTTCCTCAACGTCCGTCTTCGCAAAATGAAAGATTGTTTCTTTGTTTCTGGATTTTTTTTCTTTCGTTTTTCTTCTTCTTCCTTTTTTTTTTTTTTTTTTAAAGATCAACGTGAGCAATGTGTTGAAAACAGCAGGGGTGTCCAATAATTGAACTGGGTTTGACAGGCTCATTTGTGTATTTACTGAACTAGTCATGCAATAGGTGTTTGAAATATCGATCAAAGCCATGTTTTATTTTTCTGGATCCTGTTGTCTTTCTTTTTGGTCCGATTGCAGCTGCTGATGTTTGTGAATTATTGTCAAATGGGCACCTTCCCAAAGGGTAATGTTTCATTGGAGTGTAAATTTCATGTGAGAGTAGAAGGTCCTATAAATTCAAAGACTATGATCAGCCAGATTTTTCTTTTAAGACAGAAGAAAGAGACAACACGAATACAGCAATCAGAGTTTTGTATTTCTAAAGGGAGAACTTTCTTAATAAAACCCGAGAGGATACTTAATTTTTTTGGGTTCTTGGGAATTTTCTGACATCAGAAATAATTTGTAAAAAGCCAGCAGAAAGAGAAATTACAATGATGTATCAGTTACACCAAAGGTGGTATATAGACTGGAGTTTTATAAAATTCTGGAGATTTTTCTGTTTGGGCTTCAAACTGGAACGGGACTGTCTCCGACCTTGTCCAGGTGGGTCACTTTTGTGCAGTCAGCATTGGGTCTGTAAGAGTTCTTGGAGGGCTTTGGGAAAATCACAGTTGCATGGAGGGTGGGAGGCAGAGGTATGTGTGGATTAGCAAGTCAATATTGCCTGGCTGCAGACCTTTGGGCATGTCCATTACTTTTTGAAGTCTTGTGTGTTTTGCATGTCGAGCCCATCTCAGTTTGGGCCAGCCACCACATCTTACGTGTTCCGTTGCCATGTGTGGCTGGTGGCTCCAGTACTGGACTGTTCCAGAGGGCCCACTCTGGTTCTCCTCTAGGCACTCCTCTTTCCATGCTTCAGGGCATGTGCAAGTCCAAGGGGATGTGTCTTCCTCAGCCCATTCCCTCCTGCCTCCTACACCAGGCACCAGCAAACGGTGGCCTCTGGCCCATGGCCTACGTTTGTAAATTAAAGTTTTCTGGGGAACACAGCCACAGTCATTCATTTAGGTATTATCTATGACTGTTTGCACTCAGTAGCTGTGGCAGAGAGAGTGTGGACTGGAATGCCTAAAGTACCGGCTCAAAAAACAGGCATTTTACAGAACACAGTGACCAGCTTCTGCTTTAGACCGGTGTTTTGGGCATCTGGGACCTTGGAATTCCTTGCCCCAATACTCCTGAGCCTGCTTCCAGGATCCGAAGGGTAGGGCCCCACCAAGGAATAGTCAGATGTGGCTGATGGCAAACGAGAAGGACAGAGGTGATGTATGTGGGCTCAGGTGTGAGCCTGAGCATGAGTGGGGAAGAGAGATGGGATCCAGCCCCTGTGAGTGCTGTCTCCTTGACACCACGTTGTGGGGTGGGACTCTGAGAAGTCTACAAGTTACAAATTGGAAAATGTGCCTCTTATTACGTGTTGTTATCAAAGGACATTTGTCAAATTAGGAGGATAAAACATGGACTTGACTTAACAGATTAGTAGCTCAGTTTGGAACTTCTATATCCATAGACGTGTGGTATGGGGGGTTCTAGTTCTGTTCTTGCCCAGCCTGGTGGATGTTGAGGATGAGCCTGCCCCCCGAAGAGGGCTAGAGGCACTCGTGTACTTGGGGAGGTGGTTCCTGACTCACGCACCCTTTAATCTGACCCTGCCTGCCTTTTAATGGAACTGTGCCCTGAGATGATAAAGCAGGGACAACGGTGGGGCGGGATTCTTCCCTCACTCAAGAACTGTGTCTGTGACCAGCCCTGAGGTTCGTGAAGCCCATTAATTTCTTGTCAAGGGGGAAGAGATCCCAAGGGCTGAGAAGTACCAGTAGGTCTTTTGTTAACTGCCAGTATTCACTATGTCTTCATCCCAAGCAGTAGTGATTGAGACGGCCCACTCAGCCTCTCTTTCCAATCCTGTCTCCTTGCTCACACACCGATCTTTCCTTTCCCCAGCTTCTTGGCTCCGTTCGGTAGAGTCTGTCCAGGTACAGTCACTGTGGGGAGGTTGCTGCGGAACTGCCTGGACAGAAATGCAGTCCCAGTACCTTCTGATACTGTTCTTTGCCCCTTGGGCTTTGCAAACAGATGTTTTGACAGCTCACGATTGCTGCTTGTGATTTATTTCCTTGGAATTACTGAACCCTGGACCCCACGGGGGTACTGAAAAGAAGGCTTCACACTCTGATTGCTGCTCTGTTAAAAGAGAAGTCTCGTTCACATTGCATCAAAATGAGGTGACCCGTCCTCCTCTTTCTAAAAGCTGACTCTGCACTCGCTTGACTGAAATGAAGAGTTTCAGACCCCTCCATCTTTGATCTGTAGAGGTTACATTTCTCTGCCTCTTAGCAGACAAAACACTAAGGTGGTCGAAAGAGACTGGTAGGATTATTCAGCTCCTGGCATCATTTCTTCACCAATGGTCCAGGGTACGGTCACCTGCTACAGAGCCACTGTGACGTCCAAGGTGAACCCATTATTTTCCTCAGGCTTTTCAGTGTCTGCTTCCTTAAATTGAAAGGAGACTGGCTATGAGGTCATTTTTCAGGATATATTTTTCACATTCTCTGATAATGCTGCTAAACCACTTAGAGTCATTGGAAAAAACCACATTTTTCTTTGCATGATTCTTACGATTTCTGTTCTTTTTTTCCTGCTGATAAGAAGTAGTGCAGACAAAAGTAGATGCATATTATATGAGATATCTGAGTCAGTTTAGCATTTTTTTTTCTGAGCACATTTTCGTATAATCTTTCCCAGACACCTTAAAATTAAGGTCTCACTTTCCCTTAATGTGATGGTCAGTAGGGCACCGTTATGTCTGCCAACAGATGGGGTTCTTATAATTTTAAAAGGAGGAGATGAAAAACTGAGAAACCAGATTTCTATCACCCTAAGTCTGTGATTTCAAACTAGAAGTGTTGGCGACTCCTAAGTCTAGGAGAAAAGTTTTTGGTCGAAAGGACCAGCCCCTGGTGCCAACTGGACTCCCGAGGGGATTAGCAGAGGAGGTGAAATTAGGTTTTTCCTGCCTCGCTCTTTCTTTCCCCACTTCCTTGTCTCCAGAGCAGGGATTTTCAACCTCAGCACTGGTGACGTTCAGGGCAGGTTTGCTTGTGGTTGCTGTGGCTCTCTGGTATATGGTAGGCTGGTTAGTAGCTTCCCTGGTTTCTACCTACTAGCTGTCAGTGGGATCCTCTCCCAGTTAATGATAACCAAAAATGTCTCCAGACATTATTAGATGTTCCCTGGGGAAGTGGAGTGGAATCCTTTCTGGTTGAGAACTTCTCTAACGGCTTCCAGTCACCCAGGTACTCCATGCTACCTTCTGGAGTTCTGAACTGGCGACCCATCTCCCAGTGACCCCTCTGGAACACGCATGCTCCACACTCTTGTTCTTTCCCCACTAAGCCCTGACCTACATGGAAAAGGGTGTGATTGGTCACCTGTTTTAAGCGGTTCACACTATTCCATGAATGTGTCATGGGCTGAACTCAGACCAACATACTGCATTTTATTTATTTATTTTTTTAAGATTTTATTTATTTATTTGACACACACACACAGAGAGATCAAGTAGGGAGAGTGGGAGAGAGAGAAGCAGGCTCCCTGCTGAGCAGGGTGTCCAATGTGGGACTCCATCCCAGGACTCTGGGATCATGACCGGAGCTGAAGGCAGACGCTTAACTGACTGAGCCACCCGGGTGCCCCTACTGCATTTTTATTTATTATTTATTTATTTTGTTTTTTAAAAGATTTTATTTATTTATTTGACAGACAGAGATCACAAGTAGGCAGAGAGGCAGGCAGAGAGAGAGAGGGAAGCAGGCTTCCTGCTGAGCAGAGAGCCCAATGTGGGGCTCAATCCCAGGACCCTGGGATCATGACCTGAGCCGAAGGCAGGGGCTTTAACCCACTGAGCCACCCAGGTGCCCCCCCTACGGCATTTTTAAAAAGATTTATTTATTTATGAGCGAGAGAGCGAGTTGGGGGAAGGGCAGAGGGAGAGAATCTCCAGCAGACAATGCCCCCCACCCCCCACCAGCCTGGAGATCACCCAGGAGATCATGACCTGAGCTGTACTTACCAGCTGGAGGCTCAACTGACTGAACCCCACAGGCACCCCTCAACGTACTGCATTTTAATAGAAGAGGAGCTTGTTAAATGTCTGATCAGTAAAATATATATATATATATATATATATATATATATATATAAAATAAGAGGCCATTTATAGCATTACTGTTCATCACTTAGTCTTTTTTTGAGACTTACAGGAATTTTCTCCAATAGGTAAGGTTATGGAGGAGGAAATGGAGACATCAGGAAGATTATGTAACTTGAACAAGATCACACAGAAATGCCATTGTGGTCTCTTGGATTGTAGCCTGGTGTTCAAGGTATTGCGGAATGTCAAGAGCGTCCTAGTTGCTCCCAACTGCCCCATGTGATCGCTAATACCTTTCCTTCTCTACCTGCCACCTGGCACAGAAAGACGTCGTCTTTTGTGCATGTAGTGTTCTGCGTAAGTCACAAAAACAGTGAAATTCTAAGAAACTGAGCTTTGTCAATTTCAGCTTTATCGCCGTTCAGTGGTGATAATACAAGTATAATCATTCCAGCTGTGCTGACACTCAGTAATTTTCATTATAGGCATCTCCTTGCAGTTTCAAGCTTCACATACTGCAAAAAACCCCCCAAACAAGCTCTTCGTACTCCTGTTACAGGAGATCGTGACATATTCACCGTCACATATGCTCTTGCCATAGCGCTTTCTACAAGAGCTACCGTGACGTTGGTCCTCGCAGAGTCCAGTTGACTAACCTGGTAACTGATTTCTTGGTTTGTGGAAATGCAAATGGATTCTGTTACATATTGGCTGCCTTCCAAAATCTGGGAGAAGTTGTTAAGGGTCATGTCTGTTCTGTTGAACAGCTATGAAATTACTATGAAAAATTTACTCTTTTTGTAATTGTACTGTAGCAAAGTCAGGAACAGTTAATAGGAGGAAGGATAACCCAAGAAAAGATGAGCTCCTGTTTCCTGGGGCCATTGCTGGGCCTTGGTGCCTGGAGCAGCAGCTGGATGGAGAGGTGAGGGGAGGAGAGATTTGCTCGCTACTTAATGATGCTTGTTGGGGCCCGAAGCCCCACCGCAACACACATTGACTGACTGTTTTCTCTGTTCGGTGGACCTCCAGGACAAGTGGGATGCATTTGAAAGTGTCTGCTTAATAACTGGAAGTGTATTGAGAGAGAAAGAGCATTTGGGCAGTTTTTAGAGACTTACGTCCTAATCATTCCCTCGAAAACTTTCCTAAATTATCAGAAGACAAAAAAAGGTATTACTGAGTTATTTAATGGTGGTTAAAATGGATATGTTAGGGGCGCCTGGGTGGCTCAGTGGGTTAAGCCTCTGCCTTCAGCTCAGGTCATGAGCCCAGGGTCCTGGGATTGAACCCCGCATCAGGCTCCCTGTTCAGCGGGAAGCCTGCTTCCCCTCTCCCACTCCCTACTACTTGCGTTCCCTTTCGCGCTGTCTCTCTCTGTCAAATAAATGAATAAAATCTTTAAAAAAATGGGTATGTTAATTTTAGGACACAAAACCCCAACACCAGTCAGGTCGCATTTTGCAGAACTGTATATAATGAATATCGATCTGCTGATCCCCTTGTGGAATCAGTCTGCTCATTTTGTAGGATGGAGTTTTGAAAATAATTTTTATTGGGCAGAGTACCCATGTTTGAGCTTATTTTGTTTTGGTCTTATTTATTGTTATATATATGAATTCCATCTTTCTGCTCAAAATTTTAAATATAGTAGGTATGAAAGGCGTAAGAGGATTTTTTTTTTTTTTTTTTTTTGGTTTGCTAATGGTCCCTTGTGATGTTATTCTGGGGGAGGTTTGCTTAGTGACTTAATTTACAAGAACACACTGTGATACCAACTGGAAGCTGTTTGTCCATGGAGCGAATTATAATTGGGCATTTACCCATGTCCTCTGCCATCCCTAAATGAGGTTTGAGAGTTGTTTTTCTTAACATTTTCATTTGGCAGTGATTATTTTCACAGCAAAATAGACTAATGTGATCACCAGACGTATCTCAACTTCTAATGAGTAGGTTATAACATCTTAGGAATTCTTAAGGTACTTTTCTTGAGAATACCATATGTGAGTACTTCACTATAAAAATCAGATTTCCAGGTTTGACTAGAAGTTTCTTTGGCAGGATTCACTGCTGATGCACGCTGGAAAGGGAATATATCCTTGGGGAGGTTGTGGGGCATATTATAGAATTAATTTCATAGTAGAAAGCATAATATATGGCACACCTGGGTAGCTCTTTCGGTTAAGCGGCTGCCTTCAGCTCAGGTCACGATCTCAGGGTCCTGGGATCAAGCCTTGCATCGGGCTCCCTGCTCAGTGGGGAGCCTGTTTCTCCCTCTCCCACTCCCCCTGCTTGCTCTTTCTGCCAAATAAATAAAATCTTTAAAAAAAGAAGAAAGCACAATATAGAAATCTCTTAAGTAGATAGTTTCTCTATGAGTCAAACTGAGTACCCTAGAGAAAGAAAATTAAGATTTCACTAAAGTATAGTGAAAATGAAAATTCCCTGAAATTAATTTAGTGTCCTTATGCTGTCAAAGTTTTACTTCGGCATAGAACTGCTATTAAAAAGAGAGATCAGTACTAAAAAAACACAAATACAAACTTTTGCTCCCCAGTTTTTCATGCAAATGGTCCTGCCAGTTCGTCCACAGGCCAAAGTGTTTTTTGCCTTAATTAAGAAAAAAAAAAAGTCTCGAGGCACCTGGGTGGCTCAGTCGGTTAAGCATCTGACTCTTGATCTCAGCTTAGATCTTGATCTCAGGGTCACGAGTTAAGGCTCCACGTTGGGAGTGGAGACTACTTAAAAAAGAAAACAAAACATTAAGAAAAATCCAAGTAGGAGGGTGATGAAGCAGCGCCCCTCGTGTCAGCGTTGTGGAACTGCAGAGGGAGAATCCGGAAAGTGTATGGTGCATCTAGTTCATGCTTCAGGTCAGAAATCCCCCTCTTAGACCTGTGTTGGCCCCTTGACCTTCACCCTTCTGTTCTCTTGCTCCTGGAGACTCCAGCTAGACTCCAGGCCGACCCTCCCACTGTCTTATGCTGGACACCAAAGTACCAAAACTACACAAAAGACGACAAAAAAGCACAAAGCACCAAAACTGCAGTTTTGCTGTTCCCGTTTAAAACTGGCCTCACTGTGAGTGCAGATCTGCCATGAAAAGAATAATCCCAAACATTACTAATGGCATTTAAGATGGGGTAAAATTGCCTGATGTTCTGAAATACCCTTTAATGAGTCACAGTCTCTGTCAGTTCCCTTGAAGACCGAGGAGACCCAACCGATGACAGAACTAGGAGCAGGTGTCATCCACAGGGAAGCTGGGAAAGCGGTCCGTGGTTCCCCGTGGTTCCAGGTAGGACAGACAATGTCAGGGTCAGCCTGGCCCCTTCATAGACTGTTCACTGTGTTTGTGCCCTCCTTTAACCCTTTCTTTCCTCCCTCTCCTTCTCTCTTTCCTTTCTTTTTTCCCTTTTTTTTTTTAAAAAAAAAAAGGTTTATTTATTTATCAGAGAGAGAGAGCACAGGTGGGGAGTGGCAGGCAGAGGCAGAAGCAGACGGAGCAAGAAGCCTAACATGGGACTGGATCCCAGGACCTGGGATCATGACCTGAGCTGAAGGCAGATGCTTAACTGACTGAGCCACCCAAGCGCTCCTCTTTCTTTCTCTCTCTCCTTTTCTTCCCTCCCTCCCTCCTTCCTTCCTTTCTTTTCAAAGTACTCTATACCCAACATGGGGCTTGAACTCACATCCCTGAGATCAAGAGTCACACACTGTGCTAGCTGAGCCAACCAGGTGCCCCTCCTTTAACCCTTCGTTGGTGATTTTCTCTTGAGCCCTAGGACCCACTTTGAACGTGCTTGGCTTGATTGAATAGGAAGCTGGGAGCACCTGGGAGTTCATGCCCCTGGCCGCATGGCCTATACACAAACGTGTAGCTCTTGACCAATGACTAGCTGGTGGGTGTAGCTCATGCTGCAGAGTTCCTTGTGGGATTCAGGCAGAAGTTACCTGTGATTACCTCTCCTGGGGGCTGTCCTGCCCTTCTCGGCTTCCTGCCCTTCCCTGGGCTACTCCTCCTCCCTCTTCGCCAACCCTTCCGTGGGAGTAGTGCCAATCTGGTCACAGGTATGGAAGCCCTCCTTTTGGTGTTTGTTTCTGGAGGACGTGGATGAAGATAGCCGGTCGGCACATATGTCTGGGGACTAAGCTAATGAGCACCAACGCCAACAACTCCAAGTTCATGTGGCTATGCGGCTAACGGTAAGAGCAGAAGCTATAAACTAGAATCCTTGATTGCACTCCCAGCTTTTCCTTTGTTAACTGTGGAACGTCAGGCAAAATGGCTAACCTCTCTGAGCTTCACTTTCATTGCCAAGTGGAGGAGAAATAGAGCAAACTAATAAAGTTGGTGTGAAGCTTAAAAGAAATCATGCTCAAAAACATTGGTTCGTGGCACATACCAGACCCTCAGTAAATGTGAGCTCTGTAGAAAACCCTGTTCTTAAGATTCAGAGGAGTCCAGAAGTTCAGATAATTCTCTCTAGCGTGAGTCAGAAGCTTCCCGAGAGAGAGCAACACAGCAATACGTCTACTCGTTTTGTAGGTAAGCACACACACTCAGAAAAGTCAGTGACTGTGTGTGAAGTATGGTTTGCTGTGGTCTGTGACTCAGACCCTGGGATCTGGACTAGCAGGGCACCGTTTTGTCTGGGTACACAGAACCTTTAGGCATCCAGTGGCCTGACATTTGGGAAATGGGTTTGCTTGAACCATTGAGTACATTGGATCCTGTGTATGAAAACGGACATGAGATTTTGAGCAATGAGAAATAGTCTGTTACTAAGGAAGGAGGTGTAAGATAAAGGAAGACGAACACAGTAAGAGTGTATCCCCTAAGTATTCTCTGAATGCCACGAGGAATAATATTTCAATAGATGAGACTCTCTTCATTTCAAATGATTCCAATCTCTGGTATTGATTCTTCTACCTTAGGGAGAGGAAATGAAGGAGATTTTAGATGATGGTGTTCGCAAAAGCTCTTGAATCTGTGAATTTGAAAATGTCACATGGAAAATGTGAAGGTCATGTGCATAAATTTACATATGATTGAATTTATGTATGTGTTAATTACTCCCAAAGAAATTAAGATCAGACATATGGAAAAGCATATGTACTGGGAGGAAAAAAACTCAGGTGTGTTCAGTGTATCAAAGCACAGAAATCTCACCTGGTCAGACTGATGTTGGAGGGCATGTATGAGTCAAGTGTTTAATGGATGACAGAGAGAAAGTGACTGCACCTCACTAGATTAGGGAGGGCGTTCAAGGGTAGGGAATCTATTTATAAATAGGACTTTGAATAATATATAAAGGACTTCAAATTATATTTGAGATTCCTGGAGGGCTTAAGGCTGCCAGATCTGAGAGACTTCAGCTGTCTATGAGAGCATGCAGAGGACAGAACAGCTGGAGCGGGAAAGATACAGAGTAATGTCCTGTTAAGAAAGGGGTCTCCAGGGCGCCTGGGTGGCTCAGTGGGTTAAGCCGCTGCCTTCGGCTCAGGTCATGATCTCAGGGTCCTGGGATCGAGCCCCGCATCGGGCTCTCTGCTCAGCAGGGAGCCTGCTTCCCTTCCTCTCTCTCTGCCTGCCTCTCTGCCTACTTGTGATCTCTGTCTGTCAAATAAATAAATAAAATCTTTAAAAAAAAAAAAAAAAGAAAGGGGTCTCCATTCTTTGTTTGTTTGAGGCGAAGTGCAGATACAAACAAGACACTTGGCAGTATGGGAATGTTCTTCCAGGACTGAGAGGGTTATGATCTGGATGAAGGTGGGGGTGGAGGCTTCTAGCTGGGACTTCTAGAAGGTAGAACAGAAATCAGAGGAGGGAGAGTCACAGTGAGGTGACCTGAAAAGGCGCTGTCTTCCAGCTCAGCTGCAAACAGCGAGAGGGTTGTCCATCACTAGAGGTGTTTCCCACTTAGCAAAGATACTGTAGAAAGCTTTGGGTAAGTTCTGACTTTCCCTGACTGCTATGAATATTTCATTTTAATTTTCATAATCATTTGTGGTCCTTATAATTAAAACATAGTCAATGTTCTTAATAAGATATTTTTAAAGTGTCATGAATTTTATACCCTTGTGATTTCTACGAGCCTAGTTAAGAAGCTGTGTCTTGAAGTCAAATATACCACGTATAATGTCATTACCCTCTACTAAAAGCAATGGATATTAATTATTGATGCTACTTCTCCTATAAAAATGAAGATGATCTTTTTTCAAATGGACAGAATTATTCCAAGCATATTTTTAGTTAAAGTAATTGGAACATGTGTGTATAGTGTAATAATATCTTCTGAGTGCTTGTGGGGGGAGAGACAGACGGAGAGAGGGAGGCACTCCATACCAATAATTATGTCCAGAAACACTTTTACAAGGATGGGTTGAAGTAAAAGATCTTTCCCCAGTAAACAAAACACAAGAGATTTTCTACTAGGAGATCATAACTAGGGAGTGTACTATGGGAACAAGGTGATATTCTCAGGAGAGCATATGAATAAGTCCCCTCCAACCTTTCTCCAGAGAGGAAAGTTCACCATGAAGGACTAAGTTCCGGTGCCCTATCAGTCAGTGTTATGGGTGCAGTCAGGATGTATATGTGTGCGTTCTATATTGAATATAATAGTTTTTATCTTGTATCTATATGTGTGTGTTCTATAAAGTATATAATAGTTTCTATATTGTATCTATACACACACACACACACATATATATACATGCATACACATAATACATGGATACAATCTATTGAATGTATAGACACAATATAGAAAATGTGCTGGTGACATTTTTCTTGGAAAAGATTAGATTGGGCCAAGGCAGCAGGGGCTGGTAGAGAGCCAGGTTGTAGGTTTGTAGAAATTATTTAGGTTTGGGAGGAAGAGAAGTACAGAAAGTAGAGAAACAAAATGCTAGAATTGACGGAACTCTTAAACTTAACAAGATGTGAAGAGGGAAATTCTGGCCAGGAGGCCCTGATGAGCACCTAGGAAGATACCTGTTGGTGCCTTTTAGCAAGACAGGAAACAGGCTTAGGGACAAGATCATTAGTTTAGTTCTGAGACTGATGACAAGATGCGTGTCTGTGAGGCATTGGGTGAAGATGTCCAGTGGGCAGTGGAACAGCGTGGAAGGCCCTTGAGGCAACTCACTTTTGGGATCCAGATGAAATTATGTGGGACCTGAATTAACACCCAGTTGGAGGCCAGCGCCCTCCCAGTGCCTGGGATTCCTGATGGCAGGACTGTGGTGGTAGGGGGGCAGGCATGCAAATTGTGTTGTGTTCATCTCGGTCTGAATTTCTGCTTCTGCTTAATTCGTTCAAGAGGGTGATTGTCTCCTTGTCTTTGTGTGCTGTATTCCTCCTCTTCTGTGTGTTCTCAAGTGTGGAAGAGAGTCCCACTTTATTGATAACATCAACAATAATTACTTATGCAAGACATTTATTTAGCAAACTTGAAGGTAGATCTTTCTAACCCCCTTGTTTTTCTGCCTTCCTGCCAGATGAGTCAGCCATGTCTTTCTTCCTCAAGACCCTTTCTGCCACTGTTTTCTAGATCCTTCCTGCAGACTCCTCTGGGAGTCAGTTCGCTGCACTCCATACATCACAGTACTTTCATTTTTTAAAATATATTTACTTTTTAAATTTTATTATTTTTAAGTGCCCTCTACACCCAACGTGGGGCTCAAACCCGCAACCCTAAGATCAAGAGTCTACTGGCTGAGCCAGCCCACCACGGTACTTTCAGCTCCGTCCTCACTCTTACCGTTCCCAAGACTCTCCAGTAGCTTCCCCTGCATGGAGAGCCAGGGCGTCCTGCTCCAGCCATGGACGGCTTCACGCGTGCAGTTTTCAGCATTGTCCTTCTTGGGATGGAGCCGAAAGCGCTTCATTGTCTCCTTGAAATAAAATAAGGCAGAAGTAAGCCACAGTGTTGATGTTTAGTAACTCGTTTTCCATCAAACATTGGGTTATGAATCCAGAAAAGAAAGTGGGACTAGGGATAAGATTTGGGATGATCAGCACACGGGTCACAAAAAGGGGCATGGCTGGGCCAGGGGATGGCATCTAGGCACAAGACAGAGGGACAAAGGACACTTGTCAGAGTTTTCTGCTCATCTTTCAAAAGGGGAAAAAGATGGAGCAATTTTTAGGCCCAAGTCATATTTGCCAAGAGAACCTGATGTGGGGGTGGCACGAGAAAGGGGGGCATAGGACAACTGCATGGTTAGAATCTTTAGGAAGAAATATTGTCTGATTATAGGCCATGATTTATCAACTGCCGTATCATCTCTGTTATTAGAGCGCAGGCAGTATTTTGTGAAGCACTTCAGTTGGATTTCTGTGATAATGCAGGCTTTTCTTTGAAGAATTCAGATATTCGATGGATGTATAATTATCCTGTCTCTGTTTTTAAGTACTGTGTAAGTTAAAAAATTAAATTCTAATATTTAGGTATGCAAAATGAGATGTTATTCAGTCTAGCTAAAAGGGAGAATTTGGCCATGCAAGTGAATGCCTGTTCATCAAGGTCACAGGTTTGTAGATAGAGGAAAGGCGTCTCTTTCTTGCTTTGGTGTCCATCAGAGTGGCCGGGCTGCACATGGGTGTTTATCCTGTTGATTTTTTTATTTTGTGAGATGGACGCAGAGGGCTGGATACAGGGCAAAGCCATGGGCAGTGGTACTAGTCCAGGCCTTGCCCATGTTGTGGGGACTTGCTTCTTAATGCTGAAAGCCGAGTCCTGTCCTCGTAGGCCGGATCACCAACCTGACATCTCCACAGGCTAGGTCTAGAGGTCGGATGCCAATACCAAGGCCAGGTGGCCAGTTATCTTCACGTGTGCTTGATCATCACGCTACAGGGAACCCCCCTGGGATGAAATGTGGGCGGATGATCAGTGTGAGATTTCCGAGGTGGATTTCTCACCCAAACCCCTACGGTGCTCCTTAACAAGCTCCACAGGGATGTTGGCTGCACAGAGTCTCAGATGCTTGCCATGTTTCACCCAGAGATGTCACTGCCCAGGCCAGTCCCCTTCCCCAGAAAAAGGAGAGGAAGGGAGGACCTAAGATGATAGGCCCACATATCACCAGCAACACACAGCTAGAACCTATGCCCCAGGAATCCAGCCAGGATTTCCTGTACACTCGTTAGGTCCATGGGCAGGTGACCAGGAACAGTGCTCATGGCTACCTGGGGGGGTGAGGCCAAGGTCTGTACTGAATCAAGTGTGACCGAGTGACTGTAAGCCTTGGGCCCTCGTGGCAGGTGTTCTTGATTAACCTTGTCGTTGGGATGATCTCAAAGGCCTATGACCAGTAAACAGTCCTAAGTAGGTCCTGTGAACGTGGCCTGTTCATAAAGTCGACACCTCTATTTGTTTATACGTCAGTACTTCGAGCCTTTTTATGTCATGACCAATGCAGAATCTAGTAATGCGGTGAGCTTATTTGTGGCAGAAGATACAGACCTAGCGGCTGACTGTCCTAGGCCACTTCTTCTGGTGAAAAATCTGGTTAAGAATCCCCAGTTAAGGGGCGCCTGCATGGTTCGGTCAGTTAAGGGTCTGCCTTCAGCACATGTCATGATCTCTAGGTTCTGCGATCGAACCCCACATCGGGCTCCCTGCCCAGTGGGAGTCCGCTTCTCCCTCTCCCTCTGTGCTCTCTCTCTTGCTCTTGCTCTCTCTTAAGTAAATAAATAAAATCTTAAAAGCATCTCCAGTTAAATACCTCCACATACTTACAACCCTTTCATGGCACACCAGTGTCCTTTGATATTGTAGGTTATCCCGCAATTCTTCCTAATTCCCTGTATCTTTGTTGATGAAATCAAATTGTTATCTCCGTGTTCTCGTTTATTTAATGACCGTGGTGTGGCAACTCTTTAAAAATATTTCCCAGAAAAGATGTTCACTGCCAAGTGTTAGAAATACCATCCGGTTTCTCATTTAAATTTTAATTATCATGCTACTCGAAATGACTCCTCATCGTAGATGTTTCTTACGCGGTTTTACTGCCAAGGTGTCTCTTGTCAACATTTTCGTTTTCTTTATGCTATAATTGTTTGGTGCTTACGAGTCATTCTGTTTCACCAACACTTGGCTTTATGACCTTTCTTTGCAAATCCTCAAGACCCGGGTGCCTAGATGAGGGCGGTTTCTAGGTTGAAAATATTATTTTAGGTTCTATCACATTTGTGGTTTCTGTTTTGTTTTGGGTTATTTTCCCCCTTTTCTACCACCTTACAAATTCTAGGCATGTGATTTACACCTTCTTGGGCCTCCTAACACCAAAACAAGGGATCATGCTTTGATTCTTGAATCATTTTCAATGTATTGATGCTTGAGGCCAGAGACTTTCCTTGTTATTTCATTATCTTGCTACTTCCAGCTTCATGGAAGTCAGAATAAATCTTTCATTTGCTTTGATATATTTTTTCTTCTTCTGGTTTTTGCCCATTGAAGCAGGAGAAGCGTCAGGGTCAACAAAATTAGGTGAGAAGGCCCCTCTAATCTACCAGGTGTGTTAGAAAGAACATGAGATTTTGTTCTTATTTTTTGGCGAAATGAACCTGGGTTCTGGTCTTGACTTGCCTATTTGTTAACTTTATGACCTGGAAAAAGAACTTGGGCTCTGAGTCATTTCTTCACCTGAAACAAAGGAAATCCTAATGCTTGCTTCATGTACCTTGGAGAACTATTTTAAGGAGTACGTGAAAAAACACTCGGAATTCTCTTGCCCTGTGCTAGTGACCGTAATAGATGTCAGTGGTTGTTGTTACACTCTTGTGATCTTTTCTGCTTCGAAAAACCTCCATCTATGCTTCCCTCAGTTTCAGAGAAGGGGTCCCTTCCCTTGTGGAAGTTACCCCTCCTTCTCTATTCCTCACTGCATGCGCTCTCACCTTCTCCAGGGTCTTGATGTCGATGAGGACATGGAGGATGGTGGCTTCCAGTTTTGAGTCCCTTCCGGGGCAGCGAGCTTCATACTCGTTACCTCAGACTCTCTCACAACAGCTCCCCAAAGGAGGACTTATTGTCTCTGATCACATGACCCCCTCCCTGCAGCTCAATTCATTTTGTTTCTGTGCCCCTGCCTCACTCTCTTGGGTTTCTGTGAAATAATAGATAACGTATACATTGATGTTTGTCCCTGCTTCCAGCACCAAGCCCCTAAATCCCTTGGAATTTCCCGGGTGATTGGAATGTTTCTTATTCTAATGAGGTGACTCTTGGTGGGCTACTGGATGGCGACTGTCACAAGAAACATGAAGACATGATTAGAAGTTTTGGAATTGTCAGCCCTATTCCGCGTTCTCTGTGTAGAGGCTGCACGTTGTGTGAATGATTGATACAGCTACATGCTGAAGCTTCCAGAAAAGTCTCAGAAGTAAGAGGTGGGGGATCTTCCAGGTCAGCGGACACATGGAGGAGCAGGGAGAGTGGCGCATGTGGAAGAAGGAAAGAACCCTTCCCACAGGCTTTGTCCTCTTCGTCCCTTCCATTTGGCCGTTTCTGAGTTGTATCCTTTTATTAGAAAACTGGTAATGTGGTAAGTAAACTGTTTGCCTGGGCTCTGTGAGGCCCTCCAGTTGGTTCATCAAACCTGAGGGAGGGGTTCATGGGAACCTCTGATCTGTCAGGTCAGGGGCAGTCTTTGAGTCTTAACCTGTGCGATCTGATGCCATCTCCGGATAGATAGTATTGGATTTGAGTGAAATTGTAGGACGCACAGTTGGCATTGAATCGCTCGATGGGGCAAAGGCCCCACTCGTCTCGTGTCAGAAGTATTCTAAGTGTGGCAGTAGCGTGAGACCTAAGGGGAGACACAAAGGAGAAATGAGTTTTTACTATTCAGTATTCATCTCTGAGTACTGCTTCTTTGTTACTCTTTTTAAAAAAAGGTTTTTATTATTATTGAAGTGCCATCGAGTGTTGTGTTAGTTTCAGGTGCACAACATTGTGATCTGACAATTCTACATGCTACACAGTGCTCCCTGCCGTTAGGGTAGTCACCATCTGTCACCATATAGTGTTACTACACTATTATTCACTATATTCTCTATGCTGTGTTTTTATCCCTGCGCTTTATTTAATAATGAGAATTTTATTTATTTTTTTTTCTTTTTTTTTTTTAAAGATTTTTATTTATTTGACAGATCACAAGTAGGCACAGAGGCAGGCAGAAGGAGAGAGGAGGAGGAGGCAGGCTCCCTGCTGAGCAGAGAGCCCGATGTGAGGCTCGATCCCAGAACCCTGGGATCATGACCTGAGCCGAAGGCAGAGGCTTTAACCACTGAGCCACCCAGGCGCCCCGAGAATTTTATTTTTTTTAAAGATTTTATTTATTTATTTGAGAGAGAGAGAGCATGAGAGGAGAAAGGTCAGCGGGAGAAGCAGACTCCCTGCCAAGCAGGGAGCCCAATGTGGGACTCGATCCTGGGACTCCAGGACCATGACCTGAGCCGAAGGCAGTTGCTTAACCAACTGACCCACCCAGGCGCCCCTATAATGAGAATTTTATACCTCTTAATCTCCTTCTCCTATCTTGGACATTTCTACCCCACCTACCCCCCCCACCCCACTGGGTATTTACCCAAAGAAAATGAAAATACTAATTCTAAAAGATTTATGCCCCCTTTGCTTATTGAAGCGTTATTTACAATAGCGAAGATACGGAAACAACTTAAGTGTCCATTGATAGAGGAATAGGTAAAGAAGATGCGGTGTGTATATACAATAGAATATTCCACAGCCATTCAAAAAATGGAATACGATCTTGCCATTTGCAACAACATGAGTGGACCTAGAGGGTAATATGTTGCGTGAATCTAGTCAGAGAAAGATAAGTACCATAGGATCACACTTCGATGTGGAATCTTTGTACTCTTGTAGGTTCTTCTCATATCTGTGTCTTGGATTTGGGGGTTTCTTGGCTGTGACCTTGGCTTTTTATCCTTAGTCAACGTGCATTCCCTCAATGACCTCAGCCTTTACCTGCTCCTGTATGTTGATGACTCCAAAATCTAACTCCCCACACCTGAGCTGCAGAATGTTAAATTCAGGTGCCTGGTGTATATATCCCACGTACCTAAAACTCAACCTGTCCCAAAAGGTACCTCTGCAATTTCATCCTAAGAATTTCCTTCCTTCTGTATTCTCACAGTAGGTGACACCACCCAGTCACTCACAACAGAAAACTGGTGGTAACCATCAATTCTTGTGGCTCCTTTGACCATTGCTAGTTACCCGATCTGTACAACTTTAAATATTTTTTAAGATTTTATTTATTTATTTGATATACACACAGAGCGCACAAGCAGGGAGAGTGGCAGGCAGAGGGAGAAGCAGACTCCCCACTGAGCAAGGAGCCTGATGCAGGGTTCGATCCCAGGACCCTGGGACCATGCCCTGAGCTGAAGGCAGACACTTCTCCGACTGAGCCCCCCAGGCACTCCCATCTATATAACTTGAAATGAGCTCTCTCGACTTCTGACCACCCACTGGCCAGTTCTGTCTCGGTATTCCTCACTGGATTTGATTTCAGGAGATTTTTGATGTTCTCACTGTTAGTCTTGCCTCCTTCGAATCCATTATCCACACCGGTAGTAGAATGTTCTAGTTGAAATGCTGGTTGTGTGCACTGGTTCCCTATTCCCTCACCAGTGACCCCTTACTATACTGATGTGAGCTCCTTAGTGTGGCCAGGAAGGCTATGAATGACCTCTCTCTCCACCCCTTAGTGCTGCCTTTTATGCCCTAGTGCTAACAAACAGCTCTTCTCCTACTATGCCATGCTGTTTCACTCCTCTATGCCTTCGCCAAAGCTGGTGCGTCTCCCTAGATGCCCTTTGCTCTTTCCTGCATGGAACTTGCTCCTCTTAGGCTTTTAGGCAACTCAGGAGTCTGTTCTTACAATGCCTGTAAGCTTGGCTCAAGTTGCTCTCTCTCCTCTGGGCTCTACTCAACAGCCTGGGCTTCTCCCTCTCTTGGAGCTTACAGTGGTACACACAATCCCTCTTTATGTGTCTGCTGCCAAGAGTTGGTTCCCTGAGGGCCGAGAAGCACATCCTGGGACCTGACGTGTTCGGTTTTGGAGCATAATAGATGCTGAGTAAATATTTGCTCATTGGAGCTGAGCTTCTTGCCGAGGACCTGGATAGAGATTTGGAGCCTGGACAGGACCACAGATGATGGTTGGTCGCCCTCACACCCCAAAGGAGAAAAAAGATGCCTTACTCCATAGAAATCCATGAAAACTGCATTACAGAATCATTAAAGATGACACGCACAGAATGCAAAATACACCAGCTCTAAGTTCTGTCTGATTCTTTGGGTTTTATTGATTTAAGGGAAAAGCAAGGGAACTTTGTTTTGAGATTTGTAGAACTTTGGACTTCAAAAAGCTGGTGATTTGCATCCTGTTGAAATGCCACCAGTGCATCTTTCCTGCCCAAGTGCCTACCCGCAGGACTTGACATTTAGGAGAGAGGCTGTCAGAAGCCAAGGAGCGCCCCCACCCAAGGAACTTTGGGTACTATGTGCACGTCTTTAACAATAAGTAAGGTTTTCATGATTTTAACTCTTTATTAAGAACATTTGGGACATGCCTAAAGTAAACAGAAGAGCAGAACAGCCCTTCCCAAGCCATGATCAACATTCTGCCTTTTCTGAATCATCTGTATACCTAGGCATTTGCCATTCCCCCAGTTTTTCTTCTGTGGTAAAGTTGTGGCTTTCATTTGTTTATATTCAGAAGTGACAAGGCCAATATACCTAGGTGAAAAAGAGTTCCATCATCAATTAATAATACCATAAATACCAAATAAATATATAGATATGTATAGATTGTTGTTCTTTTGAATTGTAGCAGTTTAACTTACTTGGGTTTTTTTTTTTTTTTTTCAGTCTAGTTTACTTAATAAAATGTGGCCCAAAAAACCTCAGAGAAATAATCGGTGCTCCTGTGAATGATATTATATCCACTTTTAAATTGTTTCAGGAAGAACTTCGGTATAGTGGTTTAGAGTAAGAGCCAAGTCTACACCAACCCGTGGACCAAATGTGGCCCCTGCCTGTGTTTGAAAATAAAGTGTTATTGGAACATAGCCGTCCCCTTGCATTTGTGTAACGTCTGTGGCTGCTCTTGGGTGACAGGGCCACAGTGGGCTATTTGTCACAGATTATATGTCCCATGAAGCCTAAGACATTTTCTGTCGGTCTCTTTACAGATAAAGTTTGACAACCTCTATCTTAGTGTAGAAGCTTCCTCTTATCACCCATGGGCCCTTAGATGAGTCACTTAATCTCTTTGAGACAATTTAATATTCTATATATAGAAGTGAAAAGTCTCTAACTTCTGGGGTTGTTTTGAGGAGCCCAAGAGTTGAAACACAGGGGAATACTCGGGAGGCGCTTTGGCCCCCGGTAAGTACTGTTAGCTTTGTCCTAGTGACCATTACCAGTACTGTTGGCGACGCGGTGGTCCTGCTGGAGGCCCCGCAAACCCGTGGGCTTCAAGATGCCGGTGTGCCTCTTAGGAATGGAGGAAGCAACTTATTCTGGCCAAGCCAGTTTCTGTATCTGCGAAAGGGCGATAATTAGTTCCCTCGCTGTGAGACTGTTAGAAGGAATGAAGTCAACAAAGTCTTGGAACCTGCCAAAGGCTCAGGAGCCGGGGCCGCTGCTGTTAGTGTGTTTCTGCAGCTCTTCTCTCTTGCACGGAGGTACCGGGCACCTGGATTCTTGCAGAGATCTGGCCGGCAGGCCCTCGAGACTTCCTGGGGTAATAGTCTAAATCTTGATTAATTTACTACAGTTCAGAGTCTAGGCCTCAGCTGTGAAGGTCTAGGATCTGAATTTTGTTATTTCTCCAAGAGTGAGCTCCTCCCTCTTGAACAGATCACGAGACTGATGTATAAACCTGGGTAGTCAGTTTGTACATTTGCTCTTTTTTTTTATTTTTTAAGATTTTATTTATTTATTTGACAGAGAGGAACACAGCAGGGGGAGTGGAAGAGGGAGAAGAAGGCTTGCCACTGAGCAGGGAGCCCAAAGCGGGGCTCGATCCCAGGATCCTGGGATCACGACCTGAGCCGAAGGCAGATGCTTAAAGACTAAGCCATCCCGGACTCCCCTTTTTTAAAGAATTATTCATTTATTTTAGAGAGCAGGGAAGAGCACGAGTGGAGGGGCAGAGGGAGAGGGAATCTCAAGCAGACTCCTCACACAGAATCCTCACTGAGCAGGGAGCCTGACACAGCGGCTCAGTCCCAGGATCCTGAGATCATGACCTGAGCTGCATCCAAGAGTCAGTCAGATACTTAACCGATGAGCCACCCAGGCGCCCCTGTACGTTTGCTTTTAACACAAGGACATTTGCTTTTAACACAAGGTGCTGCCCCTCCAGACTGCACGGGGAGGTACGTACCCCTCCGTGGAAGTTTACAGATAGATTCAAAACAAGCTTTAGAACACAGATTTTGACAATGCTGGCACTGGAAATGCTAGCTTAGGATTGTTTGAGTCTCTGTTCTGAGCAGAATGGGGGCTTGATTACCATTCTTCTGTAGATGTTGTGAATCAGATTATGGTCTGCACCGCAGAAACATGGGCTGCTTCAGGGAGCCCCGGGCTGCAGGACCCGGTGGCCGGGAGAGCAATTGCACACGCGCTGTCGTGGAAGGAGCTCGATAGTGCTCACTGCGAGCTGGTGTGCTGCTTAATGAGTGGCACGTGCCCTGAATTTTACATCTCAAATGCTTGATTGAAAAATACATCCAGAAGGTGAAATCAAAGCCAATATTCATAACAGGGCAGAAAAAAAGAAAGCTGTTAGGAATGTTCCCATTTATCTTCATGAAGTAAACATTTGCCTCTTAAAATGAGATATTTATTTGGGAGGAATACAGACTCTGTCAGTATATCCTTGCAATAAAATAAATTTGCTTATGAAACCAGTTGTGGGTGAAATGAGGTGATTGTGGCTTCTCCTAGGTGGTGTACCTGATATTCTACTGGTCTTTAATGAAAATAAAATGTCTTCTCCGTCTTCCTCCTGCTTGGATGGGTTGTTATCATTAGGATGTTGTTGGTGAAGAGATTATAATAATTTATATTACACTTGGACAAAAATCTCCATGTGCTTTTCAGAAATGGATTTTAAGTCATCTAAATGCAAGAACAAATAGCAAAATGCACTTAATGTCACATTAAATGCCTACCTTTTAGTCCGTTCTTTCTAGGTAGACTTCGGCTCAAATTTTAAGTCTCTTCTCTCCCACAATCATTAAACTTCATACGTGCCCTGGATTTTTCTAATCTTTCCAATTATAGTCTTGACAATATCACTAAAGAATAGCACTGATCCAGGATTGTCCTCTAGATACAATACTGTCATCTTGGATTGTGACGATTCCCTGGAACACGGTATTCTATAGTATAAACAAATATCTCATTCAGGAAATAATTACGGAGCATCTACTGTGTGCCAGGCACGGTTCTAAGTTCTGGGAATACAGCAGCATGTAAAAACAGCCCTCATGGGCTTATCTTCTGTTGGAGGGAGTCAGAAATGAAGTTCCATAAATAAATGTGGAGCATGGTAGTTGATGATGGAAGGTCTCCGATGAAAAGGAAGCAAGAAGATAGGAGAGGGATGGGGGAGGGGGGAAGGAGTCCGTTTTCCATCCAGATCCAGGTAGCGTGCTAACCTAGCAGGAGGGAAGAAGCACGCCAGCGAGGGTGTCTGGGAGTGGGAGAGAGAGGGTGCCCCGGTTTGGCCAGCCCTTACTGGTATATAGCACTGAAGGTCCTGCATCCTAGCAAACTTCTCGGTTCCCTGTAGACCCGGATGTTGGTGATCTTACGGGCAAGAGTGCGCCTGGCATAGATCAGCGAGCAGACACGTGTGGTGGGGGCAGCAGAAGCCTTAGGGCCTTGTCAGCATTTTGAGGACTGGCTTCTTTGACTTGGAGTGGAAGGCAGGCCGTGGGCGGTTGGCATTGGAGTGACATGCGTTGATGTCTCTTAGTGAAGGCCCATGCTGGTTTCTCTTTTGAGAGTCGCAGAGAGAGCCAAGACAGAAGCAGGAAAGCAATTTGGGAAGTCCTAGAGTGACCTAGGCTTGGGACGACAGCAGCTCGGCTAAAGCTTAAAGTAGCTGGTGTTACAGGATCGCAGGGTTCTGTCTCACGGAGTCGAAGAATGACCCTCTCAGACACAAAAGGGTGAAGTGAAGTGAAAGTTTATGAAGTGAAGGTGAGAGCAGAAAGGAAAGCAAAGAGCTCTCTAGAGGGAGAGGGGTCCCCAATGGGTTGCCACAGTGGGAGGGGGGGGCGCAGCTGTCACTGGCGGTCTTTTGTTGGGAACTGACCAGGAAGCTTGTGGCCTTGAGATTCTGGTGCTGTCTTGGTTCGAGCAGGGACAATCGATAACACCCTTAGTGACAGACTTTATCTTTGAGGTCTGGCCATTTTCTGTAGTTACAGTGTAGCTGGCAAAAAACCAAACCAAAACAAAACCCAATTCCCTAACATCCAGGGCCAGGTGGACCAGTCTGTTCCCTCATCCCTGGTTTTGTACGCCTCAGCATTTCTCCACAGTTGGGATTGCTGTGAGCCTCCTCCGGGGAGTCAGGGGCCTCCTGTCTCTCCCTGCCTACATCTTAACCCTTTCCTTGCTCACTGGGAGAAGCTACCATCTTGATTCAGGATCCAGGACGTTGTTGGAATGGCAGGATTTCTCTGCCTTTAGTTCTCCCAGTTCTTAGACACGCTGCTTGAAGAATGAAGAGGTAGACCAGATGAACAGTGATGGGCAGCGAAGCAGAGTTTATGGAGCGAGGGTCCAAATCTCCCTGAGAGGGAGGGAACCCCAGAGGGTTGCCATTGAGTTTCTAAGTTTAGGGGGTTTTATGGACTCTTTTTGTGGAACTATCATAAGCAAACACTGTGTGCTGAGTCGTGCCAATCAGAGTCGTGCAAACCAGTTGTGCCAATTGGATCTGTCTACCTATTAGGGTCATGTCCATGTGTGGATGGTTTTTTTTTTTTCCCCTGACCTTTGAGGGTCTAGTCTTAACTGCCCCTTGCCTGTAATGGTGACAAATGCTTTGTGGTTCATTATTTTATTTTAAGACTTTTTGCAGAAGTGATTTCTGCAAAGCAGAATGTTCGTGTGGTCCTGTCTAAGCTGCAAGAAACAGGATGTCACTGCTGTTTGATCTCCGCTGCCCTGACTCCATATTTTCTGGCCCTCCCTTCCATATGACCCTGGCCCTGTCTCCCTAACTGTCTGACTCCTAACATTGGCTCAGGCTAAAGGCGAGGTCGCCGCATCTGTGAGAGGTGGTGGGATTCTGGGTGACTCGTGAGCTTTTGTCCTGAGTTACACAAAGGAGAAAAAGACCATTAACGGAGACTGAGAGGAACAGCGTTTGAAAGGGAAGGTTCAGGGGTCAAGAAGGAGGTAACTGTTTGAAATGCAAGTGGGAGTGTTACGTAGGGGGTTCGGAAGAGAGGACTGGCCTGTGTGTTGCCACGGGGACTCAAGACGTTCCCCAGGCTCTCAGTTCGTGATGGGGGTGGCTGTTTCACACCACAGCTGCTTCCCACAAACATTTTATTCCAATTCTGTCCTGTATTAATGGGCCTAAAAATTCAGTGTGATAATAAATCCATCTCCCACAACAGGTGTTGATTGGAATTAAGTGAGGTGTAAGTGTGGGCTACCGTATGTTTGTTTTCCCACAAGACTTTAATGAGTTTATCTATTAGTTTAACAAAGCAAATTTTTGAATCTCAGGAGATGGTTCATTATGCCATAGTTCTTGAAGAATGCCTAAAGCTACTGTTGGGTTGATTTAAAAGCATTCTTTTACTAATTTTCCAGAGACAGTTATTTTAAATTGTTCTGAATTGGGGAAATGGAGATGGGAAAAGACGCAGTTGGGTTGTATTAAGCCTAGTTTCTACTGTGAGATCTATGAGGGAAATGAGCTGTTCCCCTCCCTCCATCTAAATAAGCTTGGGCTGAGCTGCTGTGGGGCAAAGCAAGGCCCGGTGCGTCACGGTACCAGGCTAAATATTTCAGGAGAAGAAAAGGTTCCCTTGTTGATTTCGTCTGAGTGGAAGAGCTTGGATCACCCGTGTTTTGGTTTCCGCCTGTACGAGTCATCGGGGGCGAAGTAGTTCTCTGCCTTGGCCACACGTTGCCATCATCTGGGGACTTGAAAAATACCTGGGCGTGCTCCCAGTACTGTGGCCTAGTTGGTCCAGGGTGGTACCTGGGCCATAGGAGATTTTTAGTCTCCTGAGGTGATTATAATGTGCCACCAAATCAGAGAACCTCTGGTCCAGAACAGGTTCTTCTGTGTTTTACTGGTCCATCAACATTGAGGTGTTTTTTTTTTTTTTTCTTAAGACTTTATTTATTTGAGAGAGTCAGAGAACGCATGCATGTGTGGGGCAGGGCAGGCAGGGAGCAAGAAGGAGAGGGAGAAGGAGAGAATCTCAAGCAGACTCTGTACTAAGTCCTGAGCCCAAGGCAGGGGCTCCATCCCAGGACCCTGAGATCACCATCTGAGCCAAAATCAAGAGTCCGTCGCTTAACTGACTGAGCCACCCAGGCGCCACAACAGTGAAGGTATAGTCACCAAAGCCTGTTGTTAGAAGGGGAAAACGGCCCAGGAAGTGTCCTAAGAGTCTTCTGTGTTCGCATGGGTTCTGCTTAATTAGAAGACTTCTGTAGATGTATTTAAAACTTGGAAATAAAGTCCACGCATGTTTTCATGTTTTATCCTTTGCTCTGGAAATGACATGGGAGATGCATTTCCTGTGATATTATGTTTCGAGTGGCCTAAGGCCGATTTGCGAGACTGAATTTGATGGCTATATAATTAACCGCTGGCCCTCTTTCTGCACACCATAGGTCTTACCTATTTAGACGAAAAAAATATTTCAAGCATGACTTTAAAAGCACCTTGTAATTTTCCAAAATTTCTTCCAGAATACTAAGTACTGGTAATTTCACTTGGTTATTTTCCCCCCTTTACGATATAAAAAAAGTGTGTAGTGCTACAAATAGCTTCTTCTTCTTCCTAAGACAGATGGGAAGCTTGGAAGTGCAATCTTGAAGCATGGTTATTAGTGTGAGTTACTGATAAATTCAGCAACAAATTATTGGTTCACTTTTGGGTTACCACTGTTGGCAGAGTGATGATAAGGTGTTACTTATCTTGTTGGTTTACATGTATTCTTCCGCATGGAAAATGTGTGGGAATAGGCGTTCCCTTGGGTATCATGGGGTCTTCCATAGTTTTGTGAGGCAAAGCTAGTCTTTATTGCCTCAATGTCCGCTCTCACTAGGAGTGTCGTCAAAGAGGAGCCTAGCAAGAAAGCCCTTGGCCAGTGAACTCTTTGAGCGGAGGTAGAAAGGCTTTCTGATCCTCCATTCCAGCCTGCTGAATTTCCCCACACAAGCCAGACACTGTACTTGGGAATCTACAGAGAATGTCTATATCACCCTTCTATGGGCTGAACCCCCAGAAGCTGTTCATACAGTCACAGTTTATTCCTTGCTCACATCCCTAGCCGGCACATTCTGGATGGGGACGGCCCAGCTCTACATGGTCATTCAGGAATCCTGCCTCCTTCCGTCTGGTGGCTCCGCCTTTCCGTAGATCTGTAGAGTCTCCATTAAGCTAGTAGAGTGGGTTAAAAGAGTGAGGCCCCTACGTGGGACTTTCAGTTGACCAGATTTGGGACTAGCACATTCACTTTGATTGCTGTGGCCAGAGTTTATCACACAGCCATGGCCAGCTAAAAAGAGGGCTGAAAAACCTAGCCTTGCGGAAAGAAGAAGAGGAGAAAGCAAATCCCAGAGCTGTAGCAGGCTCCTCCGTAGCCTCGGACAGGAGGGTTTTGGGAGTACGACTGTAGCCTACCTGTAGAGGCAGTTGAGGTGTAGCGCCGAGAGCGGCGGGCTTCCCAGCAGGGAAACTGGGTTCCGGACCCAGCTCCGCACCCACTCATAGTTAGGGCTTCATTCCTCATTAGTTTCCCTATGAAGACGAGGGTCAAAGGACCACCCAGCACTTGGGAAATTACTTGGGAAGTATCATCTTTCTCTTGTGTTCTACAGTCCCTTGCACAGGGCTAGGCATAGCCTGTAATTGCCTTTCTGTGACTCGCTTTTCCAAATAAAAGTTTTCCATTTCATTGATGAGAGTAGCACGTTAGTTCCTTAGGGGGTACAGCCTTTACAAGGAGCTCAAGGAGTTCAGAATTCAGGGGCCCTAACTGCACTACTGATGGACTTTTGATAGAAACACCAATCTGAGCATGACCTCCTTATTGAAATTGTCTTCGAGAGTCTTCATAATTCCCTTTTCTTCTAGAAACAGTCCGCAGTTCCTTCCTTCCACTGCCAGTTGGGCCCTGACCTGCCCTGGAGTGAAATTTGACTGTTAGCTTTGGTTCTGTTGCCATTTTTTATATTGTGGTATTATTATTTTGATTTTGCACTATTGCTTACCAGTATGGAAGACTGGGGCTGTGGCTTCATAGCCCATAAATAGGTAATGCATGGTTACCTAGCTGTAAAGCGTTTAGCTGTTAAAGTATGTGAATGAGAGTGTGGGAGAAGCCAAGGAGACCCTCCAGGGTAACTGGACTAGAAACCACACGGCTTGGCTGGTTGGGTGATTGCGGAAAACTGCTTACATTCTCAGAGGGCCTCAGTGTGTTAATTAAGAAAATAAAAAGTTAGTCCTCTTTGAAGCTCTTAAGCCTTCCAGTTATAGACTCTATTATATATATCGGTTGACTGGCAAGGGAGGGAAACAGTGTTTTAGTGCTGGAATGGAAAACTTAGGATGTTTTTGGGGTCTACTCAAGTTAGTGATAGATACTATTTCTAGTCATTTCACCGTATTTCTAGTGTATTGTTGAACGGACGGATTTTTCTTCGAAGGTGCATTGAGGTGGGCCACATTTAGCTGTGGTAGGTTTGCCTCCTCCCCTCCAACAGATGCTTCTAGTGTCTGGAGACATTTTTGGTTGTCACGTCTGAGTGGGGTGCTATTGGCATCTGGCGGGCCGAGGCCAGGGAGGCTGCCCCGCCCCCAAAGGGCACAGGATGCCCCCACCCCACCCCTTCCGTAGCAAAGAGTTCTTGCCTCCAGATGTCAATACTGCTGAGTCTGAGGAACTTGGAATTTAACGCAGAAGGTGGAGACTCAAATCCTCCAGCGTTGTGCCTTTGGGATAAGGGGAGGCAGGTTGAGGAGGAAGTGGGTATTTTTTTGAACCACGTGTAACTTAGAATTCGGCGTGGACAGATGAGGGGAGGGAGAAATACAGGGAAGAGTGAGAAGATGTCCCTCAAAATCACGTACTTGGATTTGGTAACATTTACTTATTTATTTAGTTTAAAGATTTATTTACTTAGAGCGAGAGCGCCCATATGAGCAGAGGGAGGGGCAGAGGGAGAGAATCTCCAGGACCCTGAGATCATGAAATGAGCCTAGATCGAGGGTCAGCCTCGTAACCAACTGAACCATCCAGGCGCCCCTGGATTTGGTAACATTTAATTCCCAAAGTGCTAATGGACTTGTAGGAAGTTCTCGCTGGTGAAATTGCAGATTCCTGGATGCTTCAGAGAGAACTTCCGGATGCAGAAATGCCCACGTGCTTCTAACAATTCTTTGTATCATTTTGGTGAGGAGTAGCAGTTAGCATGATGAATGCCATTGTGTCCCCCCCCTCAAAAAAATAATAATAATAAAAATAAAAGCTCTAAAAAAATATCTTTCTTGGTTTGTTTTGCATGAACTGCGTACCTGAGCCACATGTCCAATATTTTTCTATTCTCTTAAAATTCTCTGACCATCTGGTTGATTCGTAACTCCTGATAACTCCTGTAATAAATCTGTGTATTAGTTTCACCTAAGGAACTGTGAGAGGGGAGCAGATACAGAGCCATCCCGGTATTGCGGTTGGGTAAGTTGTGGGATCAAATGATTAAGATCAAGTTACATGACAATGTCATGAACAGGGAAAGTTACTTTGCAGTATTCCTTTATGCATCATTGTTTCTTTTGTAACTCTATGAGGGGGCCACAAGGTATGACTTTGCAAGCCAAGGCAGAATGTTGATACTGCTGAAATCTCAATAGCGTCTGTAGTAAGTGGTATTGTGCCAATGTCAATTTCCGGGCTTTGACAATACAGTATGGTTAGGGAAGATTAAGTTAGCATTCAGAGAAGCTGGGTGAAGGGTACATGGTAGCTGTCTATTATTTTTTGCAGTTTTTTGTGAGTCTAAAACAAGATGTTAAAATCAAAACGACTAGGATGGTGTTCCTGCTTCCAACAGTAAAAACATATAAATAGTTTTCCTAAAAAGAGAGCACACCTTGCTTTTTTGTCAGAAAATGTAATAATACTCCCACATGTACTATGTGATTCCTAACACTCAGTTATAAACACTATTATGTTGCATCTGTGAATTAGTGAAACTATGTTATAGAAATAGTAATTTCTTTCATGTAAACTTTTGTCAACATATCAGATGCACTCAGAAATCTCAAGTCCACAGCTAGTGAGTGTTCATGAATTGGACACACTCATGGCATGGGCACCCAGATCAGGACTGGATTATGACCAACACCCAGGGCCACCACCATCCCCACCCCCTCAATCCCTAAGTGGACCCCGCCCTTGCCAAGGTTAACCCATATCCTGCCTTTGGTACTATAGATTAGCTTTAACACTTTCTAACTTTGGTCTAGTGAAATTTCAAGCGTCTCACATCTTCTACCCGGAGAGAGACGTGGGTCCAGCACATATTAGCAGGCGGGGTGTGTGCTGCTCAGCTGAGAGGTTTCCGTTCTGACACCACGTGCAGAGAGCTGCCCTCGATCTCTTCTCTGCCATTTACCTGTGCCAGCTGAGCTTCAATAGGGTTGGGTACCCCAGGTTCTCCTTAATTTTAGAACTTAAGTTATAGCTTCTGCATGTCATTTTAAGATAAGAGTAGGAGCCTTTATTTAGGTGAAAGTGAGGTTTTTGCATGGTAACAAGAAGTCAGTACTGCATCTTTTGTCATTAATGAGCTCTTAGACAAATACAAGTCAAAGGTTGTGAGCATCTGACTCTCCTGGGGATCTCCTTGAAATGCGGATTCTCATGCTGTAGGTGTTTGGTTGAGTTGTGGATTCTGCATTTATTTCTACCAAGCTCCTCCCCCGATACTGATGCAGTGGGTACAAGGACCACATTGATGTAGACATTCCCGCCCTCCCTCCCTCCCTCCTTCCTTTCCTTCCTACCTACCTTCCTTGGTTCCTTCCTTCGTTCCCTTCCCTTCCTTCCATGTGATTATAGTTGAAACACAATGTTACATTAGTTTCAGGTGTACAATGGAGAGATTTAAGAAGCTTATACGTTATGCTGTGCTCACCACAAGTGTAGCTCCCATCGTCACCGTACGACGCTATTATAATACAATAATGTAGACATTATCTTATAACCGGGGTGGCGCTATGTGATGGTTGACATCAGGGGCTTGGGCCAGATTGTCCAGATTCAAATCCTTGTTCTGCCATATATCCATGGACATCGAGTAACTTTCCTAATAGTTCTCTGCTTCAGTTTATGCATCTGTCCTGGGGGGAGCTGTCATAGCAGGTTTTCGTTCGTTTGTTTGTTTTCTTTTGTTTTGTTTTTAGAGAGGGAAAGAGAGTGGGCTGGGGAAGGGCAGACAAAGAGAGAGATTCCCAGGCAGGTCTCATGCTCCTCGCGGAGTCTGACATAGGGCTCGATCTCACAACCTTGAGATCATGACCTGAGCTGAAATCAAGAGTTGGATGCTTAACTGACTGAGCCACCCAGGCATCCCCATAGCAGGGTTTTGTGAGGACTGAATGATACCATACATGGGAAGTGCTTCCAGCAGTGCCCGGCATAGTCAGTACTCAGTAAAGGTCATCTTCATCAGTCAGTTGCCTGGGCAGTTGGCAATAGTCTGTCAATCACTGACACTAAACTAGTAACCATTTGGCTTTCTAGGTGGGTCCGTAGGTATTTCTGGGAGAAGTGTTGAGGCTAGAGTTCAGTCTTGGCATTTGGATTGGGATGGGCGTCGTGAAGGCACGGGCAGTGCTGCAGTACCCAGAGTCAGATCAGTGGCAGGGCAGTGGTTGGAATCTTGTAAGCAGTGAGAGTGTAGGCTCTTGATATGTGAGCAAGGCCCTGATGAAATAAATGATTGGGTGGTTGGGTTTAGGACGACTTGTCAAAGTGGCAGTTTGTAGGACTTTTGATTCATCTTCTTTCTAGATCATCTGATGTCAATGTTTGAACATTGAACCTTGGCCTATTTGAAATCTGTAACAGTTCTTAGCTGGTAATTAGTAGCTAGCTTGTAGAGGAATAAGTCAAGGTGGAAAATAAACGTCATACTCAAGGTATTTTTAAAAGAAAACACAATTCTTGCATGAAACCACAACCTAAGAGAAGAAAAACTCCTGTCATTTTAGTTACCAGTGCTACAGACGTGCCCACTTAGTCTTTCAATAAAATCCAGCTCATGCCCCTGCCAGCTGTGGTCTTCTTCTTCTAGATAAAGATGACTTTATGGAATAGTAGGTATATTTTGTTTGTTTTTGTTTTACAAAATGAACTTGGGTCAAAAGCATTTAGAAAATGCTAGGAACATGACATTCTGAAAGTATTAGGTAAATGCCTGAAATTGTTAAAAAAGAAGGTTCCTGTCCATTTTACTCAATTTGCTTGTAATTTATATTTTTTGCCAAAGTACCGTATGACATGTTTTTTGCACTTAGGGTAATTTAGCTTTCAAATCACACACATTCAGAGACACCACAAATTTTTCAAGCATAAAAGGTGGTATAGATTTGTTTTCCAAATACAGATCATATCATGAATTAAAAAAATTGAAACGGATATAAATAATGGTTTGTGTCAATGTAGGGTTTAATCATATGATATACTAAAATGATAGCATGCTCTTAGTTTATAGAAGCTTCTGGTTCTTTGCAGTGCCAGTCTCCTGGGGCGGGATAGGGTAGAGGGGATTTTAGTAGGCACCTACTAGAGTATATAGTGCTTGTGATTAATGTTAATTTGCATGTTTTGCTCTTGCTGTGTCTATGCCTTGATGAGAGGATGAAAGTCTATGTGGCTTTTTTCTGCTTTGTCTACAGAGAATTCGTTGGGGAAACTTTGCTTTTTGTAGTACATCGGCATTTCTGGGTATAAAAATGCCTGTGATTTCATTTGCATCCTTGACTAAAGTATTTTTTTACTGGGTTGTCCCCTGCACTTTGTTTCTCTTTACTTATTATGGGAGATTATGACATCACAACATTTCACCCATATATTAATTCACATAGTTATTTATTGATCGATTCTCCGAGTCAGTAAGTCATGAGTCTTTCACGTGCGGAAGGGGAGACCTACTACGAGAACAGAATGTGGGGTCAACATATTCCCATGGGTTTGGGGACCCCTCAGTGGCCATTAGGATATACATATCCTAATATATATATCCTATATACGCATACTAACATGTATGTCATATATATATATATATCCTAACATATATATCCTCTCTCTCTCTCTCTATATATATATGAAAAAATATATATATATGAAAAAATATATATATATGAAAATATATATATTTAAGATTGAAAAAGTATAGGCTTGGTATTTGCTCTTTCCAGTTAAAAATTAAAAGAGAACTAAAATCAGGCACAGATCCAGTTTTTGTGCAGCCAGAAGCTGTTATATTATGAAAAGCCCTCTTTGGGAAGAATAATCCAAAATTATGAATACAAATTGGCAGAACTGTGCCCGGAGCCTCCGCGAGGAGCTGCGCAATTAGGGCCTTTAAACGGAGATGTCATTAGCCTCTTAGTCGATCCTCTTCGGAGTGAAAACGGGCCACTCCACTCTGACCAAGCGCATGTTCATTCTTACACTTCTGTAAAAAGGAGATAGCACCGAGAGAACAATAAAGCAAAGAAACAACATGATTGAGTTTTATAGCTTATGTCAGCAGCCAAGTCATCCACTGAGCGTGGCCTTCATTTGTTGCATCTATTCCTTCTGGAGGATTTGTTTCTGGAGGGGGAGTTAGGGCCAGGAAGGCAGCAGGGGGCCTGGCTGTGGCTTTTCTGCCTTCCGGGTCTATATGCTCGCTCCACCGGGATCCCAAGATGACCCTGGCTTTTCAGCTTCGAGTTCTGGAGAGGAGACGCGCACATAAATAACCATTGCCCAGGATAGGGTACGTTTCCTTTTCAGAAGGCAGCAGTGAGACATGGTGTTACAGGAACCCGGGAGAGCTAAGATAACTGCCAGCTGAGGAAATACAAGCTCTCCCAGAAAGGTAACATTTCAGCACGACTTTGATTGACGGGTGACATTTGAAGGTGTGGGGATGTGGCAAAACAGGATTTCAGCAGGATTCCAGAGGACTTGATACAAGTCTCAGAGGAGGGAAGGGCACGAGGCCAGCTCCTTGAGACAGAAACGCAGGGAGAGAGAGCAGAAGTCGGAAAGGAGTCCCCTCCCTGGACAGCTAGCGGGGTTGGGGGGAATTGTCCTTTTGTGGAGTGGGTAATGGGAAGCTCATGAAGAAGATGGAATTGGAAGTGACCAGAACCTTTGAGGAAGAGTAATTGATGGTATTTGGGTGATTTGGAGGTGAGTTTAGCTTAGCCCCTTGACTTAACTGATGAGTAAACTTGGACCCAGGAGGGGCAGCGACTTGTCAAGGCCACAGAGTGAACTAGGGAGTCAACCTTGGTCTCTAGATAGACAATGTTTCCTTCTTGCCACCAAGACATTATGGGTCAAGATCAATAGCCGTATAACTTTTTTCTTTTTTCAAGTTAGTTCTACGCCGTGTGTAGGTCTTCAGCTCATGGCCCCGAGATCAAGAGTCACATACTCTACCGATTGAGCCAGCCAGGCGCCCCTCCAGTCCTATAACTTGATTCACAAAAACCTTTCCCCTCCCTATGGCATGGTAGAGGTGGAAAGGAATAAGATAAAACTTATGGTTAGCTAAAATATCAGATATTTGATTGATCATAAACCAATTTTCAAGGTATTTTTTTTACACAAAGTAGCACTATCTGATAGAAACAAGATGTGTAAGAAGTTAAAAATTTCCCAGTGGTCATACTAAAAAAAGTTACAAATGGTGCAATTGATTTTAATAACGTACTTGACTTAACCCAAAAGATCTAGAAAATGATCATTTCAATGTGTGATCAATGTAAAAAGTATCATTAAGACATTTTACTGTTTTTTTTATTTAATTTTTAGTTTTTTAAGATTTTATTTATTTGAGAGAGAGAGAGAGAGATAGCGACAGAGATAGAGACAGCATGAACTGGGAGGAGAGGGAGAAGCAGGCCCCCCTGCTGAGCGGGGAGCCCAACTTCGGGCTTTATCCCTGGACTCCAGGATCATGACCTGAGCCAAAGGCAGATGCTTAACCATCTGAACCATCTAGGTGCCCAGATAGAAAGCTTTAGACTAAGGTTTAAAAGAAGATTTCTGGGGACCACTGGGTGGCTCAGACATTAAGCATCTGCCTTCGGCTCAGGTCATGATCTCAGGGTCCTGAGATTGAGCCCCGCATCAGGCTCCCTGCTTGGCGGAGAGCCTGCCTCTCCCTCTCCCACTCCCATCTGCTTGTGTTCCCTCTCTCGCTGTGTCTCTCTGTCAAATAAATAAATACAATCTTTAAAAGAAAAAAAAGGAGATTTCTGAATTTTTCATTTGGCGTTTCACATTCTAATCAGTCTTACTTTTGGCCGATGTAGCTAGTATTAGGAATTGCAAGAAATAACTGAATAAATGTCCCCAAAGTCAGCCCTTTGTGTGAAACGTAGAATCCTACTTATTATTCTCCAGTTAGAAATCCCGATGGGGGCTCTGCTTAGGTCTCAAGTCTCAGAAGGTAGTGCCTTTTCTTAATAAAAATGATCCCACCTAAAACTTAGGGTTATTATTAACAAATAAGTGTGTCCCCCATCCCCACCCTGCCTCCCCTAGTCCAAAGAAGTACCAAGTTTATTTTCTGACAGGAAACACCCGGGAATGATTGTTTTTTTCCAGCTCTTGCTGGATTTTTACCCATTTCAGCTGCTGCTTCTGGTCACAAATGCTCCCAGCCACCTGTTCTCTGAATATATTCTTTTCCCAACTGGCTTCCCATTTGTTTTGATACTGGCAAAACAGATTCCAGCTATCACTCATTTATTAAGCCCATTCAGTCTGAAAAGCTTTGTCCACATGCAGCCAGGAAGAAAAAGTCACGGGCATGATTTCCAAATCTAATTCTAAAAGCAAAAAACAGCACATCAATTCATTTAGCCCGCAGCTTAACTCCTAAGGGGAAAATAAGGAGATAGAGAAGATACTCCTCTCAGATTAGAGCGGAAGTGGAAGGAAAAAGCTGCAAGGGGGCTCTACAGTGTCTTGTTTTTCCATATTACCTAGATGACATGGTACAGCAAATTCTTTTAGGGCTCCACAGGAAACCCTGCACACTCCCTGTACCTGCGCGGGCTGAGGGCTCCCTGTGGGAAGCACCCGGGATTCACTGTGTGAAAACGCTGTTTTGCTCTTCCCTGGGGTAAGTCAAAAGTGCTATAGAGGGTTGGTATTTCTGAGAGCGGTCCTCATCTAATGACCTCTGGGACTTGGAGTGTAAATATCCCAGCTCCTTCCTCCTCGGGTAGAATCACCACGAAGCGTGGTCTACAGAGTCTCCCAGGGGTGCCCATCAGGACTGAGTTCCAGTCACCCACAGCACTCACTTGTGATCAACACTCCTCTCCTTGCCTTCCCTTTCACGTCCCTGCTCTTTATATCAGAACTTCTGGAACCATCTCACAGATCAAGTGTTTTCACCAAATCTCTGCATACACATTGGTCTCAGGTTCGCAGTGGCTCCAGTGTACTACTGAGAGTTCCAAGACCTGTCTGTCCCATCCTTTATCTTTCCAGCAGCACCCGGGGATGGAGCTCGTATTCTCCTTGGTGGACCAAACCTTCCCCTGGCCGTCACTCATGCAGCTGCTGCCATCTTGGCCTCGTCTGGTTCACGGCAGCACAGCATCTGCTATTCCCCTGCTCGCCTGGGTGCTCGGGGCTGCTCGAGGTTTCCTTTTCCAAGCACAGAAGGTGACTTGTTTTCAGGTAGAGCAGTGGTTTTTCTAGTCTTTCAGCGAGCGGGGTCTCGATCTCTCTTCAGGGCCACCTCGTGCGGGCTCATGCATGGTGGCCATTCCCCGCAGGTTCCTCTCCAGCCAGGGCGGGTAGTTTCCTCCGGACCTTGCCGTGGATCTCCTCTGAAAAGAGTGTTCCATTTCTCAGTCCTTTTCCCTGTGAGGCCCTAGCTGTCCCCAGGCCTGCTTTAACATCCCGGGGGATTTCCTCACTCCACATTGTGACGTCCCGGGGAATGCAACATCCTCTTTCCCCTTTGCTCCCAGACGTTCCCAGGTGCAGAGATGCCATGCTTCTCTGGGCAGGCTGGCGGGTCCAGCCGAAGAGCACAGTGACCCAGACACATACTCTGGATGGAACCAGACTGCTTGGGCTCCAATCCATGCTCCGTCACTTGCTGGCAGAAGACCCAAGGCCCCTCTGTGCCTCAGTTCCCATATTTACGAAATGAGGATAATCACGTGACTCACCTTGTAGGGTTGTCAGGAAGATTAACTGAGGTTACCCGTGTAAAATGTGCTGTGCGCAGGCACACCGTTGCCTTCTTATTTAGCACACATGAATGCACACGCATACACACTTTCATACACACCCACCCTTGAGTCTCAGATACACTAACACACAACCTAGAGGTAAAGAGTAATTTTAAATGGGGAACCCGGGTGGCTCAGTCAGTGGAGTGTCCGACTTTATCTCAGGTCTTGGTCTCAGGGTCTTGGGATCGGAGCCCCGGTTCGGGCTCCACGTTCAGCAGGGAGCCTGCTGCTCCCTCGCCCTCTTCCATCACCCACTGATGCTCACGACTCTCTCTTGCAAGGAATAAATAAATCACTGGGAAAAAATGGCCTTAATTGCTTCAGGTTTCTGGTCTAAGCTTCTGTTCTCAGTGCTTCATATTTAGTAAAACTGCTATAAAAAAAAAAGAGAGAGAGAATAAAACCAAGCTTAGAAGAAAAAAAGAGAGCTTTTCAAAGGAACACCTCTGTAGTATAAATGTTGAATCAAAGGCGGCTCTGTTGTGAAGACCCAGGTTATTTGCTGGCCACACTGGTCAGGGAAGGTGGGGACTGGATTTCAGGTTCAGTTCCTTGGACTTGAGCTGCCATCTGGAACAAGGAGGAGCACCTCTGCCATCCCTGAGAGCCAGACCGCTCCCTCCTGGTAACCATTTGGGGCCTGCTGTTTAGTAAAGAGTGTTACTCCACAGAAAAAGTCCGTTTACTTCATCCGAGCCATAATAAGCCTGAGGATGGTGACTGTTCACATACCTTAAAGTCCCCATTCCCTCAGGGGAGAAATGCTGCCAGGCTGCTGGGAGGGCAAACCTTCCATGCTGCTGCCTACAGAGTTCGATGTCCTCTGACAATCTTCCCTTCCTCTGTCCCAGCCTTCCCACTCACTAGCCATGACTTAAGAACGGCTCTCTTTCTCTACCACTCAATCTGGTCACCTGCAAACTGGAGACCCCGCCATCACCAGAGTCCCACTGTCAGATTCTTGGCAGGCCTGCTGTATCAAAATGCCGAGTCCTTCTGCTCTCATGACCGGCTCCTTTCTGGAAGCACCCGAGGCCTGCCCACATACTGCTTGCTCACGGTCCCGTCTCAGCTTCTACGGATGTTTTTCCTTTGATTCTGTCTTCCATTTCTTGGAGGAAAGTAAAAGAAGCCCCAGGGATGATGAGGAAAGAAGTAAAAGAACACCCGGGAAAACAAAAAGCCAGCCTCTGCTTTGTTTTCTGTAGTGAGTGCTGATCACCCACCCCAGGGGGGCAGGGAACTTCCAATGACAGTAGAACAACTTTCCCTTTTCCCATTCTCTGTGGCACTTTCCACAGGGGGTGGGGGGGCGGTGGGAGGGTGGTGGGGGATGGGATGGGTGAGGTAGGTGACGGGGATGAAGGAGTGAATTTATCGTGATGAGCGTGGGGGATGTGTGGACGTGTCGAGTCACTATATTGTACACCTGAAACTCGTATTTCGCTTCATGTTAATCATACTGCAATCAAAATAAGACACAATAAAATAATAAATTTCCACAGAATGTTAGGCTGAAGTACAATTTCCTTTCTTATGGAATTTCATCTCCCAAGCAAAAGAATTAGATTAAAAAAAAATAGGGAATCTACCATGATTCACATGAAGTAAGATTTCAAAGCTAAGAATTCCTCACCCTTTGAATCTTTATTAAAAAATCTCTCCAGTGCAGCAAACTTTTGTCATTTTTTGTTAATTTTAATATTAGTACCGGGATTTATTTCATGAGAGACATTGTGCTTCGCAGATAATTATCTTATTTAATTGTCATCACAATCTGGTCAGGTAGATATTACTTTGTTTCCGTGAGTCATTTGAAAATTGGGATTCAAAGATATTAATTAACATTCCCAAGGTCAGTGTTAGCAGTAGACCCAGGATTTAAATCTGAAATAATGAGATTCCAAAGCCTATATGGCGTTGATCTGAGATTCTCTCCCCACTCACCCTGTAGGTACCAGCAAGTTCTGTAGTTTGATTAATAGGCATCCTGTTTCCTAGGAAGCGGTTGTTAATGGACTGTTGGTACTGATGCCATCACAAATGAAGAAGCCTGAGGGAACTCTCTAGGCTATCCTTTCATTGTTCGAGAAGAAATTCGAAAACAGATGACTCAGATGTCACCAATATGGAATTTATGCCCAGGCTAACTATGTGATGGTTCCTGCATTGTGAGGCCCTCACCCCTTCCCTGACCCACAGACTTTTCACCTGCTAAAAGGCCCCACAGAAAGTCACAGATCTTTGTAAACTGGAGGCCTAGGCCCAGGCAAGGGATCACGACAGGAAGGCAAGGCCAACTTCCCCATCAGGCACAGGGCTAAAGGACCATTGCATTTGGCATTCTTTTAAACAGTCCAAAAAAATGTGCAGGTCAAAGAAAAGATTTGTAGGTCAAAGAAAATATTTGAATATATGATATTAATATATTTGAAATCTTTCTACCAATATAGTTATACAATATTGTTTTTTATAACTTTTTTATGGCTTAAGGGTGCACAAAGGCGAAAGGAAAAGTGCCTTGCGCCCCTGGAAACTGACGTGGCACATGGCAACCGAAACCAAAGCTTGAAGCACAAACCAGCTTCATGCAAATCTAGTTGTACTATCTTAAAGGCTTTATGGGCATTTGAACTATCCTGAGGCTGGGCTTGGAGAAGCTCAAAACTGTCATAAAGTGACAGGGTAACAGCAGCAATTGGTCATCTGCAAAACTAAAGGAAATTAGAACCGTCGAGGAGAGAAGGGGCTTTGTCGTGTTGGAGCTACCTCTGCGGCCTCCCATCAGCTTACTCTTGGGTTGACCAGTTAGCCCCACGAGCTCTGCGGAAGTTCTACAGGGCCAATGGGCACCCATTGTCAGGACATGTGTCCGGTGGGGAGGCTCAGAAATTGTCCACTGTCTATACCTGCTCTGTCCAACACAGAGCCAGCAGCCCCGTGTGGCTAATGAAGTTTAAACTTAATTCAAATGGAGTATAATTAAAGATTATATATTTTTTAAAAGATTTTATTTATTTATTTGAGAGAGAGAGAGCATGAGAGGGGAGAAGGTCAGAGGGAGAAGCAGACTCCCCAAGGAGCTGGGAGCCCTATGTGGGACTCGATCCTGGGACTCCAGGATCACGACCTGAGCTGAAGGCAGCCGCTTAACCAACTGAGCCACCCAGGTGCCCAAAGATTATATTTTTATACGTAAAAATATCTACTGCCACTTCATTCATTCATTCATTCATTTATTTGTGAGAGAGCAAGAGCAAGAGTGCACATGAGCATGGGGGTGGGGAGGAACAGAGGGAGAGGGAGAATCTCAGGCAGCCCTGGGCATGAACCCTAGGCTTGCCTTGATTCCGTGACCCTGAGATGATGACCTGAGCCGAAATGAAGAGTTCGAGGCTTAACCAACTGCGACACCCAGGTGCTGACCTACACTGGCACATTTTAATTGCAGCCAGGGGCTACCTATCGGATGGTGCAGATACAGAGCGGTCCCATCAGCGTAGAAAGTTGTGTTAGACGGTGCTGATCTAGAAACTGTACTGCAAGCTTTTGTAAGGGGACTGGTGTCGTGGTTTTCCAGGAGCAAACTCTTAAGTCCCAGACCCTGCAGAGAAGGAACCCCAGGCTACCCAGTCTCGTTTAGGCTGGTGTCGGTGCCGCTTTTGCAAAGTTCTGTCTGTTGCTGTCAGGGTCCCGCATTTCAGGGAGGAGGCCACGTGGAAAACCAAGTAAGTAGGCATGCCTGGTGAATGAAAAAGATAGGAACGATTTGCGGTCAGTTCTGTCGTTAGCTCTAAGTGAGTGCTTTTCAAGTCCTTGAGATCATTTTGCTCTCGTGGGCAAATTCAGCCCGTCTTTGGAAATCTCATTTGTGCCCTCGAGCTGATGAACGCAAGCTTCGCAGTGCACATACATTTCGGCTCGGCGGGGTCACATGGCGGTACGTGCTAAATGGATGGGCTCTTAATTAATGAGTTTTTAGTGGGACTATCGTTTTCTCTAGTAAACATTTTATTTCAATTGAGTTTTCAGAGTTTCAGTTGCCTAAGTAATTAGCATATAAGATACATTGGATTCCTCTGTAAGTACATGAATAATTGTTTTTTTCATTGCTGGTACTTGTTCTCACATCCGTTTACCAGCCCGCACAGAGAAACAAGGAATAACACCTCAGGCAGATCCATACGTTCACCTAGAATATTTGTGTGTTTCTTAAGACTCTTGTTTCTAATAGTCGTAGAACATAAATTTAAGAAATTCTGAAAAATCTGTTTGAATGGAAACAATTTTTTAAAAAGACTTTATTTATGTATTTGAGAGGGAGAGGGAGAGAGAGAGCACCAGCAGAGGGAGAGGGAGAAGCAGACACCCCGCTGAGCAGGGAGCCCAATGTGGGACTTGATCCCAGGACCCTGAGATCACCAGCTGAGCTGAAATCAAGAGTTGGGTGCTTAACCGACTGAGCCACCCAGGTGCCCTTAGAAACAAATTATTACTAGCCTTTGATGTATATGCAGCCCAGGAACTAAATCTTGTAGTTCATTATATCACCACACATTTCTGCAGACTGTGCTTCGAGGTACCCCTCTGTGTCTTGAGCCATGATGACGGGTTTTCAGAAAAAGTGAAGAATTAGTGTGGTAAGCACTGCACATGAATCTAATAGTTTGTAATAAATAAGTCTATTGAAGATGATCTATGGCTTTTCTTCCATTTCGTTGGTTACAAGTCACCCCTTCTGCAAGTCCTTGAATAGCATGTTAGTGTTATTTCCTGAAACTTCGGAGATAGAGTATGAGCCTCCAGACAAACTCATGAGGTCTGCTGCTGCTTTTCACAGCCTCGTCTGCAGTAGGCACCCCCAGCTTGGAATTTTCCGTTATATAAGACATTCCTTGTGTAAAGTACCCTGGGTGCCAGACAGATTACCTTCTTATCCCCTCACACTCTCATTGTTCCCTGGATAGTGACTGGTTTGGTTTCCCCTCGTGACAAGAAACATTTCCTTTTGTAACCTGACCAGAGTAGGAGAGAGGGCTTTGCAGTAGGTGATAAGTAAGGTGCTTACTAGTATTATTTCAGGCTTGACCTTTGATAAATGAATTCAGCCGTCCTTCCTTTTCACCCGCTTTACGTTTGACCAGGTTTCTATTTCTATCCACATTCTAGTTGGTAGCCCAAGTCCTGCATGGGGGTGGGCTTGGGGGAGTATTTGACTTTCCACTCTGGGCTGCTGCCTGGGTGGGTGATGGGAGGCCTAATCATTGTTCAGCCCCCTTTGAGCTTGGCCGTTCATCAGGCTAGAAATCTTCAGTACTTCTTCTAACACACATGGTTCTGTCTTGTTCCCAAGGAACAAGGAGGATTTCATCAAATGTAACGATTGTTAACAATGGATTATCTTAGATCAGTGCTTCTTATGGTGAGGCAGGAATGAGTGTCAGAATCGTCTGGGAAAATCCGGGCCTGTTATTTGCCATTTTATGCTCTGAGATGTCATGGACGAGCTTAAGAGCAGAAAAAAGGAGATGAGCAAACCCATAGTGATGTGTATGATATGTTTGAGGAAACCGAGGCAGGGAATTTGATGGGTGTCTGTGTGTGCAGCTGAGGCATCGCATATAGGTGAGGACAGGAGAGAAGGGGTGGGCAGGTTGGAGACCATGGTGTGAAGTAAGCCAGGACGGAAAGGGCCAGTCTGGAGTTCGAAAGGTTAAACGGGTTCTTCAGGCTGTTGATGACCCAAATATTTTATTTTATTTTATTTTTTAAAGATTTTACTTATTTATTTGACAGAGATCACGTGTAGGCAGAGAGGCAGGCAGAGAGAGAGAGAGGAGGAAGCAGGCTCTCCACTGAGCAGAGAGCCCGATGCGGGGCTCGATCCCAGGACCCTGAGATCATGACCTGAGCTGAAGGTAGAGGCTTAACCCACTGAGACATGCAGGTGCCCCAGATGACCCAAATATTTTAAATAAGGGATCCTCTAATCGGACTCTGGAGAAAGATTGTGGAGGAACATTTAATACTCTCTTGCTTTTTTTTTCTCTTCTCAGAAGAACTTTCTCCTGCTACACTTCTTCTAGAAGTCCAGCACTCAGCAACAGAGATGCCAGGTGTATCTGAGGACTAAATGCATATGGGTTGCTCTTACCAGATGATAAATCTCCTGTAACCCACTTACATATACTCAGATTTAGGGAAATTCTGTGGACAGATGGATCTGACCTCAGAAATTTCCTGGTTTGGGTGTTCTACCCGATAGCGGAGTAAATGGAGGAGCGTGCGGGAAATTTCCCTGTTAGTCGAGTGTGTTGTGACACATCCCATTTTCACCACATCCAGCATCAGCAGGAAATAATAGCCTATTTCTTCACCGATGGAGCTTGCCATTTCATGAGCAAAATACCTTTTGTATACACGCCAGTGCCTCCTAAAGAAGACAAAGTAGGTAAAGGTAACATTTTAATGTGTTGTAGAGTGTTCCCCCTTCCCCCACAGGCACGCATATGCAGACACATAACTATACTTGACAGATGAATTTTGGGGTGATTATTTGCATTCTGGAAGGATTTGGGTTTCAGCGGAAAGATCTTGCTATCCGTTTCCCCTTAATGCTGAACCCTCCCAGTATATATAAAGTTACGTATTGTAAGTGCAGCCTGATTTCGTCATCTATAATGGGAGCAGGACCCCTGCTATGATGTGAATGGTATTGGCAGTGCAATATACCTTGAATTTGTGGCACTGAATTGGGCAATCTGGAAGATCGCTTTGAACTCTATGATTTCTATGGCTCGTTAATGAAATTTATGAAACACACACTTGGGCTTTGAGAAAGTTTCACATATTATATTGCAATTTTGTGATTGCCAGAATATGGGAATGTGCACACAGAACCCTCTGCTTTCTGTGTCTTATGGGGATGTCAATATCATTATAGACTTGATAAAATTTGTCATAGACTGAGTGGAGAATTATATCTTGTGATAGACTGTAGGGGCCTCATTTGTCATTGTGTAGACAATAGAGAGCTGTTCAGAAAGCTGAAGAATGTAGAGATTTAAGAGAGTCAAGTGCATGACATTTTGATGCCCTCTAAAGAATGAAAAAAAAATGGTCCATTGATTTTTTTTTTCCCCCTCATTATAGCCAGTGCAGAAATGAAAGTAATAGGACCATTTGCTGCATTTCACAGCTGGAGTGTACTTGGCCTTCAGGAACTTTGAATCTGCAGAAGTCATGAACACTTGGGAGGATGGGTCAATCCCTTGTGGTATCTTTATTGATTCACAGTTGAGGCCGGAGGTGAAAGAGCATCCATCCGTTCATACGCTCATTCAGTATTGCTCATGTAAAGAATTTCAGTTATGTTCTTGGCTCTGTGTAGGTGCTGGAGATACTGCGACAAAGCAAGGCTAAGTGTTTGCCCTTTGGGAGATAATTGTGTTGTGGGTGGAGGGATTGGGAGAAGACAAGTAAGTACACAATTGTAAAGTTAAAGGAAGAATAGTATGAAGTGGGAGTCCCTAAGAGGGACAGCTAAACCAGGACCCAGTTGGTCTAGAAGACTTCCTTTTTAGTGGGACTAGTCACAGAGTTGAGTCCCATGGCCCAGGAAGGGGTTATGCCCAGTGGGGGGTTAGAGGTAGGATCAGAACTGGAAGACAAGTTCAGAACTGTAGGACAAGAAGTGGAAACAAAGATGACCATGGCACATTTCAGAGCCTTGGAAGAGTGACAGCAGCAAGAGGCTCTGCTGGAGGCCATCAAGGGCCCGATCATGGAGGACTTTTCAGTACCTGGCAAGGAGTTTGGATTTTAGCTGGATGGTAGTTAGGAGACAGTGGAAGATTTTAAGACAGAAAAAGGCCATTTTTTAATTTAGACCAAGGTTTAGAAACACTGAACCAAGTGTTGAGTTTGTTTGTTTGATCCAAGTCTTCTAGGACAGATGTGGTGATGCCTTAAGTTTTGTTACAGATTGTATAGAAGGATCAATTCAAGAGCCACTAAAGGCTTAGATCAGGGTAGAGACTGAAAGATAATATTTTACTGCTAAATAATAAGTATGACATTGTTGTGGGGGAGCCATAGTTTGGCTGCTGGTAAAGAATACCAACATAGTATTCCAAAACTATTAGTGATCGTCAACCAGAGAAGTAGAGTGGCTTAAAGTCGTGTGCACTAAAAACCAATAAAGAAAATCTCACCTGTTCATCTCTAACCAGTATCTCCACCCAAACTGTTTTTTAATAAATGCTAGTTTTCAGGCATAATGAGTGGGGTTTGGGTATGCCCATCTTAGCTGAGCGATATTACAGAGATACAGAATTTGAATTTTCACTGGTACCCGATAGAAGAAAGGTGAAAGCTTCAGTGCCCTGGAGAAATTACACTTCCTACTCTCTAAATTTATCATATCATTTTAATTTTGTACCGAATCTTATGGCCCTATTCTTTTAGAATTTTTGCATCTCCTGTTCATTCCAGACCGGCCTTCTCTTGGTGATCAATGAGCTATGATCTTAGGGCAAATATGTTCTGCTTTATCCTTTGGCTTGGAATAGTGCTATTCCCTAACTGAATTGAGCAGTAAATGGTATTTATTCCTCCTTTTGAAAAAAGTGCTTTGATGATTTGTTATTTATTACAAATTTTTATTCACATACTCAGATCTGGCTGTGAATCTTCAGGGAAGGCATGAGCACATGTTAACCAATACGATGCATGATTTCCTCTTGGCATGGTGAGAGGGCAGTGTCTCACTGGCTGTGTATGAAACCAGGCTAATAATAGGTCCTGCCCCCCAGGTGTATTGGGAGAGGCATTAACAGAGCATAGTGCTAGGATGAGCTCAGAAGATGATGATTTTCCTGATGCATTCATTTATTTACCTAGTTTTCTGAGTAAAAGTTGTGTGGGAGAGAGGCAGTGGTTTATACCTTACTGTCTTCTTCCTTTTTTTCTTGGTCTTTATTCCCCTCTTTGTCTCCCTCCCATGAAGTTTCCATTCCTTGGATTTGTCTGCACTTCACCTCACTTCTTACTTATTCTTCTTCAGCTTTGTCTTATTTTAGTTTTTTTAAGATCTTATTTTTAAGTAATCTCTGTATCCAGTATGGGCCTCGAAGCCACAACCCCAACATAGAGAGTCTCATGTTCCATGCAGTGAGCCAGCCAGCTGCCCTGGTCTAGTTTTTAAATGCCAGCCTCCTGGCCCAGTAGGGGGAACATGTGACTCTTGATCTCAGGGTTGTAAGTTTGAGGCCCACGTTGGGTATAGAAATTAGTTAAAAAATAAAATCTTTAAAATAAATAAATAAACGAATGAATGAATGAATGAATGCCAGCCTCACCAGAAAGGGTTTAAAATATGTTAGTGTTAAAAACAAAAACAAAAAAACCCCAAATGTTAGTGTTGTTATTTGCTCTCTTTTTTGTCAAAAAACAAGCTTTTTGACTTTTTCCCCATTTGCCTCGTTTTTTTTTTTCTGTTTATCATTGGAATTGAGCCATTTGCTGTTTACACTGCATTCTGATCTCAAATATGAAAGTTACTAGCCTATGTGCAGCTACCAAAATGATATGATAATAACACTAAACAAAATTTAAAAATATGTCCCTGGGGTGCCTGGCTGGCTGGGTCAGGAGACCATGCAACTCTTGTTCTCATGGTCTTGAGATCAAGCCGGGCATTCGGTGTAGAGATTACTAAAAAAATTAAACAAACTTAAAGAAATAAAATAAAAATTGTGTTCCTCTGTTGCACTAGCCACAACTCCATACTCAAGATGAACCTTTAGCTAGTGGCCTTCTTGCTGAAAAATTTGGTGAGAATGTCTGCATCATTCCTGAAAATTCTGTTGGAATGTGCCATTCTTGATGATTGCTTGTCTTGCCTTTTTTACTCTTTTTTTTTTAAAGACTTTTATTTATTTATTTGACAGAGAGAGCACGAGTGGTGGAGGGGAGCAAGAGGAGAGGGACAAGCAGGCTCCCCAGTGAGCAGGGAGCCCAATGAGGGGCTTGATCCCAAGAGCCTGGGATCATGACCTGAGCCGAAGGCAGAGGCTCAACCCACTGAGCCACCCAGGCGCCCTGCCCAATGAGTTTTTGCCAGTGTAGGAGTACTGGAGCCATCGGCCAAGACCACTCATGACATCCTGATCAATACAGTGTTTCCAGAGAGGGCTCTAAAAGCCATCTTTATACTCGGTTCTTTGTCCTGGGTCCTTTCTTAGTTCTATCTTGGACATGTGTCGCGAGTGTAGTCTCCTTTCCTCGTAACGGCACTCATTGACTTTGTCTTATCCTCATCAACTCTACTAGAGTCATTGTTTCCTACTCAGTCTTCATTCCACCAACTTCTTCCCTGTTCAGTTCATGGTCACATTACTTAAGAGTGAGTTTCCTAAACGGTACTTTTCATTTCACTTTCTGCCTAGAAGCTTCTTCTTTGCTCTCTGTTGCCTAGGGATTAAAAACGCAGAGGTTTATACCTGGCAAAAAGATGCTTTTCAGATGTTGACCGCCAGGAACACCCCTGCAGTCGTACAAGTTGGATGTATTGCCCACTGCAACGAGGGATAATGTACACTGTGGGGAACCTTGTGGCATCTGTGTGGGAGTATGAGGAAGGGTGCACTGTAGGATTGTGCTAGTGGTAGGATTTGGGGGATTTTCAGAGAAATAGGACTGCTCTGTATCGGATGCTTCAGAAGCAGGGCCAATTCTCAAAGTCTAGGTAGGAGTAACAAACTGGATCTAGAAATCAGAAGCATGAGGAGAAGGAATAGTGGAGGCTTACATTAGTGAAGAAGCAGCAGTCACTCTTTTTTCTTTTAAAGATTTTGTTTATTTGAGAGAGAGCAAGAGGGAAAGAGAGAATGTATGAGAGGGGGAGAGGGTCAGAGGCAGAAGCAGACTCCCCTCTGAGTGGGGGAACCCGATGCAGGACTCGATTGCAGGATTCCGGGATCATGACCTGAAAGGAAGGCAGATGCCCAGCCGACTGAGCCACCCAGGTGCCCCGAAGCAGCGGTCATTCTTACTAGCCGAGCTAGTGATGTTTGGCCATCTCTGTGGTTTGGACAATGTTCTCGTTTTGTCTGTTTACAGACGTAATTCCAGGAAGCCCTTGTTTCTGCCCTGATGGGTCACAGAGTGGCTCTGTGTGATGTCGATGGTCTGAAAGTGCTCATAGGAAATTCTCCCTGGGGCCCAGATGTCTTTTCCTGCACGTGACTCTCTGGTTCCAGTGGGGCTCTCTAGACTTCTCCATCCTTGACCCACACTCTCCCACTTGCTCCTACTGTTCTTAGTGCTTTGCTGTTTTTGCCACACTGAAAGTCTCCGAGTTTTCTTAACCATGCCAAGACGTTTCTTGCCATTCAGCTGTCGGCCTTTTCTGGACACAGACCCTGATTATAGCTCTTATACTTCTGGCTGGAAAATACAGAATCATCAAGAGTTTCCTCCTGAGCAGAGCTCTGTGATGGCCCTTCCTACCTTGCCGTGTATGTAGTATGTTGGAGTCTCCCTTCCCCCATGAATAACCTGCCACCTGTACACCTTTGAGCCAGTTTCTTAACCTTTACCTTCCTCAGTTTGCTTCTTTGTTAAATAAAAATAATAGTAGCCCTCACCCGGAAGTGTTGTGGGGGTATATGTGCTAAGTGCTTAGAGTCATAGTAAATGACAAGTGTTACCAATTGTTATTTTGGGTGGTGGTGGGGCCTTGGGGCAGTGTCGCTGTATAGGGAAGAAAAAATTCTCTGCCCTTCCAGGGTCTTTCAGCTGATCTCAAAATTAAATTTACATGAGATAGGAGAAAAAAAAAAGTGTAATCACACATGTATTGAGGCCCACTATTGAGATTAAAAAGACCTAAAAAAATGACCACGGCAGGTAGTTTTTGTACTTTGTCTAAGAGACAACTTATTTTTGAAGAATTGACAGGAAAAAGTCAACAGATATTTGGCATTTTTAACTAGGAATTTTAAACAGAATTTGTTCTGTGGTGGTAGATCAGTTATAAAGGTTCAAGGATTGTTTCTTTCAGATTTCTTGGCTATAAAGTTGCCATTTCCCGAGATGAGCTCTTTTTCCCTCTGGGTATAGGGAGAGTACTTTCATCCCGGAAGGTTTCTTTCCTGATATCAGGGGGGTGGAAGAGGGTCTGAGTGTCCTTGTGTACCTGGTTATTTTCTTCTGTAACTTTTATTTGAAATAATCAGTATCCCACCGTGGCACATTTTGGGGTGGCCTGCCCTTAGCCCCTACATTTCCCATTTTGATTGTTGCTTTAACGGTGTTTTCATAATGAATTCAGTGCCTGGCCCACAAAATGGTAGACTAAATATTCTGTGTTTATATATTTCTTTTCAGTGTGAAGCACTTGTGAGTTCATTATGTGACTCAGATTCAGGACAATAGAAGCTAATTCTTTTCAACCCCCGTTTGTAGAGGAGGATATAAGTGTGAAGTCCTTAGCTGGTCTGCTCATGATCCCACTCAAAAAAATTGAACCAGCGTCTAAGCATACGTGATTCAGTGTTTTCCACACGGAATATGTCAGTTTACATGACAACTTTTCCATATGCATTATTCCATTCAAACCATGCTACCCAGGTTGTGAAATCTCCTGACTGGCATTAGGGAAAATAGTGAATGATCTCAGTCATTCTATTATCTTGGAGCCTAACTGAGAAAACGGAGCCAAATGCTGGATCTCTTCAGTGAACCTAATTCAAGTATAAAAGCTTTGGATGTATGGGTCCGTTCACACGGGCACATATGCACATTTTAATATTCTTCTATGAATACAGAATATGGATTTTTAAAATGGATATTTGATTGTAATCGTGGCTGCATTTTTGTTCTGTCCGTCACCCTGCAGATTGTTAATGTTCAGTGACTGGTCTGTTGTTAGGAAAATTTCAGCGAACTGGGGGCTGAATCATATACGTACTTGCAGAACTTTGCAGCTAGAAGGATAAGTTAGCAGCTAATAATAAGAGTATAGAATTGTCGAAAGCAGGGCTTGGGAAAAGAATACTAAGAATTATGTTGCAGAAAGAGATCAGATCTGGCAAATAGATTTATCTCAGGGGAGTCCATTTGCAGTGTTACATTGCTCCGCGATGGACATCATTGCCTGGAGAGGGGGAACAATTTGAAACCCAACAGCAGAGAATAAATATGCAAATTGTTCCATTCTTTGAAATAGCCAGAAAGACTTATACCTTAATTCACTTGTGGTGTCACTGTCCATTTTAATTCTTAGAGAAGCATTGGATTCTTTCTACATTAATTTGCTCGTTGCCTTCCCTTAAATGATTCTTGTTGCAATGGTTGCGCACTGTTGTACGAGAGAGACTAATGAATGAAGATCGACAGACTTGTATTGCATAAGACAATGCCACTGACTTTGGAATGAATATTATTAGGTAATTTTGCTTGAATTTAGTCCAAGTCAGCTGTGGTGATTTTCAGGTATTAATCAGCGGTAGAATTCAGGTGGCAGTGTGTTTTAAATATTATCTAGCACTTTAGTATCAATTGTGCTGTGAACTAAACATTTCTACTTTTGTCCTTCAGTTGCATACGATCGTATATTACTCAACGTAGGAATGATTTTACAAACCCTGCTCTTTTTCAACACATAAAGCTGATTAAATAGTTTACGTATGTCCTTAAGTTTAGTTTTCATTAATGGTATCTTTGACCAAGAATAATAGCGGAGCCCTCAGAGCAGTGTATTATACTTACAGAAAGAATAGAGGCCTGAGGCAGGAAATATTTTCTGGGTACTCACTGGTCTAAGATGGGGATTAGGTGCTGAAAACAGAGTTTGAGACGGAGGCCTTTGAACTCTAGTTTCTGGTCTACATCAGTATTTGGTATAAATCCCTTTCTTCTTTGTTCAGATTCTTTCAGAATCTGCTTTCCAAACAAGATATAGTACCAAGGTGCTTTTGTAAGGAAGGCCGTTAGTGAGATTCACGAAGGCTCTTGGTCTGCCCACGTGGCTCTGAAGGGTGTTCTTAGAGCTCTGAAAGCACTTCGAATAAGGTGTCAAGACTCTGCTCCGCATGTTGAAAAGCTAATGTTTGTTGTGGCAGCAAGAAATGTAAACCAACAGGGAACATATATATATGAAGTGCAAAAGGAGTTAGAAGATGAACCATGAGATCAAAGTAATTAAATTTGCTCATCAAAGGAAGTATTTGAAACACTATGTGAATAGTAAACACTTTAGAAAACAGGGCCATAAACCCATAGCTGTAAACACACACATAGTCGTGTGCTCATGTGCATACCCCCCCACACCCCCACACATACCCCTTTGTAATGTGGTGTGCTTGTGTTTGGTATGTAGCAGTTAAATCAAATCTATGTAACCAAGGTGCTGCCTCAGATGTCACGTAATATGCCATAGCGATTTCTGTATATGGTGTATGATCTTTTCAGAGACCTCTTTGATCTAATTTCTAAAAGGTCACTGATAAGGTTGGGGCCTCTCCCACTAGAGGAGGGCTCTCTGCCTAGTTATCCCTATTAAATGAGTAACTACATTCAGAAGGCCAGGTGATAACCCTGATGGTCAAACTGGTCTTCAGATGTATAGCTTGGGAGTCAGAATTTGTTCTCATACTGGGTATAAATTGGCCTCTGAAGGATAATCAGATGGAATCCTATTAGTCAGTTTTATAGATTCACCATATAAATTTACATATTTCATTTATGTATGTAAATACCAGATATTATATACACATACATATATACATATTTAAAATATGTTTCTCCTGTTGAAATGTTAATGTATGACTCTATCATGAGAAGGAAATACAATTCTCAAACAGACCAGAATATTCATTTTCTCATGTCCGTACCTACCTTCCTTCCATGCAGTAGTGCTTGTGATAAGTTAGCTTAAAATCAGACTTCCAGATTCATCAAAGTAATGAGTTCCTTTGAGTCAACTGGAGGTTCATGTCAGCTTGATCTGCTCAATCTTTCCTTACTGAGAATTGACAGGAGAAACCAAATTATTAAAACATCACTTCGTCGAGACTGGAATCCGAATAGGGGTTGTGCGTGATGTCAGTGGGTTGTGTAATTGCATTAGGTTCTTCTAGTTCTAGACAAGTGATCAGGAAAAGGGTATTTGGTTGGTGTGGAGGGAGCCTGTCTCTTCTAGCCACTGTGTGTATGGTCTGTGCTATGGTCTGCCTTCGAGAAAGATCTCTTTCTTATAACAGTAATAACCTCATAAAATTTTTGTGAGGATCACATGGCATAAGCTTTCTTTGTAAGGTACCTACTGGGTATTTAATAAACATTTATTGTTTAAATGAGTTGAATGAACTGTAGCCTTAAAAAAGAGAAAAAAAATCTTTAGAGCCAGCCTTAATGATGTTTGGGTTAGAATTTGGGGATGGATCATTGTTTGTTGTGGTGACTGTCCTGTATATTGTAGAATGTTTGAGCAGCATCCCGGGCTTCTACCCGCTCGAAGCCAGTAACATGCCCCTCCCCCAGTTACGACAGCCAAAGCTCTCTCTAGACATTGCCAAAGGTCCCCTGGCGGTCATGATTATCCCTTGTTGAAAATCTCTATCCTAGAGGAAATATTGCCCATTAATGGTGTTCACGTCTTCATTATCTTTCTGTATTTCTCAGATTTTCCCAGGAAAAATACGTGAGAGGGAAGGGCACTAGCATTAATTTTAATAACTTGCCACTAATCTGAGAGTGGCATTTACTGCTTCATTCCAGAGGAAATCAGAGCCACCAACAATATCTCTATTTTTGAGGAACAGTGCGATGATGAGCTGGCCCAACAAAGGAAAACAGCAGATTCTTTAACCAGGAAAGTTTCGCTATGGAAAAAAATCATCTGAATTAAACACCGTGCTTAGTGCTATACTAGTTTGGCAGTCTAGAACAAGTTGCTTATCTCGGGTTGGACCGTGGCACTGGAGTGGGACCGTCCTCTGTCGCTTCATTCCCGGTGTACAAAAAGACAGTCATTGAAGCAGCCAGTGAGCAGGTATGGGAGGCATAAAGGAATCAGTGAGTTGTCCAGGGGTGAGCCGTGAGGTTCGCACTCAGGGAAAAAGCTCAGGTAAGCGTGACCACGACGGGGAGTGTGTTGTGTGAAGCGAACGCTGCTGATGTTTAACATGTATACAGGATAAACACTTAAGAAATACTTTAGACTTCAGAAACCTCTTAGGCAGGCAAGACAAGTAGACATTGAAGGACATAATTATGGGAGAGAATGAGGAGCTGAGCGAGAGAATAGAATTGTGGGTGAAACAAGGAATTGTGGGAAAGAATGGAGATTGAGGAAGAGGGAATAGCGAGAAAGAACAAAGATTGTGGGATCAGTGGAGGATCTTGGGATCAAATGGGGAATTGGAAGAAATAAGTTGAGTTTTGTGACAGAAGGGAGGATTATGGGAAAGAATAGGTAATTTTGAGAGGAAACAGAGCTTTGTAAGTAAAAAGAAAGCATGGTGGGAGATAAGACATACCATGGAAGAGATACAACATACTATGACCCTCTGGGCTCTGTCTCTCCAGTAGGGCCATGCTCTTGAGTTTTGGCCTTGCCATGTATGCTCCTTCCTGACCAGTCACCTAACCAAAACCCTTCTGCTCTCCGCTGACCCCTTTCAGGTCCTCTCCTACCCTGCCAGTCCACAGAAGCCTATAAGGCCACCTATCTGCCCAGTCCATTCCTGGCAGATCTGGGACGTTGTGGTTTTTGTTTTCTGGCTAAAAATGACCAAAAAATGCAGTCTAATTCAAAACACTTGGTTCTCCCAACACTCAACCTTTTTAGGACTCCTAGTGTATGATTAGGATTGGTCATTTCAGTTTTAGTCAACAATCAAATATTCATGGGCCAAGAGAAATGGGAAAAAGGAACAAAATATAGTCCCTGCCCTATACTAACTTTTAAGGTTGTAGGAAACAAAAGTAAATCATGTTGGTGATAGATGGTGTGTAAGAATGGGAATAAAATGCTATTGGAACCCAGGCCAAGGCAAGAATCTAAGGTAATTAGATTCGACAAGTCAATTATGAGACTACACCCAAAGCAAAAGGAAGGAAAGGTTTCTCAACCGAGGTAATTGAGATTGACCTGGGACAATAGTACATATATTTGAAGGTAAAAAAAAAAAAAATGAAGGTGTGCTTGGCCAGCTCAGTTGGTGGAGCATGTGACTCTTGATTTTGGGTCGTGAGTTCGAGGCACACAATGGGTGTAGAGATTACTAAGAAAATTTTTTTATTGAAAATTAAAAAAATGAAAGCTCACAGCATTGAATTGAAGGAAGCAGTGTGAAAACGAACACAAAGGACAGAGGTGAGACAGGGCCTACATGCAAGGACTGGCAGGTAGGAGGGGTCGGGAGGATGGGGAGGGGGACATCAGTGTAGATGCATGTGAAAAGCCAAGTGGGGTTCAGATCTTAGAGGCCAAGGTGTTTGGATTCCCTGACATGGGCCCCGGGGTGCTGATGAAGATTTCAGTGTGGCAGTGACTCCACTGTAAAGGCCAAGAAGGAAGACAACGGAAGGCAGGCACAGTGTTCTGGGACCGAGAGCGATCCACGTGCCCGTTGGACTGGCAGCCACAGGGCCCCGCACAACCAGGGCGGCACCTGGTAGGCTTCCGAGGCGGGAGGGAAAGGGGACAAGTTTTGGCTTGGAGCACGCGAGTGGGTTCTAGGGTTCCATAGAAGCCGTGAGCATTTCCACTGTCCCGTGCCTCTCTGTCCTGCAGGGCGCTCCACCTTTTCGTGTCTCCAATGGACCTACTTGCATTCCTTTCCCTCCTGCCCCTTCTTCTAGACCCCATGAACATACCAGCCCTCCACACTGTCCCTAAACCACAGATATTCTGCTCTATGTCTTTTTTTTCTTTTTAACTTTTATGAAAGAGGATTTTATCTTTTTATTTATTTGAGAGAGTACGTGGCCCATGCACAAGGGAGAGCAAGAATCCCAAGCGGACTTTGTACTAAGAGTGGAGCCTGACACGGGGCTCGATCCTGTGACCACTAGATCATGACCCGAGCTGAAACCAAGAGTCGGACACTCAACCACCCCCATTCTGTTGTGTCTTATCCCAGGGTCTTCTTTGGGTTTTCTTTCTTCTCCTTCTTCCCATTGTGGTCTGTCGTGCAAGACTCAACCTGAACATCAGCTTCTCCAAAAACACTCACCAGGGCTCCCCAAAGGCAATATAGTACCTGTAATTTCTTTGTTCCCTTGACACGTGGATCTTATAAAAATCAAAAGCAGCATTGTACATCCTTATCTGTTAGTTTCATTTATTTTACTTGCCAAGGAACCCGGCGTCTGGCTAATACGGTGCTTACCATACAGTAGATGTCCAGTGAGTATTTATTCAAGATCAAAATCAAAATCAAAATCAGCTAACTTTTCCAAAACCTTTAGTAAGTGCCAGACACCACATCGTAGTTTATAATGGAAGCTCAGTGTGAGCCTTTTGACCTTGGAGTAAAATCCAGAGAAGCAGACGTTTAAGGATATGATAAACGAAGCCAGGCTTCATCATGACAATTTATAAAACAAGAAGCATCTCTGTGTTTACTCTGTGGTGTTTGTATCTCTGGGCTTTCCCTCCATATGTAGCAAAGTAGTTTTGGCTCTCTGGATGCCTCCCTGCCTTTACTAACGTGAGCAAAATCAAAGACGCTGGAAAGAAAAAGTGAGAACAGCCCTGGAGGCACCCCTATCTTAGTCTCAGGACTACCGCTTTAGCAGAGGAGGCCGCCTGTTCCTCTGGGCTCGGGCAGCAATACACTGCCTTGGGGTAAACTAAGCCGAGTATGCTGTGGGGGTGGGAGTCACTCTGCCCTCCCTGGGCTGTTTCCCTCCTTGTACTGCCTCTTTAGCCCCCCCGCGAACTGCCTTGATATTTGAAATACACATTGGAAATTTTCACTCTAGTCTGTTGCTTGTGAATTCCACTCCTCCCAAACGTCAGTTTCATTTTTCCCCCGAAACTACACGAATTATCAGATAATTCTTAGATATTAGATAATTTATTATTATAGTTCTTTATTAACTGTCTACTATGTGTGAGGTACTATCAAGCACATAGCATGCAGTATTGTATTTAATAGTCCTAATGCTCGTCATAATTTTCTGAGGAATTACTGTCATTAGGATTCTATTAGAGGCAAAGAAATACTAAGTGAGATTTCCCTAGAGAAGCCCATCCCATCCTCAGCTCAACCTGGCCAGAGACTGAGATGACAGTCTTGTTCTCTGATGCCAATAACACTTCCCTGAGGTTATCATGACCCCTCTTGAGAAAAAACCCCAATTTCTTTTTTTTTTTTTAAGATTATTTATTTGACAGACAGAGATCACAAGTAGGCAGAGAGGCAGGCAGAGAGATAGGAGGAAGCAGGCGCTCCGCTGAGCAGAGAGCCCCATGCGGGGCTCAATCCCAGGACCCTGGGATCATGACCTGAGCCAAAGGCAGAGGCCTTAACCCACTGAGCCACCCAGGCACCCCAGAAACCCAATTTCTAAGGCTTAGGTCATTTGTTGCCTCACTTCTACTAAGCTTAGCACTGGTTGCTATTACCTGAAGAACTTTCTTAGTATAAAATCTTAGTTTAACCAAAAAAAAAAAAAAAAAAGAAAAAAAAAGGTTAGGAAGACCCCCCCCCCAACTCTCATATTATTAATAAATTTTTAAAAACTTATAATTGGGGCTCCTGGGTGGCTCACTCATTTAAGTGTCCACCTGTGGCTTAGGTCCTGATCTCAGGGTCCAGGGGGAGAGTCCCCACATAGGGCTCCCTGCTCAGTGGGGAGTCTGCTTCTGCCCTTTCCCCCTGCTCATGGTCTCTCTGTTTTGCTCTCTTTTTCTCTCTTATGCTCTCTCAAACAAATAAGTAAGATCTTTTTAAAAAACTCAAACTTTTATTCTTATTTTTTTGCTAGGCATTTTAGAAGCAAACAGGACACAAAAATCTATACAAATTCAAATTTTCCAGCAAAATATATAATTTAATGTGATTACTAGGTACAGCTTTTGGACACATCCTGTGCGAGGACCAAGCATTAGGTATGTGCGCAAGCTGGTAAATGGAACACGTAGTGTAGGTGCCTTTTAGTCAAAGCTTTCAAATAGCCCCAATGGAATAAACTGGTGGATGTTCAGGAAGGGAAGGAGGTACAGGGCCCAGTGGGTCATTAGGAGTGGGAGGCATGTGTCTCCTCAACTGCTTTTGCTGGAATCAACTCACAGATTCCCAAGAGTATGGGGTTGCCAACATGTAGGCTCTTCTAATGAATTTGAATCTTGTTGCTCAATGTTAACAGTGAAATGTTAATCCAAGAAGAATCTTTGTTTTTATTTTTATTATTTTTTAAAGATTTTATTTATTTATTTATTTGAGAGAGAGAAAGCACAAGGGGGGGAGAGGAGGATCAGAGGGAGAAGCAGACTCCCCGCTGAGTAGGGAGCCCTATATGGGACTGGTTCCCAGGGCTCCAGGATCATGACCTAAGCCAAAGGCAATCACCCAACCAGCTGAGCCACCCAGGCACCCCAGAAGAATCTTTAAATGGGATAAAATCTGAGTATACAATTTACACTGAAAATGGAATGTAAGATCCTTTCCCACAAGCTTTAAATAAAGAAATAAAATGAAAGTTTGATTTTGGGCAGGTCAGATAAAGTAGATGAAGGAGGGTAAAATTAATCAGTTATAATAACAATCACATTGAGATTTAACTGGAAAGAAAAAGCGTATGTTTGCTTTATTTCTCATTAACCATCTCAGTTAAAAGATAAATGAACTTGTAATAGTAAATTCAGAATATAGAAAAAAGATTATAATCTTACAGAATGTTTGACTTCTATATACACTTATATATAAGATCGATTTGTCATTTTAACCAGTATCCCGTAGATGTATTACATCACAGTGTTTTGGGAAATGTTATTTAGTCCTTTATTATTTGGATTAATGGAAATCATCCAAATGAGGAAAACAAGAGTTAAAAAGGAAAATAGAGTGTGGAATTTGTCCATTGATAAGTTAGGCTGATGGTGGCCATATGGGGTGGACCCCTCATAAAAATGAAGCTTTGAAAGGCCAAATGCTATGGTCACTGTGAAGGAAAAGCAGATTTTAGACACAGAGAAGACTAAAGTCAAAGGAAAACTTCCTTTGCACCAGCAGTCTAAAAGGTTAAGAGCAAGCTCTGCATTCATGTCAACGTCAATCTAATGTGTCCGACTTGAGAACTTGCCAAGGTGGACCGCGCACTCTGAGGAAGAAGCTTTTATGCAGCAGGTAGGACTGATCTCAATTGTTGGTACCTAAGCGGGTGCAGGGAAATTCACTACACATACAACCAGGAGGTTTCTTTCTCGGAAAATGACATGACATATTTATTTATATGTGTGCACAATAAAAGTCGTGATGCCAATTTCCAAAGGTTAGTCCCAAATATCATCTCCCATATACTCTGTCCTTGGTTGCCGATTCTAATAATGAGATACTAAGGAGTAATTTGGGGCCCGTTACCCAAAAGCCTTGCACAATTAACGTGGTAACACGATGTTAAAATAGGGTGTCTTAACCTTTGCACTGTTGCCATTTGAGGCCTGATAACTCTTTGTCTTTTGAGTGTCTGTCTTGTACATGGTCAAATGCTTAGCAGCATGCTTGATCGTGACCTACTAGATGCCAGTACCCTCAGTCCGCCAAAGACAAGCAGCTAATGTTTCTGCAGATGTTGCCTAATGTCCGATGGGGAGCAAAATTATGTGTGGTTGAAAACCACTGCATTATAGTAAACCTCTAATAATACAACCTATACCTTCCTCTAAGTCTTAAGATAATAGAAAGTCAGAAACTAAGTTGGTGATGAGCCCCTGGAGGTCGAGAGTTCCCATCAGTGTTCTTTACGAGTGGAGACAGAGCGGCTTCCCTGGCTGTCTCTGCCCAGTGGACCTGACGTCAGGCAGCCCCTTCCATCCCTCATTCATTCTCTGGAGGTGGAAGGCACCCTGGGAAAATTTTTATTTTATCATCAATTATAAAATATAGATTCCTTGTGCATGAGTTTGAATTTAGAGTTGATGCGTATCATGTGACATGAATTATTTATGACGAAGACATGATACAATCTATTGTAGAACAATATGCCATAGAGAACCTTATTAATTGGGTGACTATCAATAAAATATGAACATTGTAGGTCAGATTTGACTCCGCCATTTTACCAATTAGTTACAGCCCAATGCAACATTATGGGTAAGGATGATTCAAACCTAGAAATTATGAAGCATGACTGATGAGAAAAAGTTCTGTGCATACCCTGTCTCAAAGATAACTCCTCAGGAGGAAGCCATCTTCATAAGGATTTTTCACCACCTTTATGCGCCGAGGTGACATCATAGGCACTTTTAACTTCCTCAACTCAGCTGTATACAGTGAGGAGTCAGGTGGGTGGAGGAGGGGAGGCCAAGTGTGGAGGACAGGCGCGGACGACATTGTCCCAGCGATCCTGCTGGCCAGTGCCCCACCAGTTAGCATGTGCCCACTGTCGGGTCAGGAAACGGAACATTCTGTGAGTTGGAGAAGACTCTAGAAAGACTAGGTGAGTGGCCTTCAAAGTTCTTCCACAACTGACCGAGAACTGAGTTCTCTCGGGGCAGACAAGTGGCCGCGGAGACCCACTGACCAGGGAAAAGTTAGAATCCTGAAATTATCCTCAGGGGGCCAAATGGTAGCGACACACAGCTAAAAGTCTGTTTTGGAGATCTTCCTAAAGGCACTGAAGTGTCTTAGGCAGCAAAACATTTAAAGGGTTTAATGACTGACATCTCTCCATAGTTCTTTGTAGAGTCATCTTTGCAATTTCTGCACAGGATCACTAGACAAAGCCATAATGACTATCTTCTGGGCTATTCTAAAAAGTTCCAAGAGTGACTAGATGCAAAATTGAGTCCCTAATAGGCACCCGAGCTGGATTTCCATTTTATAGTTTTGCAGGAAATTTTGGTCATTAATTTTACAGACTTACTCTGTGCTTTAAAAATCCCCCAAAAGCCTCACCCCAGGGAAGTTCGCTGATAATGTGTCAGCATGGGTTCTCAATTGACATTGGCTCTTTGTACGGAAAGTCTTGGCACAACCAGAAATGCTGATTGTATTTCTTTTTCATTGGTCTCAAAAAGCTTTCCTTATGTGCTTTCTATTTGCTCTGAAGATTTTCCAAACACAATATTTCTAGTGCTTAGCCTATTATTATCCTTTTTGTTTTCCTCCATGGAATGTGCAATTCTTGGGTAAGGTTTGCGGTCTCCCCTCCCCGCACCCCACCCAGCTCCCAGCGCAGGGCTTTGCTGTGGTCACTATGTAGGAAAAGAGGAAGGAATGGATATCCCTTATGAGATTGCAGACTGAATATAACCAGCGATCCTTTTCTGTTAGTTCTTTTCTTTCTTTTATTATGCCCACAAAAATCAATGTCTTTTAGAGTCTTATTTTATTAAAATTAACCAAAAACAGAATAACATGCAACCCATTGACTAATTCACTTGCTCAGATCACCTACTGCTTAAGTGATTAAATCATTAATCTGAATATTTACTTGCTGAATGGAATTCCAGTAAGCCCAAAAGGCTGTCCATAGGAGTCTGGTATAAGTAGCATCAGAAGTTTGAAAATAACTGACCCTCCGTTCCATTCTGTCCTCCACATAATTGTTATGAGGAAGTCGCTCTCATTATCACTACTAGCCATGGGAATTGTTAGAGAATATTCAGGTGTTACAGTCTTCTAAACAGGAAGATATGAAGTTTTCTCAAAACTTTTTGGATGAGCTGTCATTTTTATATGGGCCTAGAAAGCTATGCATGGTTCCTATAGGCATAAGCGAGTGTAGTAGGGAGGGGGACCTCCACTGCCCAAGCCACTGCAAAAACAAAGGCCCCCGAGTGGGAATGTGAGCAGGGTGTGCTTTTGCACTGGTTGAGAATTTGTCTGAAAGAACACAAACATGGATGGCAGAGATGGGCCACAGAGGCTGGACGGTAAATCAAATGCAGTAGCAGAAGCTGTTGAATGCTAGAATGAGGAGACAGTTTTTATTGAGAAAGCCAATGAGAAGCCATTGGTAATTGGCATGCTGTGGAGTCCTATTATGGAAGCCTGGCTGTGAGAGTAATAAATGTGGCTGTTTGTGCAAGATCCAGTGATGGGCAAGAGCCTGGGAGTCAGACTAATAAAGGACCGCTTCAGGCTTTATCCATCATAGCCCTGAACTGCAAACAGCTTCGATGTCCATCAGTGGTAAAATCAGGTGAAGACGTTGTCATATAGTGGCCTGTGGTAGGAAAATACCACGATGAAGAAAGAACGCATCGTCACTACACGCCTCAACTTGGATGAATCTCGTAGACCAGTGTTGAGCAAAGAAGCCATCACAAATCATTCCATTCGTATGAAATTTAAACATAGGCCAAATGACTCTCTGGCGGGAGCCATCAGAATAGTGTTTGCCTTTGAGACGGGTATTGACAGAGGAAACACGCGAGGAGGTCTTCTCAGGTACTGGAGGTATGTACACATGAGCACATCCATATAGGGAAAAATCCATTCCAGAGGCATGGAATGAAACAATGAAACAATCAAACCTAGAATAAAGGAAAAATAAGAGATAGGATGAAGGAAAACCAGTGTAACAGTTTTGTGGAAGGGAAGGGGCCTGAAGTTGAGGTCAATGACAAGAGCTAAATGGTACGGTGCTTATGAGGCCGGCAGAGCCCTGGGCTTGCCAAACCCTTGGAATGCGGACTCAGAGAAGGGAGAGGAGTGTAAGTGGGCATTGAAGTTTTCAGGGGTAGGTTAACATCAACGTAAGTGTGTGCGCGCACACGTGCGTACTTATGCATGAACGCCTGCCTGCATGTTGCCTTAGCAACTAAAAATGTGGGATGTCCATGGTGTTAGGTATCATATAGCCAGGGTGACCTTTAGATTTTCATTACCTCTGCAAGCCTGGACAGCATTTCCCTTGGCTCCAAGGTCCTAGCATATCCTGGCTTGCTTCTGTTCCCTTTGTTTCCATCTGTAGAAACAGGACTCCCTGGGGGTCCTTCACATTCCATGAGCCTCTGCATCTCATTACCATTCACCTTGTATTACGTATGGAGCCTCCGTTCACTCTGAGTCCGTTAGAAGTTGTCTCGCTAAGTTTACTGTAACACTTACACAGAAACCACACCAGATCCGGAAGATTCTGCAGCTTGCACTTAGAGGAAGCTTTGTCTTTTCAGGGTCCCCATGACGGAGAAATTTTGATGCTCCGTAGCCAGTTTGCAGAGGGTACTTGGATTCTGTCTGGGCAACCGCAGAAAGAGGCCATGAATATGCACTGCCTCTTCCTGTCTGTTCATTTCTGTGTGTACAGCTGGGCCCTGGAGAAATGGGGATTGGGCTTCACGCATGGCCAATTAGCCGTGTTTGGGGCCTGTGAATTTGAATTGAACAGGAAGTTTTTGAAGAAGCCACTGTCCTGGGAGGAGTTGGGGGCTCTCTGATGAACCAGCAGAGAGCACCATGCCAGGCACTGGAGGCTGGATGACAAAGACACCAGGCGTTCACAGGAAGGCAGTCACATTCAGAACAATTGGGAACGACTTGGGCTCTTTGGAGACCTGCTCTGATCCTGGCTCACCGACGCAGTTGAGGTAGCCCGGCTGCCCTGTTAGCATTTGTTAAGGAAGCAAGGTAGGCTAGGCTTCATCACATGGAGGTAAGTGTTTTGTTTTAATAGGGGTCTTTATTCAATAACCGCCTAGCCAACTCTACAAAGCCAGCTTTGTGGGTGTCTACTAGCTGCTGAATGGGGCTTTTCCCCCCGGCTGTCCAACATCCCTCCCTGGATTCTGCCTAGAGCCAACTTGTCCTTTTGGAGCACACAGTAGGTATGTCTGGCTCTGAGGTCTATATGATCGCTGTTGCAGCCGCTCAGCTCTGCTGTTCCAACATGGCGTATGCCGTAGTCTATACATAAATGAATGAGCAAGGCTCTATTCCAGTCAGACATTATTTTTAAAAATAAATGGCTGTGAGATTTTGCTTGTGGGCTGTCGTTTGCCAACCCCTGCTCTAGGAGCATGCTCAGAGCCAGGTTCTGTGAGACACTGTATTAAATTCTGTGTCTTCGTGCTGCTACTAAAATGTGGGAAGTTGGTCTACATCGAGTTGTGTCTGAGAGACACCTAGAAAGTTACCTCTCATTGGTTAGGGGTTAAAATTTAAATCACTGATGGAAAATGATTCAAAAACACAGTGTGGGAATTCTTGAAACCAGCCGTGTTTTTGCCTGGTAGAACAGCAGCACCAGATGACTTTAAAGCCCTTGAACCTTTGTCTGCACTACATAATAGTAATTAAATTTGTTTTGGGAAGTGAGACATTGTTTTATAAGAATAAGACAATGTGATCATTATCTAAGCTGTGTACACCAGGATGATAGAGACCGTCTTCTTCACTAAACACCGTATACCTATCACAGGCGCAAAATAAAGGAATTAAGGGGTGGGTGTAGAAAGAACTAAGGAATGGGGAATGCAGACCGGATTGTCTGATGTTTTGGAATATTTATTTTGGAAGCAAATGGCTATGATACAATTCCTGTGCACAAAACAGGCTGTCCTCAGATGAAGTCTGGGAGCAGCCTTCGGCAGGGTATCCTTGCTTTGTGTTGTGGTGTTCCTGATTTGCTCTGCTCTGTTGACACAGTCTTGCTGATCCCCCCGGTGTAAGAGTTGCTGATTGGATTAGAAAGGACATCTGTGCTTGTGCAGGAGCAAAACTAACTGGTCCCCGAAGATTGGATTCTGCTCATTTGCGTTCTTGAGCACTGTCCTTCCGGCCTCATGAGCTGAACATCGTCAACATAAGTCTTTACTGGTCTTAGTCCTAGTTCATCCCCACGGTAAAAAGGAAGGCAGGATGTGAAAAGAAAATTCAGAAACCATCAACAGTCCAGTTTCCTATCTTCTCTCTAATGAACAGATATCATTGTCATTAAATGAAATCAGTAGTTTTTCTTGTATATCCCACATAAAGTAGCATCCATGTGGGGCAAAGAAGAAGGAGTGACTGCTTGTAAAGCTATATTATCCCCCAGCCAATGCAGCTAGGTTTACTTAATTTGAGAAGTTGGTCATAATGGGTAACTATTTTCAACCTGAGTAGTAGCGTACCCTAATATAACCAGAAATCCTTATCTGCCCAGCAGGGAAGATCAATAATTAGTTTACATTTTCTACTCTATTTCTGCTAGTAGGTAGATGTTCCTCTCTCGATTTCCTCATGCTCTATTTATCCTCTAACTTTTCTCTGTAGTCTTAAAGTTCATGTGTCTTATGCCTGGCATGAAGTTGAAATTTTGAAATATTCAATCTGATTTTTATCCTTTAACTTGAGCATTTACTTCATTTACATGTAGTGTAATTATACATATTTATGTGCAAAGATTTAAATCCACCACCTAATTTTGTACTTTGTATTTGTCACAATGATTCTGTGATCTTTGGTTATTTTTTCTTGTCTTATTTTTTTTTGAAGGAGGGGTGGGATCTGGGCTTACTAACGTAAAGCCCTTCTTCCCACCATATATTGACGGGAAGGCTGGGCTTGGGTGTGACCGTCCACTGCCGTCCATTTCCGGGGTTAGATGATTTGGCAGGTTTTGATCCTATTAGTTGTTACCATAGCGGGGAAAACGTGAATTTTTAGCTCTCAAAGTCTGAAGTTAATATTTTATCCTTCCTATGGACTAACAAGAATATTTAAACTCCATTTGCTCGCTCTTTTCCTTATAAACATATATGCCATTATTGTGACTATGTATTTTAACTTATCCCACAAAATAAGATGAATTTTGCTTGATACACTCACTGTTTGTTTAGAGTTAACCAAATACTACTTTCTGTGCTCTTCTTTTCTTTCTGTATCTTATAAATTTCTTCTGGCATCTGTTCTCTTTTTTTTGGTTGATGGTACATGCTTCAGAATTTCATTTTGAGTGGCTCTGTTGGTGGTTAACTATTTTCATCTGGCTAAAAATGTATTTATTTTGTTTTTATTCTTGAAAGGTATTTTTGTTGTGTATATTATTCTAGGGTAGAAATTATTTCCTCTCAGTGCATTAAGGGTATTATTCTACTTTCTTGGAACTTTCATTGTTCTTGATAATTCTTATGTAACTCTTTTGAAGACAGTCTCTCTTTTTTATGATCTATGCATTTCTTGGTGTGCATTTTTCAAATTTTATCTTTGATAATTTGGGGGGTGTTTCTTGGAACTGTGGACTATTACTTTTCTTTCTTTCTTTTTTTTTTTTTTAAGATTTATTTCTTCATTAGAGCAAGAGCACGTACAAGGGAGAGAACACACCAGCAGGCAGGCTCCCTGGGAGCCCTAGGTGGGGGGTGTTACTCAATCCCAGGACCTAGAGATCAGGAAGGAAGGAGATCATGACCTGAACTAAACCAAGATCAGACTCTCAATGGATCCAGCCCCCCAGGCGCCCCTGGACTGTTACTTTCTCAGTTATGATCTCTTCAGATATCACTTCTCTGCAGTACTCTTACCAATGTAGGTCAGGCCTTCTAAGGCCTATCGAAGGGTAGATAGATGCTGTGGATCTTGTACCCTCTCCTGTTTTTACCAATGTGTTTTCTCTCTCTGTTGCATTCTGAATAATTACATCTTATTTATCTTCCAGTTCACTAATTCTTTTCTCAGCTTTGTCTGATTTTCTGTTAGACCTATCCACTGAGTTTTTTTTGTTTGTTTGTTTTTTTAAAGATTTTATTTATTTATTTGACAGAGAGAGATCACAAGTAGATGGAGAGGCAGGCAGAGAGAGAGAGAGGGAAGCAGGATCGCTGCCGAGCAGAGAACCCGATGCGGGACTCGATCCCAGGACCCTGAGATCATGACCCAAGCCGAAGGCAGCAGCTTAACCCACTGAGCCACCCAGGCACTCCTATCCACTGAGTTTTTAAACTTAGCTTTTGTATTCTCATTTGTGTAATTTCTAGTTGTTTCTTTTTTCAGTCTGCTTCATTGCTCTGTATAGTTTACTGTTCCTTGTAGATTTCACATGGTGTTTATTATTTATGTTTGTCCTTTTTCAGTTGTTCTCATCTAGATAGACTGATGCAAATAATTAAACTTCTCATTACTGGAACCTGGATACCCTTGCTTCAGGCATTCTTTCTCCTGTTTTGGGAGACAGCATCCTGAAATACTTGATTTCATCATCTGAATCACAGACTCACTGCAAGTATAAATTACCTCTTTTAAAAGATCACGTATTTTCTTAAGGCGGGCTTCCTCTGTGAACTGACAACCATTCCCTGCCCTCATTACACTGTGGGATAGTAGGCCAAGAAACCATCAATAATAATTCAGTATGCACCCACGGTGCAGTGGGGGAACAAAGAGGAAGCCCAGAGCCTTGGCAGGGCAGATTCTCTTGGGGAGTGATGGATGAAGGATGAATTTGATCACATGTCCCTAAAGAAAAGGGAAAGACCAAGTCTGGAAAATCTTTATAGTTTTTGGGTGAGGTGGAAGAAAAAGGGACCAAGAAGACTTTGAGAAGTACTATTTAAAAATCAGAAGGCTAGTGGAGCTGGGCTTCCTGGGAAGTAGGGGCTGGTTTTAAACCTGAGAAAGTTAATAGTGAAACAGGCCAACAGGGAATGTGATCGGGCAGTTGGGTGGTCATTGATGACCTTTGTGAGAACAATTTCCGCATTGGTAGGTGGAAGTCTGGACTGCTGTGATCATGGGTAGTAACATGATGGAGGATTTATAGTTGAAGAACTGGAACCACGAGAAGCACTTTCGTCACTGAACACCCCCACCCACCCCCCACCCCCCACCGCCCAATCTGGTGCATTCAAAGTCAAACACTGAGACGTCAGGTATGCAGCGAGGGAAAGGGTTAATTGAGAGGCAGCCAAACGAGGAGGCTGGAGGGCAAGCTTCAAATCTGTCTCCCTGAAGGGGAAGAGAACATTTTTTTTTATAATCACAGGGGTTGAGATTACATACATATTGATGAAAAGGGCAGGGAAGTTTATGACTATTCATGAGGGACAATGGAACATGCGCAGCAAGCAAATATATGTAACATACATCCCATGTTCACTCTGGGCTGGAGACTTAGCACGAGAAAAAAGCCAACTTCAGCCCCTGACGTCAACAGGGGTTACGGAGAGGAGCCTATGGGCGGTGATGGAGAACCTGTGTAAACTGGATGGGGTCTTGGGCTCCTTACTCAGTGAGAAATGCAAGGCTTTGCTTGTATCATAGGCTGGAACGGTGTCAGTTCACTTGGAGTCCAGGCTTCTAATGACAACAGCTAGTGGGTTTTTAGTGGGGTCTGCAAAGAAACAGTAGCTGATTAGAGAGAAACAGTTCTCTGAGAAACCAGTTTTAAATTTTCTGGTCATTTGGACCTCATTAACCCTATGGGGCCTGGTTGCACTTATGGAGATGGCCTCAAGCTTTGGGGAACCATGGCCCGCCAGCCAAATCTAGCTGGTTGTCTGCTTTGGAAATAAGGTTTTATTGGAATGTAGCTCTGCCCATTTTTTTCTTTTAAACCTATTGTCTAGGGGCGCCTGGATGGCTCAGTGGGTTAAAGCCTCTGCCTTTGGCTCAGGTCATGATCCCAGGGTCCTGGGCCCGAGCCCCACATCGGGCTCTCTGCTCGGCGGGGAGCCTGCTTCCCCACCCCCACTCTCTGCCTGTCTCTCTGCCGACTTGTGATCTCTCTCTGTCAAATAAAAAAATAAAATCTCTAAAAATTTAAAAAAAAAACCTACTGTCTATAGAAAAGTTGAGTAGTTGCAACAGATTGCATGACACACAAAGCAAAAATTATTTACTATCTGGCTCTTCACAGATGTTTGTGGACCCCAAAGGGAGTTTGTGACCCAAAAGGAGTCAAGTTCTGCTTGTTTGTTTTGTTTTGTTTTTAGGCAAATTCTTAGGGAAAATTGGAGGGGAAAGGCTGAAGGTCATAGTGGGAGAGTTGGTAAAGGGAGCAGGATGTGGAAGCTGGGGAAAAGTTCAGCCTTGAAGGAGTTAGAATTTGCTCTCAGTCACTAAACATGCAAGACAGAAAGAGATGAATGGGTGGACCAAAACTTGAAATTGAGAAGTAGGAGTGTTGAGAGGGCTTTTGACCAATGTCCAGAGATCTCCATCTCCTTGTAATGTAAAACAGCCAGGAAGTGGAAAAATCCCATCCTTTTGAAGGAGTAAGGCTTTGCGAGTTCTTTTCCCCACTTCTTTTATCTTTCTAACTGGCTGCTGTTAATAATCTTTTTTTTTTTTTTTTTTTAAGATTTTATTTATTTATTTGACAGAGAGAGATCACAAGTAGGCAGACAGGCAGGCAGAGAGAGAGGGGGAAGCAGGCTCCCTGCTGAGCAGAGAGCCCCATGTGGGGCTCGATCCCAGAACCCTGAGACCGTGACCCGAGCCGAAGGCAGAGGCTTAACCTACTAGGCCACCCAGGCGCCCCTGCTGTTAATAATCTTGAAGAGTGGATAGTTTCATTCTTGTTGTGTATATCTATTTCCTGACTTGAGCTTTCTGTTGTTTTTTACTTCTGTGTTTTCCCTCTCATTGTAGCTGTACTCTTTCCCCCCAATTTTTCAGAATTCCTCTGGCTTCAAAGGTTTAAATGGATCTTCTCCAAAATCGATTGTAACGTGTGTGGTGAATCCTAATGAGTGTAATGTCTGTAGTGTAATGTTAAGTGCAGTAAATTACAAAATGGAAATCAAGACCAAAGAATAAAACACGGCTATAAATATTGTATCTGGAAGCTATGTTAAAGCTGCTGTAGGGTTCAAAGTGGGTGAATATTTCTGGAATTCACGCTGACACCCGAGACATTAAAACATAACTCTCAGTAGCAGAAAGCTGAAAGTGTTTACTGAGTCAAGCAATTACTAATTGCCTCCCATCCACTGGGCGTGCAGAAGCCAGTAAGTCTAAGACAATCTCTTCAGTTATTTGCGAGGGTTAGGGAAGAAACGAAGGAACCTGTTCCACTAGAGATAGTTAAGAGCTGTGACAATAAGAGTGCTCAGGGCTCCTTGGAAATACAAAAGATGGATGTTTGTACGCCAGCTTCGAGAGTTTTCGAGCAGGGTTCCTGGAGAGGTTGTACCTGAACCGTTTAGAAGCTTTAGAAGCTGTACTTTGCAAACTTAAGCACACCGGAAGAAAAACAGAGCATATCCAGACTCCTCCCCGATCTTCAAGATCAGCTTTAGGAGTAAATCTGAGGATTCTGCGTGGTTTTGGCCCGGTGGTCTGTGGCCCCTACACCGAGGCAGATGGGCCGTAAAGGATGCAGGGAGGTTATCTGGCATTACTTGAGCTAATATCCTATTGAGATGCTCAAGAGATAAAAATCTCAATTTCAAATGGTCCTATAGTTGCTTGGGGGAGAATCTGAGGTTATGCACACTCAGTGCCTATGGTTTATGCACATTTTTATGAGCGTTTTTTTGAAAACTTGGCAATAAACTTGTTACACCTCTGTGTGTCTCCTTCTCGACGTGGTGTGGTCCACGGAAGAGACAAGTGACCGGGGGACAGCAGGATTAGAGAGGGGCTGTAATTAGTGACACAGTGAACACTGTGAAAGCGGAGGCATCTGCTACAGTTGCTAAATATAATTGCCAGAGAAAAGTTTATAAATATTCATTTAAATGTATTTCTCAAAGGCTCATGTTTGGAACCACAGCTGCTGGGTTGCCTGAAGAAACACAAATGCACCACAATTAGTGCATTCTTAAAGGAAGGAGAAAAGCTTTATCTTTAATGTGCAGGCATTTCAGTAAATACCGTGGATCAGCGATTTCTATAGCTAACATTTTGCATGTCATATTTATTAGTCGGTGTTACTACTTATACTTTAGATATTCAGTACTTTCTCTGATTATGGCTTTCTTAATTTAACAGTTATAAATTTAACTTGCGTCGAGTGACTAATATACTATTTAATGTCTTGTGTGATTAAGTTTTGAGTTTGCTTGCCAGAAAATTTGGCTAAAGACCGTTAAAATGAATTTCATTTTCTTTTCAAACAGCAAGCTGGAAAACTCATTTCATTTTAGTATTGCAAACAACGGGATTTTTTTTTTCTTGTATAAATGTTTGGGGTTAATCTTCCCTTTTGTTGTTTTGAAATGAGCGCAGTGATATTTGTTCATTGACCACTTACACCAATATGTTGACAAATATGAATTAAATAACAACATTCCCCGGACAATCTCATAAGGTAGGGGAGGAAGAAATTCTTTTTTTCTTCTCTCTCCCAGGTGCTGTAGTTAGGGCCATGTGAATGGGACTGACAAAAGACAGATTTATAAGAGAACGGCATTCAAATTTATTTAATGAAAGTTTTATGTGATAGGAGAGCCTTCACAAGGAAATGAGGACTCAGAGAAAGAGTTCAGTCTAAGGATTTTTTTTTTTTTTTTAATTTTATTTATCTGACAGAGAGAGAGGGCACAGGCAGGGGGAGCAGGAGAGGAAGAGGGAGAAGCAGGCTCCCGGCAGGGATCCTGACACAGGGCTTGATCCCAGGACCCACCCCCTCCCTTTCTTTTTAAGATTATATTTATTTATTTGAGAGAGAGAGACAAGAGAGATAGCCGGAGAGAGCACAAATGGGGAGGAGAGGGAGAATCAGACTTCCCGCTAAGCCGAACCCTGGGTTCAGGACCTGAGCCAAAGTCAGACACTGAAGTGACGGAGCCACCCTGGTGCCCCAGTCTAAGCATTTTTATACTAGGTTTGTTGAGGTGTGCAATGCCACTGAAAAGTGTCATAGGACAAAGACTCTGAGGTAAGAGTAGCAAATTAGAGCAAACGTAGCAAGGCTTATTCACACATTCCTTTCAGCAGGGATCCATTTTCAGTCATAAAGATGCTTCTTTCTTCCAGTTATTGGAACGGCGTGTTTTACTTGAAGGAATTCTGACCTATCCCAGAGGAAAAGTAGGATGTCAGAGAGTCCTTCCTGAGCCTCATGTTTCTCAAATTCCTTCAACTTAAAGTATTCGATATGCCAAGGAACCATATTTTGCGTCATGTGTCCTGAGCCCCAGCAACATTGTCTCCTATACAGAAATTGGTGGATTTGGCAGAAGGAACAGAGAGGGAAGACCCAGCGGCAGTGACTAGCCTGTGAAAACCAGCTGGTGATCCTTAGGTGGCTGGAATAAGGAGGGTGTTGGGTCTGTAATCAAAGGAGCGAGACAGATACAAAGCGAAGGTCAAGCAAAGCTTTATTTCACGCCAAGCATCGAGAATCAAACTGACCGGCCAGGGCCATCTCTTGCAAAGAGGCGACCTCTCTCTGCCTTACAGACTAGCTTTTAAGGGCAAAGGCCATGTGGTTGGGCCTGGCCACGCACAGGTGACCAATGAGATTGTAACACAGAGAAAGCTGCACAATCATGCAAGGTCACACACGGGTGGCCAATTGAATTACAATTTAACGCTATAGTAGATATTTGAACCAGCCTATCACCTTGGTCAGAATTGGCACCCAAAGGGGGGGGGGGCCATACTCCTTGGTAGCTAGGAAGACAGTATGCACCCCCACTGATTGAATACCTCCACCTGGCCTGACCCACCCTTGTATTTGGGCTTTGTTACCTGAGACTAGTTTCTGGGACTTGTTTTTAAGTAAGTCCCCTGGGGAGAATGGAGGTAGGGACAGTTTAAGTTTTACTGCATAAACAACAAAATCACTGTTTAACGGGATGGAGCTGCTCTAGCTAAATAGGCCCTTACAAGGGCAAGGCATGGATTAAAACTAGGCAGATCTTAGGGTGCCTGGGTGGCTCAGTCATTAGGTGTTAGGTGTCTGCCTTCACCCTGGGTCATGATCCTGGGGTCCTGGGATCCCGGGATCGAGCCCTGCGTCAGAAGCCTGCTTCTCCCTCTCCCACCCCCTCTGCTTGTGCTCCCTCTCTCGCTGTCTCTCTGTCAAATAAATAAATAAATAAATGATCTTAAAACAAAACAAAACAAGGTAGATCGCAAGGATGAAGTAGGTAAGACATATCCAAGGCTTCCTTTGCAAAGCCCAGAGCAAGGGAAAAGGCAGGATTCCTGATAGGTGGATGAGAATCAGAGCTAGGCACCCAAAAAACATATCTTGTCAGTTAAGCTTGATAGGTGTACCAGAGGTTCTCAATCAGGGGACATCTGTCATCCAGGGAACATTTGGTAGCATGTCCTGATGGTCAAGATCGGGACGGAAGGGGAGTTGCTATTGGCTTGTAGTGGGTAGACTCCATGGAGACCGCTAAACCTCCCCCAGAGCACAGGGCGACCCCCACACTAGAGAATTATCTGGCCCCAAATATCAACTGTGTGGACAATGAGAATCCACTCTCCATAGCTAATGAGATGGCAGGACACAAGGTGGTACTGAAGGTATGCACAGGTCTCAAATGCCAGGTTTGGTTTAGGAAACTTAAGGGCAATATCTTCAGAGGTAACTGCATGATCTCAACTCAGGAGAGCAACACAAAATTAAAAAGATTCTCAACCATTGAGTATTTGAGGATTATATAACTATAATAGTGTTAGGCAAAAAACATTGCTGTCCTTAAGGTTCTCCTAGCTGCTCTAAGAATCAAATTGACATGAGACAGATTAGCAAAGTTTAAAAATATGTGTACCTCCAGTCTACTTGAGAGACACCCAAGAAAACTGAGTGAGGCCTCTTAGGGAACGGCCAGAATACCTTCTGGAACTAAGGAGAAAAGATGTTGGATGCCAGGAGTCAGTTTTGGCCCCTTACCAGGAAAAGCACAATGAATAAGGGTCCTTGGTCGGGATGAAGATTTTAGAAGTTGGCTTCTTCACTGATAACAGTTTCTAGAGATTCAGAGTCAACCCCCTCTTCCTGGTACAACCCAGGGGGACACCCTTGGACACCCTTACAGCGGGAGATTTTCCTTATACTTGTAAATTCTAGGAGGAGTAGCTTTACTCGGGTTTTAGAGCTTCTCTTGTGTTCGTAGTTTCTTAAAAATAATCAGCTAAGTAATCAGTATGCCTTGGGGTTAGAAAATTTGCTCCCCTATGGTAGCTTTTATTAAATTCAGCTGAATACTTATGTATAATAGTTCTGCCTTAGCCGCAGCTGATACCTTCCAAGACCCCCCGTGGGTGCTTTCAACCATGGATAGTATTGAACCCTTTGTATATACTATGTGTTTTTTTTCTATACATAAATACCTATGATAAAGATTAACTTATAAATTAATCATCATAGAAAGACAACAATAACTAATAATAAAATAGAACAATTATCACAGTATACTATAATAAAAATTATGTGAATGTGATCTCTCAACACATCTTAGTTTCCTGTACTCACCCTTGCGATGATGGGGGAAGATAAAATGACCGGGGGATGAGATGAAGTGAGGGGAATAATGGAGGCATTGTGGCTGAGCAGAAGGCTACCATTAACCTTCTGATTATTCATCAGAAACAGGATAATCTGCTCTTGTCCGCCATTGATCATGGCTACCTGAAACAGGGAAACAAAATCGTGGATAAAGGGGGGACTACTTATTTCTTATCATAGATAATCAGTTTTGTGGATAGTTTTCACATTTCCCTTTTCTTATTGTTTTAGACCCACTTATGAAATGTATTCCTTCACAAAGGTATCCAGGTAAATCCACAGCTTGCTTTTAGCATTACAAAGAGTGTCATAAAAATCCTCCAAGGTTCTCTGGCATTTCTTTTACATTACAAAGCTTGCTTTAAAGACAGGCATATAACTGCCAGAATGTACCGATCACATTGTCTGGTTTGGAAGGAAAAAAAAATCTTTTATAGTTACGGGGATTATGATTGAAAATGGCATGTACAATTTTGCATTTTTTAATGTTGCTAAAATTGTTAAAATTCATATTCACTGAAGAATGTGTAGTTCTCATTTCCGGAACTTCCTTTATTGGTTTTTTAAGATCTCAGTATAGCAGTCATTTGAATTTTAAGGTCTTTGATGTCTGTGGGGGAGGGAAAAAAGTTTACCCTCTACCCTTCTTGTTTCTTTGCTGAGACCAACCTGTAATAAAAGAAAGATTAACAGGAGCTAAACAGAAGTTTGATCACATGTATACTTCTTGTATATGTGGGAGAAACCCTAGAAATCTTGAGATAACACCCTGATTTGGCCACAACCATTACCCTAAATACCATCTTCAGCTAAAGACAAGATTTTGGGGGTGCAGAGTCCGTTCCGGGAGGGTATCCGGCAAAGCAAGGTAAACACGGGTAGAATTGTTATGCAGATTTGAAGAGATTTGGTCTTGGCCATTTTTCTGGTACACTGTAGGAGACCCCATTACAAATAGAGATTTTCCTTATAAATGCAAATGTCTCTTAAGCAAAAGGGTAACTTATACCAATTTTTAGAGCTTCTCAGTTGTCTCTAGTTTCTTAAAAGTAACCATTTTAGGGGTGCCTGCGTGGCTGAGTGTTTGCCTTCAGCTCAGGTCATGATCCCGGGATCCTGGGATCCTGGGATCAAGCCCCATGTCAGGCTCCCTGCTCAGCAGGAAGCTTGCTTCTCCCGCTCCAACCCCCCCCCCCCGCTTGTGTTCCCTCTCTCGCTACGTCTCTTTCTGTCAAATCAATAAATAAAATCCTTTAAAAAAAACCATTTTACAATTATCCTTGTGCCGAAGAGCCATATTTTGGGGTCACATATTCTGCTCATTTTGAGCTGCATAAAGTGAATTTCAAGTAAATGGAAACGACTTATATGTTTCCTTGCCACTAATAAACCTACTTCCTTTATTCTGTTTTGTTTTGATGAGAATGTAGGGAAAAATGATAAGAATATGTAGGGGAAATGACAAGTTGAAAATTGTAATTTGGGGGAGTGTCTTGACCGTTTTGTTCCTATAGTTGCTTGGGATGAGAATGCAATGTCTCTGTAAGTTTCCCTAAATCATAAACCGTGCCTTCTAACCTACATGCAAAATAAGAAGACGGATTTCATGTCACTGCCTGACTATTTGGTATTGGTATTTGGGGCCTTGGAGTCCTAGAGGCTTAGAAGCATGGTGATTGATTTGCATTGTCTGCTGCTGGCGTCAGAACGGAGGGTGTTGGTGTTCATACCATGCAATGACTGGCCTTACTAAGCCCCTCTTCAGCACTCGACTACCAGTCTAAGAGTGCAGCGTGTTGATTCGGAGTGGAGAATGATATTTGCTTTTTTTGTTGATTTGGAGTGGAGAATTATATTTGCTTTTTTTTATTAAAAACTTCTGTAATATACGTGGTTTCATGTTAGTGTAATTGATATGGGTAAGAAAGGCAAAAGGAAAAAATTAAATCTCCTACTACTTGAGCCGTAAGTCCATGACAAGTCCTTGAAACAGGCAGTGACATTTCTCTGGGAGTTTAGCTGCCTCGATATTGACACTTGGCGAAGGGCAAAAGACAATATTAGCCTGACCTCCAGGATCCTGTGATTCTACTTTAATAAATAGAAATTCCTTTGGAGGGGCGCCTGAGTGGCTCCATGGGTTAAGCCTCTGCCTTCAGCTCAGGTCATGATCTCAGGATCCTGGGATCCAGCTCCACTTGGGGCTCTCTGCTCAGCAGGGAGCCTGCTTCCCCCTCTGTCTCTGCCTGCCTCTGTGCCTACTTGTGATCCCTCTCTCTCTGTCAAATAAATAAATAAATAAAATCTAAGGGGAAAAAAATTCCTTTGGAAACTTCCTTTATCGTCACTACTCCAAGATATGTGCTAGCAATCATCCTCCAAAGCTTATGGCCCCCTGATATACATCTGAAGGTTGTCCTGAGTAAGATTTCATTAGACAGTAATAAATGACCTTTTCCAAAAAATAACTTGTCTCCTCAAGATCCTGGATACCTTGCTTCCAAGATTCCTTAGAGATTTAATGCTCTCCCTAACCCCCTCCCAACTTGAACGTATATGATCAGTCCCCCAGACAACCCCAGTGGAGCTCTTTCTGCCCACAGGTCTGTCCCCATGCTTTTTGCATTGAAGATGTGTCAAGAATTAGTTCTTTCTTGACCGTTTGCTCTATACCCCAGCATCGCCACATCATTTTGTGTTCATGTTTCATGTGTGATCATGTGTCTGTCAGGTCATAAACGTAGCAGTTTTCTGATCTGAAGGAGTTGTTAACTGTACTTTCGCACCCTATTGGCAAGCGGGATGTTGGGATGTTGGTGTTCTGTAATGTGTCGCCACAGACATCCTCCGGGTTGGCAGTAGTGTTGCTAGTTTAATTAAAACAGCGGTAAGGGCGCCTAGCTGGCTCATTTGGTAGAGCATGTGAGTTTTGATCCCGTGGTCGTGAGATCAAGTCCCTCTTTGGGTGTAGCACTAATATAGACATTAAACAAATAAAAACATACCTTTAAATAGTTGATGCTTTACTGTTCTTGGTAATGAGATGGAACACAGCCATGAAACTCTTTTGATTTCTGCAGAGGCTTGCATCTTATCTCATTGCAAAATACTTCTTAATAATGTTCTCAAATTTAAAGTGTCACTTTTTGTTTTACAAAATTTATTTTCCCAGTAAGTCAGGAGGGTATACTATCTAGTAGTCTTTTTGGAGACATTTTGTCTGTTATTTTCAGAAAAAGAAGTATACAATGAACAAGCAATTAACTGCTTTGTAAGAGAAATATGTTTGAAATTCTGGACCATTTTGCAAATGGATACTTGTAAACGTTTCCATTGTTATGCATTCTTAAATGAATATATATTGTGTATGAAAATGATGAGTATTACCTATCCACATTCATAGCTACTTGGTGAAAATCCTTGGGGGACAGACTTTTTTTTTTTCTTTTTTAAGATTTATTTATTTATGAGGCACCCGGGTGGCTCAGTCGTTAAGTGTCTGCCTTCGGCTAGGGTCATGATCCCGGGGGTCCTATGATCGAGCCCCGTGTTGGGCTCCCTGATCAGCGGGAAGCCTACTTCTCCCTCTCCCACTCCTTCTGCTTGTGTTCCCCCCTCACTGTGTCGCTCTCTGTCACGTAAATTAAAAAAAAAAAAAAAAAGATTTATTTACTTAGAGAGAGCACAGGAGAGCAGGGTGAGGGGCAGAAGGAGAGGGAGAGAAACTCAAGCAAACTCCCCACTGAGCGGGAGGCCTGATGTGGGGCTCAATCCCAGGACCCTGAGATAATGTCCTGAACTGAAACCAAGAGTCAGCCATAGGGACAGACTTCTCCAACCCAGTTTAAACAAAGCTTCTAGACTGAAGGTTTCACTGGGTTCTGACATTATGTATTAAAAATATGGAAAATAAACAGGTGCCAGTTAGATTCTAGGGCAAGTTGCTGGGGAAGATGGACATTTACTGCCAGAGGTTCAATAGAAACAATGGCCTGGTTGATGGGCATGGTTGAAAACTAAGCGTCATGAGCTGGAAAATTCAGGTAGTCAGCATTTCGGCCAACATAACTCTGGCAAGGTTGTCTGCCAGTCTGAGAGCCACCGATGCAAGTTTGACAACGAAGTTCGTGCCAGTCCTTTAGATTGCTGTATCATGGAGTATGAAACGAAATTTTTCAAAATTAATTAAGCATTTGTAAATGAATTGCTCTCCATAAAAACTGTTAGGAATAATTCCAGAACAGCACATTCTGTACTATTCATAATAAAACACATAGTTAACGATACATCTATTATGTCCATTGAAAATTGTCATTTGAGCATGTTTTATAATGTGAATAGCATTGTTACTGTGAGCTGGATAAATAGTTTGGGCTAGACTAGGTCAGGGGCCAGCAAAAGAAGACTCACTTGTTCAAAGTGACCTGGTGCCTCCGAATTTACATATTGCCTATGGCTGCTTTTTGGATTAGAAACTGAGATGAGTGGTTGCCACAGAGACTGCGTGGTCTGCAAAGATGAACGTGTTCAGAATCTGGCCTTTTACAGACATTTGTCAGACCCTTGGTGGAGGTTAATAAGGCAACAATGGGGAAGAGAAGCTCTGCCCGGTCTTTCATTCCGTTAATACCGTTTAGAATGCCTAGTTGTACTGCTTCTCATATCCGGCTGCACACTGTGGTGGTTGGAAACAATACTGACGCCTGGGGCACCTGGGTGGCTAAGCAGGTAGCGCATTTGAGTCTTGATTTGGGCTCGGGTCATTATCTCAGGGTCCTGAGATCAAGCCCTGCTTCCTGCCCCAAACTCAGAAGGGGAGTCTGCGGGAGTGTCTTTCCTTTTCCCTCTGCGCTTCCACTTTCTCTCTCTGTCTCTCTCTCTCTCTCTCAAATCAATAAATAAATCCTAAAAAATATATATATTGCTAGCTGCACCCCACCCCCTCCCCACGCATGTGCAGGGATTCTGTTGTAACTAGTAGGGGTAGGACCTGGACACCAGGATGTTTAAAAGCCCAACATCGGAACGTCATGTGCAGTCCAGCTTGGGAACCACTGCCTGTTGGTGCTGGACACTCCTTGATGGGAGGGAAATTTCTCTCTGCAGGTTCAAGCCGCCCCTGAGTAGCATGACCGGAGCCATTCTGGCCTGCGTATTCTAGCTAACTAGGGCCCAAGGTGAAATGTCCCCACATTAGGTAGGATGAGGACAGTTTGGGGACCCATAGGGGATCTTCAAACTTCTGGGGGTTATGGCAAGAAGAAAGTAGATTGAGATTCTTCAGACTTCATTATAACATAAAACCCAAGGACTTCTATTGTCTCCTTTTTTCAGTGTTTCCTTGGCCCTCTGGTGCCTATTTTTACCACTGAACAAAGAAATTCTGTTGGCAGTGCTCCTGGTAGTTATCTTCCTTTCACATGTCAGTGGAAGACGAGCTGAAGTTCTAGAAGTTTGGACATGATCGATTTCTTTTCTGCATGGTTTAGAAACTAAGGATTATTTTGGAAATAAGCCTATTTCTGAATGCCTGCCACATAATGTTATTTTGTAGCTCTGTGCATGGCTGTCCTTGTAAACACTGTTTCTAGAACCTTTATCAGCAGTTGCCTCTGGAATTTATAAAGCACTTAATATAATTTGCTGTGAAAACACTGTTTTGTTGTTTGTTTTCTTTAGCTTGATAGAGTGGCACATATGGAGTATTGGGAAGCAAGTAGGTTACATCCTATAAAATGGCTTTTGAGGGGCACCTGGGTGGCTCAGTAGGTTAAAGCCTCTGCTTTCGGCTCAGGTCATGATCTCAGGGTCCTGGAATCGAGCCCCGCTTCGGGCTCTCTGCTCAGCAGGGAGCCTACTTCCTCCTCTCTCTTTGCCTGACTCTCTGCCTACTTGTGATCTCCATCTGTCAAAAAAAAAAAAAAGGCTTTGGAGTCTAAAACACTTTTATCTTAGCCATTTAAATTGATTGGTTATGGTTAGGGACTCCTGGGTGGCTCAGTCAGTTAGGCGGTTGCCTTCGGCTCAGGTCATGATCCCACGGTCCTGGAATCGAGCCCTGCATCGAGCTCCCTGCTCAATGGGAAGTCTGCTTCTCCTCTCCCACTCCCCCTGCTTGTGTTCCCTCTCTTGCTGTCTGTCAAATAAATAAATAAAATCTTTAAAAAAATTGATTAGTTAGTTAATTCACACTGACAGGTAGTATTCTTATTTTTAAAATGGGGAGATGGAATGAGGACAGGGGACTTCCTCAAGGACATGCCTCAAGGAGGGGCCATTGGAGACCCAGAGCTCAAGGTCCCCATCCCTCATCCACTGGTTTCCTCCACTGCTGGACTGTGATAAAGCCCTCTTGGTCTACATCCTCCCTGAATACAAAGCAACCCCAGCAGATGCTTTTGTAGTAAAACACAGGACCAAATCTCTGCTCTTGCCTTAAGAAAAACTTCTTCAAATTTGGAAAGGCATAAATACAAATAGATCCTTCGAGAAACCGACATTTTGCTTTTTAAAATGAAACCAGGGACTCAAGATAGGTAGTGTACTCTCCCCAGCAGTTGTGAATTAATGCTACCAATGTTCTATAGGAGAAGGTGATAACCAGTGCTATGTTTTCTCAATGGTGTGATTTAGCATTTGCTTGTGCTGTTTATTTCATTTAGAATGCTTTTAAAAAGGTACTGCAGAAACTTGATTAGCCAGAACAGAAGATAAATAGAAATTTTCCCAACTTTACGGTATCTGGAAAGAATTAAACATTGAAAAAACAGTCCTTGTTAGTTTATTAAAAATTTTAATTTCTAGACTAAGTTCCATTGGAGAACCTCTTTCTGTACCATGGAATCATGTTTAATATTCATGGCAATGACCCTGAGGAAAAGCAGTACACTGAATTATCAAACAAGATTCACTTGTCTCTCTGTACTTTCTAAGGCAACAGAATAAATTTTTTAAATTGTCAAAAATATTCCGTAACCATGGCTAAACCATGTTTATTCACCAAGAACTCTCATAGATCGAGATTATTTTTTTGATGCTTTATCTGTGTCTCCAACTCTAAGTATTTATTATCTCAAGCCAAGTCTTGCTTGAGATAATAATGAGACCTTTTTGTCCACTAATAGGATGTCTAAGAGTTTCTACAGCTGTGGCTTATCTGGATAAAGAAGTACATTGTAGCAGCTGTAAATTATTAACTTGATGGCTAGAGGTAAACATTTAATTAACGCTTTTACTATGACTTGATCTTTGTCCACATGAGGGTTCCAGTGGCGTGGGAGGTGGGTGGGGTAGAGTTTGGCCATAAGCGGAGAATAAAAGCAGGAAGTCCCGCTGGGGGTAATGCTGTCGACCCGCATTGAGCAGCCTGCAAGAGGCCGCGGACTGCTAGGCTGGGTTTCACACTTACATAAATTTGATCTGTAAGGAACCAAGGAGCCCAAATGGTTTTACACAGTTACTAGTCTGGACACAGCAGGTTCTCCTTGGTTACCTTGCCTCCTGTGTTCTACAGGGTGATGCGGATGGAAGGTTCTAGGTAGATGCTGGGCACGTTGTAAATTTGTGTCTCGGTTCAGAAACCACAGAGCTTAGGAAACTCCCAAATTATAACCAATACAGAAGCCAACCTGCCCGTCCTCCCTTCTAACAGATTCCCTTTATCAGCCCGGAAGCTGAGCAGATCTTCTCTGGCGAGAGAGGGAGACTTTCCAATCCTCTAATACCTCAGAGTATGTGGAGGATCAGGACGGGGAGGTTGGGCTTCTCTGACTTGTTCGGGAAACAAATCTGAGCCAGGGCTCTCCTAAATGTAGCTTCCAGCCTGTTTGCTTTCCAAGCATCCTTGGACAGAGCTCTTGGTACCCTTGACTGAGAAGATGTGCAGATACACCTGTATTACCTCCCAGCCTGGATGTGAGGTACTGTGATAGAAGCAGTTTCAAAGGTGTCAGAGAGAAGGGAGCCAAACTTAGAGCTGACACAGAGAAGAGCAAATGATAGGAGTAAGTTTGGAAGGGCACGTTGAGAGAGGACACTGTGAGGTGGGCGAAGAGCCCGCTGTGTTCGGGGGACCTCAAGAAGGATGGGCGGTGGGGGGGGGGTGGGCCAATCATGAGCGAGCAGGGAGGGGGTAAGGGGGAGACGGGCTAATCATGAGCGAGCAGGGAGGTGGCTGGGGGAAGTGGGCCAATCATGGATGAACAGGGAGGTAGGCCAAGTTCGGGATTTGCAGGAATCGGGCCATGAGGGGCCTGGATTAGGCCCGTTCCAGAAGTAAGATGGGAAGTGCTCTGGGGGCCTTCTGCGTTTTCAGTCTGTCTTCTAGCCAGGCAGTGGATAAATCAATCAATTTAGCTGGTCACAGTACAACTTTTAAATACTGAAACTAGAAACTATGAGACTGCCTTGTATATACTATAGTGAGTATTTCATAAAACTCTTTTTAAGGTTTTATTTATTTTTTATTTGAGAGGGAGAGAGGAAGAGCACCAGCGGGGAGAGGGGCAGAGGGAGGAATGACAAGCAGACCCCATTGCACATGGAGCCAGATGCAGGACTCCATCGGAGGACCCCAAGGTCATGACCTGAGCTGAAGTTGTTGCTTAACCAACTGAGCCACCCAGGCACCCCTGTTTCATGAAACATTTGTTTTAATATTTCCTTTATATTGAGTGTACGTTTTTCCATTTTGGACCTCTCTTCTAAAATCATGGTGGGTCTCATGGTCAATGATGTGACTGGTTGATGAAATATGGTATAAATGTTTTAGAGATGCACGTGTGAAGTAGGTTGCTATGTAACCTTCCTCCCTCCCTCTCTTCCTTCCTTCCTTTCTTTCTATTTTTTCCCAATATTTATTTCTAACTGTGAGTCACAGTACTTTACTTCTAGAGCCCCAGTGAGTGGTTTGCAAGTTTGCGGTAGCCCAAGGGAAGTCGAAAACCAAGTAAAATGGGACGTTCCCATCCTCTGTGGGGCTCTTCAGAGGAGATAAAAGCAAATACAGTTGTTTCTCAGTCTAACTGTATCAGATGAGCGCATTCAGACCAACAGACTTAAGCTTTGACAACTAAATGTCAGGGGAGGTTGCCCAATGGACAAAGGGAGCCCATGAGTTCACAGGGCTTGGGGGTGTTCCTAGCACCATGCACTGGTTGGGAAATCAGCAGGAATGAAGACCGACTTTAGCTTTTACCAAGACAAGGATTGTGGGGGACCAATGTGCAAGCCCCCTCACGATGCATGGGGCACACAGCCTGTCACACTGGAGAGCCAGCCTCAGGAGGAGGAGGGGGCAGTTGCCTTCACTGGGGTCCTCTGTTTGTCTCCTTCTCATCCAGAACCAGCACGTGGCTTGTTCACTGTTTCTTCTTTGCATGGGTGTCTCACTGACATCTTCTAACGTATTACCTAGGTAGAGTGTGTTCGGGGAGAGATCCTGCCTGACTGTGCTTTGGGAGTCTAAGGTTGGGGGACTGGGTTCCTGGAACTAAATGGAAGCCAGGCCCAGGCTGTTCCTGAAGCAAGGGCGACTAGAATCCCGCACTGTTGAGTTGGACTTAGGTAAATACCATCCGCGCATATCTGACTTCAGTTCCTTTAAAGGCACTATGGAGCCTCTGAGGTAGGTCATTTGGTTTAAGGAGGGGGAGGAATGTCTTGTCTGGAATCATAGCTTACCTCAGGAGAGGCTGGAAATAACTGGAAGGTATGCAAATGACCACAGGTGGTTTGAACCAAGCAGTAGAAGGATGACATCAGTATCTGTGTTGTCTTGCCTTGGAAGTAAAGACATGTGCTTTTTTTTTTTTTTTCCTCCTCTCCAAGTTCTGTCTGGTGAAAGCGTATCTTCATTTCTCTGATGTAGACAGGAAGAGGGAACAAAGAACTATCTTTTCAGCATTCTGATGATGTGTAGTTCAAGTTGTGTAACCTTTTCCCAAGGAACTGAATTTAGTCATCGCATACCATCTTCAAACATGTACTACAAAATAGGCCCTTTATTAGTTGTCAGCAGATGATGACTAAAATTAATCAAATTGCTGAAGGCTACCCAGGATGAGTAAATTAGCATGTGATAATTTGTTTTTCATTGAATTTTTCATTCAGACTATAGCTTCTGCCCTTATGGCTAGGCTTTACAACATGAAAGGGTATTTCATGAGCTTGACAAAGTGACACATTTCGCTTGTGCTTGCTCATTGTTCTCTAGGATAAATGTTATGGTTTGTAAACATAATTTTAATGCATTATGAAGAGAAACTGCCATTTTAATGTATTACAAAACAGAAGTTGCCAGTTACCTAAATGGCAGTTTAAAAATAAACAATGTGACAATGAACTTTTCCTAATTTATTTGTTATTTTGGCTTATCTATAACAAATGGACTGTTTTATGTCCTTAAATGTTAAGTTCTTAAGTTATTTCACTTCTCTTTTTACTGGCAGACTATGTATTCATAAATAGATATGTTGATGCATACAAATGAATTACCTTCTCCTTGGTCAGTATATTTAGAAAGCAATTGGTATTACTAATATACTTTCTAATTAAGTAAGATAATGGATATGGATTTTTTTTTTCTCCCCAGAATAGACCTTTACCCAGCAGAACCTGGTATTTTATTGTCTTTTAATATTTGGATGACAAGAAATGGTTCTACGTATTCAATAAAATTCTGTGAGGACAGAAAACAATTTGGTTTGATGCTTTGTCAAAGCTGTAAGTTATTTAATGTAATCTCAATTCAGTTTGTTTTTATTTTTATGGTGTTTCCCATACCCAAAACACAAATTAAAATATGACAGAAGAGGGAAATATTTTATTTTATTTTATTTTATTTTTTTTCTAAAGATTTTATTCATTTCATTTGACAGACAGAGATCACAAGTAGGCAGAGAGGCAGGCAGAGAGAAAGAGGAGGAAGCAGGCTCCCTGCTGAGCAGAGAGCCCGATGCGGGGCTCGATCCCAGGACCCTGGGATCATGACCTGAGCCGAAAGCAGAGGCTTTAACCCACTGAGCCACCCAGGCGCCCCAAAGAGGGAAATATTTTAAATTGATCTAGTTTGTTCTCCATTTTCTACTCTGGAAAAGTAGTATTTGTTGTAAAATACATCACAGTTTCATATAGTATTTTGAATTTTTAAAAACAATACTGGACTCCTGTATAGTATATGTTTTAAGGAAATGTTGTTTGATGTATTCTCAAGACATACAGTCTAATTCTAGGTGACTGAGACCTGTCTGAGCTGATTAACTCCAGTCACTTCGATGCAGTTTTTACTTTGAAGAGAGTAAGTCAACACTACTTGCTGTCTTTTATAGAAATTGCAATTCAGATGCATTATTAGGATTTATTTTTTTTAAAGATTTATTTAATTAATTTAGCGAGAGAGAGAGACAGCATGCACGCTTGCAAGGAACAGGGGGAGAGAAAGGGACAAGCGAACTCTGCCCTGAGATTGGAGCCCAACACGGGGCTCCAAGTGGGGCTGGATCCCAGGACCCAGGCTGCCCCAGATGCACCATTAGAATTATGTAGGTACGTACTGCATTCCCAGAAAGTCATCTTACTATCGAATGTTTTGCTTTCCTGCCCAGTAATTCTAGCATTTAGAATCATTGCTTTTGCAGACCATGTGGTCTCTGTGGCAACTATGAACCTCTGCCCTGTAGTGTAAAATCAGCCATAGATACGATGTAAACAAATGGATGTGGCTATGTTCCAATAAAACTTTATTTACAAAAACAGGTTTAAGGCCACGTTTGGCCCATTCCTGGTTTGCCAGCTTCTTCAAATCCTTGTCATGCAATGAAGAGTCCACCTGCTTGGAATGTCAGTGTTGCCCGAGACTCCTTAAAATTCAGATTATCAGACCCCACCTCAGTCCTGAATCAGAATCTATATTTTTTTTTAAAGATTTTATTTTATTTATTTGACAGAGAGAGATCACAAGTAGATGGAGAGGCAGGCAGAGAGAGAGAGAGAGGGAAGCAGGATCTCTGCCGAGCAGAGAACCTGATGCGGGACTCGATCCCAGGACCCTGAGATCATGACCTGAGCCGAAGGCAGCGGCTTAACCCACTGAGCCACCCAGGCGCCCCCAGAATCTATATTTAATAAGATCTTCTCAAAGTTGGAAGAGCCATTGGCCTACTGGCTCTTCAGAGAGAAGCCAGAGTAGCTCCTGAGGAAGATCTGTGAAGGGAATCAGTGTTGTGAGTGGCTTTCTAGTAGGCTGAGTGGGTAGGGAGCTAGATGTTTCGCTGTGGACTTCTAGAATATGAAGCTAGAATATGGAGATCTTTTTATGGGACACAAGTAACCTCCCACTTTCTGCCTTAGATATTTTCGCATGGTTCACCTCATTTCTCAGGAAGAGCTTTAGGCACTTTTGCATGAGAGAGATTGTTATGCCCGAGTTTTTGCGTCCGAGAGACCACCAAGGAGCCAAGCACCGATGCAATCACACGAGGGTTTATTTGACAAGCTTAAGCTTGGGCCCAAGTATACCCGGCACAGCGGAGTAGGGACTTGGACCCTGAACCAGATTATAGTCAGAGTTTTTAAAGGCAGATTAGGGGGTGGCCTCAGCGGTGGGGGAGGACAAAGGGGATTATGGATGATGTAAGTCTCCAAGGACTTTCAGAAGCAAGGTCTCCAGGACCTTGAGGGGCAAGCTATTGTTGGGAGAGAGGTTATTTATTACCAATAATAAGAATCTTCTCGTGAGATCCTTTAGATGTATATCAGTGGGCCATATGCTTGGGAATGATTCTCGACACTATCTTGGAGGTTTAGAGATAAAGTTTCCTAAAGGAATTGTTAAAGTAGACTTACAGGATCCTGGTCGGACCTGTCGGGGTAGGGGGTCGGTCAGGCTAGGATTGTCCTTAGCAAAACCTCAAGGTGAGGGCAGTCGAGTCCCCAGGGGAGAGCCACTCTGTCTGTTTCAAGGGCTTGTCAGTAGGTGAGGAATTTTAATGATTTTCTTCTGCCTCTGTTTCCCACATCAGCTAAACTTGAAGTGGGATGGCCTTAATTTTCTCGGCCTCCACAAGATTCAGTGTGGTGATTGATTTTGCGTACAGATGTTGACGTTTCCTTCTGTTTTCTGTCAGGCCTCACTTCAGCCAGTTCTGTACTTGGCATTTCTACATCCCAACCTTTCTGTCTTCTTTTCAGCCAGATCCACTTTCCTATCCATGGATCCCTCTGAGCGTATCTAAGCTTCCCAGCCTCTGGGACTGGGCCACAAATGGACGGCTTACCATGAGGGTTCTCAGCCTTCACTTTAGTGCCATTTGGGGTCAGATTTTTCGTTGTGTTGGGGGCCTCCCTGTGCCTTGTAAGGTGTTCGGCACCATCCCTGCTTCTTCTCGTTAGACGGCATCAGTCCCCTCATTAGCCTCTCCAGTTGTGATGCCCTGAAATGATGCCCAGCGTGGCTAACTGTGCTTTGTGGGACAAAATTGCCCCTCACGGAGAACCACTGAGTCACAGGAATGCTGAGAAAGAACTGCCTTCCTGCACGCTATAGGTGCTGCCAGAGGCCCTGGACATTACCCTCCAGGCTCGAACATTCTCTGTGTTCATCCGGTGCGGCATGATGATGTTGTTTGCTTGCCATGTGAGTCATGAAATGAAGAGTTAGGGAAGCCCCCTAGCCCTGCCTCGCCCCCCTGCCCGGGCCCTGCTTCTCCATCAGCTCCTCATCCTTCCCACGCTTGGCCTCCCTCAGCTGCCCACCTATTGTCCTCTTTCCTGTTCTCTTCCTTTCAGTTCTAGATCCTTTTGTGTCTTTAGAGTTGCTTTAAAGAATGTCAAGTGGGAAAAGACATAAATATGTATTGTCTCTCCGGCATTTGGAGCTGGAGTCTCTCCTCATAATCTATAAAACAACTTGATTCTCATGGTTTAGGAATTTTCATTCAAATTAGAAATTGGCTATTGCTTAGTGTTCATTATGTGGTCCATTCATCTCTATAGTGCATTTTACAAAATCATCATCAAATGTCTTAAATTGTGTAGCTGGTTTCCTTGACAGGCTCATCACACGTTCGGCTAGTAATAGGACTATTATTTCTGAGGAAGAAAGCCGGCATTTGCTCAGTTCCGTGTGAGTAATGATGGCCCTCAGGAAACCTTCCCAATGTGATTAAGCCTAAGTCATTTACTCCTGTAAAAAAAAAGTCACTTGGTATTATGCAGTGATTAAAATATTAAGTTTCCAAATATTGAACTTTATTTTCTATTTGGTTATTTCCGGAAGCTGTGGTATGCAAATTTGTAGTTGATTCAATTGACGGCAATAACGCTTACCAGAAGGAGTTAGTCTGGGGCAGCCAGAGGACTGACTTTCGTGTACCGCCCGGGATGAAAGTCCTGCCTGGCAGATCTGATTTATAGTCTCATCTGGGTATTTAAGCATTTCCCAAAGAGAAAGGAATGATTACATCTAGACCACTGCTCCTGTCAGTACATACTGCGCCTTTGTGAATATCCTGGATTGATCGCGACATTGGTTCCATCCATGTGCCTCGCACAATGACTTTTCAGATGTTCGCATCAGTTAGTTGGAGTCTTATTTCTTCTCCCGTTGAGTGAGGGATGTTCTTTTGCCTTGCTTGGAATGCAGGTGCAGTAATGACACGCCTGTTCTCAGCCAAGTCCCTAAGATTTCCTGCACATCTGTCTTTGTTTTGGGACCCTGCCCAACTCCCATGAGAATAAGCCAGAGTAGAGTGCTGGAAGATGATAGACCCCGTGGGACAGACAGAAGCTATCCCAGCTGAAGACAGATGTGCCTAGCTGAACCCAGTTCAACTGCCAACTTGTGGAGTTGTGATATGTAGTTGTTGTTTTCAGCCTCTAAATGTGGGATGATGAGGGGCACCTGGGTGGCTCCGTTGGTTAAGCGGTTACCTTCTGCTCAGGTCCTGGTCCGGCTCCCTGCTCTATGCACAGTCTGCTTCTCCCTCCGTTCCTCCCCCTCGCTTGTGCCCTCTTTCTCTTTCTATCGCAAATACATAAATAAAATCTTTAAAAACATAAATGTGGGGCACCTCGGTGGTTCAATCGTTAAGTGTCTGCCTTTGGCTCAGGTCGTGGTCCCAGGGTCCGGGGATCGAGCCCCGCATCAGGCTCCCTGCTTAGCAGGAGGCCTGCTTCTCCCTCTCCCACTCCCCCTGCTTGTGTTCCCCCTCTCGCTGTCTCTCTCTCTGTCAAATAAATAAATAAAATCTTTAAAAAAATAAAAACATAAATTTGGGATGATGTGCTCTCTAGGGAAAGATCATTAAAAGTGGGATTCGGGGAAACATATCCCTAGGGGTGCATGAGTCAGATAATGGCACCCTTATTCTGACACGACATTTCCAAAGTAGACCCTCTTCCTCCCTCGGGTTTCCTTATGCACGGTCACGGCACTCACAGTTGGAAGGAGTAGCCGTGAACTCCAGAGTCAGCTAGAGCTAGACCTCACTCTAGGCTCACATACAGGGAAGGCTTGTGATCTCAGGAGGGAACACGGTCTCTATTGTTCTCTCTATTGCTTTCCCACGTTTGGATGCATGGAAGTCCTCGGTGGTACCAGAAATAATTCACAGGAAGCTTTTGTTTAGAGGTGACAGGTAAGGTGCTGCAAGGTAGAGAAGCAGGTGTGGGCACACATTGGACTTTGAGACCCATTCCAACCATCCATACTCTCCGGCGCCCTTTTCTTGGAGCACCCAGGCCTATATTCAGTCATTGGCTGAAGAACCAAGATCTGAGTGACTGATCTTGGCCTAGAAACAGCTCAGAGTCCCTCTCAGCACACAGCGCTTCTAAATCCTCTTGGTCATAATCCAGCGAGGTTCTTCCAACTAGTTAGGGTAGTTGTAAATGCTCAATAAGGAAGGTGACCACGGGAGTGTCAAAGCATAAAAAAATACGCTTTTAATCCTTATCTTGGGCAGGCGTCAAAAGTCAGCCATTGCCCATCCTCGGAGATTAATGGGAGCTTTCCCTTCCAGGTGTAAATCTCTTCCATCTTCACTGCCTCTGTTTGCTCATTTGGAAAATGGAATTACTTAGGAACCTTTTAATAGGATTGCTGAGATTTGTAGGACATGATTCGTGTAGAATCCTTTTTTACAAGTGTCTGCAACTTGATAAACACTCAAAAATATGGATGCTAATTAAACAAAAAACACTCAGTTGGGCATCAGGAATGGAATTCCGGCGGTGTGACCTTCGACACAGCACCTCAGCCACCTGGGCCTTGGTTTCCTCATATGATCAGGGCAGTCCCCTTCTCTAATGATGTTATGCATGCTGTCCGTTGAACCGATGTCTGAAAACCCAACTAAGAGAGCCCTTATGTTATCATTTGTTCGAGCAGGTTAGCATCTAGTGGGTAGAAAAGCTGGAGAAATTTCTTATTTATTCCTACTTCTGAAGGGGTAGTACAATAATTATGTGAATAACCTAGTAGGCAGATCTCAGAGAGCCAGTGAACCAACGAAGGCTTGAGGTATAGGCAAGAGGGTTGAGAAACTTGGGATTGAAAATCTGGACATCACAGAGCAAATACCTTTTTTGGTGCCCTTGGTGTTGGGGCTTCATTGTAGTCCATGAACCACTGGTCATGAGTGAGTTTTCACTACTAGAGACTCTTAAGTTGGGATGTCACTTTACTTATTTGTTTGTTTCTTTATTTATGAGTGAGATTGGGGGGGCAGGGGCAGAGAGAGAAGGAGTCAGAGTCTCCAGCAGACTCCCTGCTGAGGGTGGAGCCTAATGGAGGGCTCGATCCCATGACCCTGAGATCCTGATCTGAGCTGAAAGCAAAAGTCAGATGCTTAACCTACTGAGCCATTCAGGCTCTGGATGTCACTTTTGAAACACCTATGAGTATAAGTAAGGAGAATAAAGGGATGATTGAAAAATTTTGGTTGCCTGGTGCCATTCTTAGCTAACATTTGATTTCCCCTTTGAAACAATTATATATATGTCTGTGTGTGTGTGTATACACACACACACACACACACACACACACACACATACACACACACAAAATGGAATTTTATATATGGACAGACCTTGAAAGGTTGGCATTTTGTTTTTTAAAGTAAAACTTTTATTGGGCAAAGAGTTTAATTGCTTTATGCTCACAATTTTATTTTCCCTGTTTTCAAAACTGCCAGTATATAGAAACAATAGCATCATGAAATCTAAATCTAAGGGAACAAGTGAGTTGATTAAGTGTGGTCTTTGGATACACAATAAGTCGTTGAAATGTGAATACTTAGACAAAAGTCTGATTAAATGAAGAGTGTTTTCTAGATTACTTCAATATTTAAGTTGGAATTTATTTTCTTTCAGGAAACAGATAAATTGTCATTTACTTATTTTCACCCAGACTTGAACTGGAACTAATAATAATACTTAAGATAGTAGGTTCACGGGTTGATTATTAATCCTGAATTAGGTACCCACCCTGGCATTTTTAGAAAGTAGAATTTTCTAATTGCCTAGCAACATAATTTAAATTTTCAACTAATAAGTCCACTATATTGTTTATTCTTTCCTCTTGAAGAGTTCACACTAAAAATACTGCATCGGTAAGCAAGGTGCCCTTGCATTCTGAAAACAACATATGGGCAGAGTAAATATAATCCCGATTAAACTCGGTATTTTATATGGAATGGCAATATAGCCAGACATTTTAAAGACCTGCAACTTGTCAACCCTTAATTTGTGGTTTCCCATAGGACTAGAACAGTCTACTATATTTTTCCTAACTGCAGATGTTAGCCATTTTTTACCATAATAAACGTAGCCTAAGTTTTTAAGGTGTTATATTTTTCTACCCCATTTAAATATAAACATCTGCCTTAAAATTGGTATAAAGGCTATGAGTCATAGAAAAAGTGACACGTTTTGTGGGCCATATGCACTCACTCTAGAAATGGGCTGATTTTCAAAAATTATCATGGACAGGCAATTATGTGCTTGAAATTTTGCAACCACATATGATTCATTACCTAATGCACACTGAGTATTTTTTGCATTTGGAATGTTTTTGTACAAAGACAGCCACTAGGGAATATTCTTTTATTTATTTATTTTTTTGTTAGTGAACACATAGTTACAGAGATTGGACATGATAAAGGTCACTGAAATTTGCTTACGTTTATGAAAAAAGAATTATGATGGCCACCTATGGTAGCTTCAAAAATGAATACTTATTCTTTTTTTTTTTTTTAAGATTTTATTCATTGATTTGAGAGATCACAAGTAGGCAGAGAGGCAGGCAGAGAGAGAGGGGGAAGCAGGCTCCCTGCCAAGCAGAGAGCCCAATATGGAGCTTGATCCCAGGACCCTGAGATAATGACCTGAGCTGAAGGCAGAGGCGCAACCCACCAAGCCACCCAGGCGCCCCTGAATACTTATTCTTTTTTTTTTTTTTAAAGATTTTATTTATTTATTTGACAGAGATTACAAGTAGGCAGAGAGGCAGGCAAAGAGAGAGGAGGAAGCAGGCTCTCGAGGAGCAGAGAGCCCGATGCGGGGCTCGACCCTAGGACTCTGGGATCATGACCTGAGCTGAAGGCAGAGGCTTTAACCCACTGAGCCACCCAGGCACCCTGAATACTCATTCTTAATAGTTAACCAGAAAAGGAAAAAAGTCAGAGGATGCTATGGAACCTGGGCTATGTTCTCACTTGTTAAAATCTGCACTATAGATTAGTACAGTTGTACTTTATAATTTCTGAGAAATTATAAATCTGTGTTGTCTATGATGTCAAGTGAAGTAAACTTGTAAACATAACTTTTTCAACCAATGATTAGAAACAAGATCATCCCCTTTGTATTTAACTATAGCCAAACAACCAATATTTGTGGGTACGGTTTAATGGAAACCGGGGAGCCTTTCCAATATTCCACCTAATTTATATAGAAATCATGTATTCACTTTGCTGGAAGAAACAGTCAGGTAGGTAACTTTTTATTGTTGTGATTATCTCCAAATTGTTTTCTTTTGGGTCAAAAAACCAGAGTAGTGTCCACTTGCTAGAACATATGTGCGTGAGGTATAGGTAATAAATAGGTTTCCCCACTGAGCCATCCAGGCGTCCCCTCCTTACTCAATTTGCATGCAAATCACACAGCCTTAGACCCTTGGTTTCTTCTTTTTTCCTTTTTTAAATTTTCCCATTCTCCTCTGTTTCTTTTCTTTTCTTTTTTTTTTTTTTAAAGATTTTATTTATTTATTTGACAGGCAGAGATCACAAGTAGGCAGAGAGGCAGGCAGAGAGAGAGGAAGGGAAGCAGGCTCCCTGCTGAGCCGAGAGCCCGATGAGGGGCTAGATCCCAGGACCCTGGGATCATGACCTGAGCCTAAGGCAGAGGCTTTAACCCACTGAGCCACCCAGGTGGCCCCTCTCCTCTGTTTCTTATTTTTAGTTTTCTTTCTTGGATTTGTGTTAGGTGCAGACCATCTATCTGTCTGGTGCTGGAAACCTTCTCTTGCTCAAGGATCTGCCTCAGTAGCTAGGTAGTGAGGCCTCCACCGAGAAATCAGTGGATCTGACAAGTCAAGGCCAAGGACAAGAGCTGAGTGCTATGCAGACTCATTGTAAATGTGACCTTCATAAAAAGGCATCCGTTCTTAGGAAATGAGGAAGTTTCCATACCGGCTAAATTGTTAAGCCTCTTCTCCCTTCCTCCCTATAAATAAGTATGACATTTATGGAACTGTATTCATTGATAAGTTAGAGAATTTATGTACTAGGTAGCTAGAAGAGGTATTGTGGCCCTTGCGGATACATAGCGACAGTTTTAATTGTTTCAGTTCAATTCGGGACACATTGTGCACCTGTGTGTGCCAGCTGTAGTGTGAGGCTGGACGGCACATAGCCCCCGCCCCACGGAGCTCGTAAGTTGCAAAAGGAAAGAGACCCAAACATGCCCTCAGAGAGCAAATCCAGTTACTAGGACTTACCTGCTAACATGAAGTGCTTTTCATGGTCATCAGGTGCTGTTCTGAGCCCTGGACGTATCATACGCCGGTTAACCTGCAGAGTAACACTAAGGTTTATTGTCCCATTGTCAGATGATACAACTGGGGCTAAATAACACTATGAAATTCACCTATTTGCGTGCTTGCTTCACTCAGGACCGGGACCGTATCTCGGGAGATGTTGGTTTGCCATTTTCCCGTGGAAGGGCGGTGCTTCGGCATTCAGGGTTGTGCTAGTTCAGCACCACCTCCTTAACTTTCGGACTCTTCATAAAGCTGTTTTGGTTTTGTCCAATAATGCTGTTTAAAATGATATGTCGCCCCTTCCCCAATGCAAGGGATCTATGACGGGCATCTCCCTTCTTGGACTCTGTGTGCATTATCCGCTCATTTTCTGGGGCCATTTTTCTCCCCTCTGAGACTCTTCTACCATCAACTCTCTTCTCCTTCCTCCAGGACCCTCAAACTCCAGTTTCTACCAGATGGATAACGGGGGATCTCCTTACCTGTTCCTGCGGGGCACATTTCCTGTCCTTTCTGTCAGCCTCCCCACAGCTTCAAAGGGAAGCTGGGTTTTGCATCGAGCCCTCCATTAAGGGATTTTCCCCAAAGACTTTGCTCTCTCCCCTCTCTCCCGAGGAGGAATGTGGCTTCCTGTAGAGTGATTAGCTTCCACTGCCATCAGCTGTGACAATACCATAGTTTTGTTTTTTTGTTTTTTTGTTTTTCTGTCACCTCACTTGTAACTCTCATTTGCACAAAGCCCTGCACTGTGTCTCTTGAAAAGAACAGAAGGACTCACTTTAATGTTCATTCTTGGTGCTTGAGTCGGCCTGGTTGGGGTTCTCAACGCAAAGCCTTCTATCTCAGCATATAACATGATTTCTCTGTGCGTGAACTACTTTAAGGAGGTGAATTTCCTCAGTTTCGAAATTTACTTTTTTGCTGTTATAAAGGAGAGAGAGATGGCCATTTTTCGTTACAGTCAGGCTGAGCGCATCACCAGGTTTGAGGACTGAGAGAATAAGGACCTGCTTTCTTTTTTTTTTTTTTTTTAAGACTTTATTTATTTGACAGACGGAGATCACAAGTAGGCAGAGAGGCAGGCAGAGAGAGGGAGAAGCAGGCTCCCCGCTGAGCAGAGAGCCCGAGGAGAGGCTCGAGCCCAGGACCCTGAGATCATAACCTGAGCCCAAGGCAGAGGCTTAACCCACTGAGCCACCCAGGCGCCCCAAGGACCCGCTTTCTCGGCATCTCCCTTTAGCTACCTCCGAGATGTTCTTGACAATGTTTACAGTTTAGAGGACACAAGTTGAACACAAACTGTTTCACGGCCTAGTACAAAATGGAAAATTATTGGGGCTTCAGAAATTCTTCGTATCCAGCAGCTCGCATAGGTTTTCACTGAGATCTGAATGTTAGCATTAGCCACGGCTTTGCCAATGCTCAACGTGGTAGCCTTGGGCCGGGAGGATTTTTTCTCCTTAGGTGACTTGTGGGGCCTCATCGGGTGTGGGACCCAGAGAGCTGAATGTCGGCACTGTGGTCCCTGACGTGTCCCCTCAGGAGGTGTAGGGGAGGGCAAGACAGGGAAACCTTTCATTCTGTTGGGGGTTGGTTTGTTTGTTTCAAATTTTTAGTTAAAATGTAGTTAGTTGGGGCACCTGAGTGGCTCAGTGGGTTGATCCTCTGCCTTCAGCTCAGGTCATGATCTCAGGGTCCTGGGATCGAGTCCCGCATCGGGCTCTCTGCTCAGCGGGGAGCCTGCTTCCCCCTCTCTCTCTGCCTGCCTCTCTGCCTGCTTGTGATCTCCCTCTCTCAGTCAAATAAATAAAAAAATAAAATGTTAAAAAAAATGTAGTTAGTTAAAACATAGTAAATACTGGTTTCAGGAGTCAGATCCATCTTTCCCTAAATCGGGGCATAAGAGTGGTGCCTGGCATGTGGCTGGTTCCTGACGGGACCTGGGTCAGCAGGCATCACCGATATTGTTTACAGAACTCTAACATCTCACGCAGGAAAGCTTATCTTGGCAGAAAGGCCAGAGGATCTTTCCCTGGAAAATCCCTTATGGACTTTTTATTTATTTTATTTTATTTTAGAGATTTCATTTATTTATTTGACAGAGAGAGAGATCACAAGTAGGCAGAGGCAGGCAGAGAGAGAGAGGGAAGCAGGCTCCCTGCTGAGCTGAGAGCGGATGCAGGGCTTTATCCCAGGACCCTGAGATCATGACTTGAGCCGAAGGCAGAGGCTTAACCCACTGAGCGACCCAGGCGCTCCCCCATTACGGACTTTTAAAAACGGTTTTGGATTTTGCTGAACAAACTAGGCCCATGCTGGGCCTGAAAGGTCACGCAGCTGGTCCAGGAAAAATGTCCAATTTCAACATCAGGCCTTTCCCTTCTACTTCAAGCATAGGAAAGGAGGTTTGAGAAGGTGAGCAGTGTTCTGGAGGGCTGTGAGGTTTTGATAGTAAGTAGCAGTGGACTGAACCAGGAGGATAAACCGGGGGGAGCAGCAGGTATGAGTGGTGAGTTAGTCGCCGCTATGCTGATTGCATTCGGAAAACGCTAAAAGTTGGTTCAGGTTTGTGTGTGATAGGACAGCTAAGTGGGAAACGGAGAGAAGGTTAAGTTTTAAGGGGTTGGGATTGCAGAACATACTGAAGGATGAAAATCTGGGTGACATTGATCCAACTGGAGAACAATTACAGCAATTCAAACTCAACCAAAAATTATCCTCCGGTCCACATGGTATATATTCCTTGCCTTATGATTAGTAACAGAATTAAATATGATCTTTTTGGAGGCATGTATTCATTATGAGACTTTTACGTTTATTTATTAGTTCAATATCTTTTTAATTGCAAAAATGAGATAAAAAATTATCATTCTTCCCTTTGTTCTAGAACATGGGGCTCTTTAGAATTGTTAATTGAGGATCCTGAGAGAGATTCAGTGTACCTGACTAGAAACAAATCAGTTAGGCTTTGCTTTTAATTTTTTATTTTATTTATTTTTTTTAAAGATTTTATTTATTTATTTGACACAGAGAGATCACAAGTAGGCAGAGAGGCAGGCAGAGAGAGAGGAAGGGAAGCAGGCTCCCTGCTGAGCAGCGAGCCCGATGCGGGACTCGATCCCAGGACCCCGGGATCATGACCTGAGCCGAAGGCAGCGGCTTAACCCACTGAGCCACCCAGGCGCCCCTGTTTTAATTTTTTAAAAGATTTTATTTATTTATTTATTTGAATTAGCTCGAGTGGGCAGAGGGGCAGAGAGAGAGGGAGAAGCAGGTCTTCCACTGAGCAAGGAGCCTGATGCGGGGCTCTATCCCAGGACCCTGGCATCATAACCTGAGCTGAAGGCAGATGATTAACTGACTGAGTCACTCAGGCGCCCCTCGGTTAGGGTTTTAAGGAAGGCACATACATTCTAGCAGTATGCTGTGCAATATTTTTACATGTCCTGTTCATGGAATTTGTTTGTGATTTGTGTTTGAGTTAACGAGATCCACTATTATAAACTTTCTTGACAACATGAAGGAAAGACACTGTCAGGGGCTACTGTTTTCCTTAGTAGATGTTCTGATAACTGAGTCCCCGTTGAGTCTAAGATAGTATCCCTTCTTTGAGAGAGTGATTTATACTGTACTCGGAGTGGGTTTTAAGGTCAGTTGCGGCTTTGCAGAATGAATGTTGAGGAAGATTAATAGTTTGAGAAGAGGTAATGGGTGAAAATACTTCTTTTATATGGTTATTTGGTTTATTATTAATTTATCATGTCCTACCATAATGATGAAAATGTCTTTATAAAGCATAGTAGTATTTTATTCTACATTTTTGGATTGGACTTAGAAACCTAAAGAAAAAAAGAGGTATCTACTCATAAGGTGAAAAGTGTCTTAATCATTGATAGGTGTCCTAGACAGCATATAGCTCTACAGACAAGGAAGATAAAAAGCAGGTTTAAAGGGGATTAGCATATTATTTGTATAAATTTGCGTTTGACCTTGCCTGTGACTGAAGAGAGCCATCTATATTATTCATCTTACGGTCCATTCACTCAGTAAACATTTTTTGAGTTCCTGTTGTAGCATTGATTGAACACCTACTATGTACCATGTTTGTTTCATGTAATACAAGTACTAAAGGTAGATAAAACATTCTCTTAACTGGAAGAATTCACACACTTTTGGGGGATTTTTTAAAATGCTGTGCCTGGGGTGCCTGGGTGGCTCAGTGGGTTAAAGCCTCTCTGCCTTCTGCTCAGGTCATGATCCCCGGGTCCTGGGATCTAACCCCACATCGGGCTCTCTGCTCAGCAGGGAGCCTGCTTCCCCATCTCTCTCTGCCTGCCTCTCTGCCTACTTGTGATCTCTGTCAAATAAATAAATAAAATCTTAAAAAAAAATACTGAGCTTATGGCTGTGATATTTCAAGTTCTTTGAGCCTTGGATTCTGTGCCTAGGACCATTTTTCATGAAGACTTGCTTGCCAGAGTGTTTCCCTTTATCTTCGGCCATGAAATAATCTCTCATAATCACATCATTTTAGAAAATGAATCTAAAACCTTGATCAGAAAGTAATGGTGGAAGAAGGGGAAGCATATTGAACAATTTGTGTTTTTTCTTTATGGCTAGGTTACTGATTTTATTAGAACCCAATTGGTGAGCCCAAACTAATTGTTGTTTAATTCATGAGAACTTTTTTTTTTTTAAGAATTATTTATTTATTTGAGAGAGAGAGAGCATAAACAGGAGGGGCAGAGGGAGAGGAAGAGAGAATTTAAAGCAGACCCTGGTCAAAGATAGATCTCGGTCTCAGGACCCTGAGATCAGGACCTGAATGGAATTCAAGAGTGGGACGCCCAGCTGAGTGTGCCACCTGGGTGCCCCTCATGGGAAATTTTGTATCCTGATTACTGATTTGAGAGGACAGGACCAATTTGTTTTCTCAATTATTATAATTGAGTCATTGGTATTTTTATTGACACATACAATTCATTTGTTTATTTTTATCTTTTTAAAGATTTTGTTTATTTATTTGACACAGAGAGAGAGAGACAGCAAGAGAGGGAACACAAGCAGAGAGAGTGGGAGAGGGAGAAGCAGGCTTCCTACTGAGCAGGGAGCCCGTTGTAGGGCTTGATCCCAGGACCACAGGATCGTGACCTGAACCAAAGGCAGATGCTCAACGACTAAGCTACCCAGGCACTCCTCGCACGTACCATTTAAAGAGTGTTTACATTTCAGCCTCTCTGCTGTTTTGCAGGACAGTTTGTAGTGTTTTAGTTTTACTAAGAAACTGAGGCACAAAGCAATCAGTTTCATAAGGTCACACAGCTGGCAAGTGACTGATTTAAGACTGTCCCTATGTCCCAAAACTGTGAGCTTTTGTAGAGCTTTTTTCTGCTCTATTTGACTTTTTGCTGGTTGACTCTGCGTGTCACACAGAGTTTTATATCCTAACAAACTGGATGAACCATCTTTGAGCCAAGGAACTTTTAACAAAGTCCTCTGTTCAGATATTTCCATTGCTCTCGGAATTAAAATTCAAAACGTCCTGGGGCACCATAATTAAATGGAGCTGGAAGCTCCGGTAGAATTGCTTTGTGCACCAGTCCTATAGGGAAACTTTTTTAAAGGGTAATTGGAAAGAAAATATTTCATTAACAATCTATTGATTTTTGTCTCTGGAGTTTGCCAGATATCTTGTATCTTTAGTAATTGATATTCAGTGCAGGAGAAGGATTCAGATTTGTGAACCTGACCCACACATTGGCTGTACTTGAACTACAAATGCAGGTGAACTGACCGATTGGTACTCATTCATTTTACAGACACTTTGTTTGGGGGGCATCTTCTCAGAGCTAGATCTGGAGCAAGGCATGGCAAAAGGAATTCACAAGCGTTTGTAGGCTTTCACACTCTAAAAGTGGGAGACGCATATGAAATCCCATAGGCATATTTCTAAAATCGTAGTACTTATGGAATGTTCTTCTGAGCCAGGAACATTATCTCACACAGTGGGCACGGACTTATAAAGAAGGTGCTCTTGTAATTACCATTTTATATTTGAGGAAGACATTGAGGCCCAAGGAGTTTAAATGACTTGCCCAGGGTCACAGAAATACTAGGGGAAGAGAAGAGCTTCAGATGAGGCTGGATGACCCCAAACTTGTACCCTAAATGGGGACATTGGTGGGTGTGGTGAACCGCAGGAGAGAACTTTGGAGCTTGGGTGTGATTGGCTAGTTCACACTTGCCCTCTGGATTCAGTGGGGATGGAAAGGGAGCGCCAACCTGAGGAAACATTTGTAAAATAACAGAGGTGGGCAAAGTCAGAAGAAAATGTCTGAAGCAGTCAACCTGGTTAGGAATACCCTGTACGTGAAGTGGTGTGGCCGATCAGTGGGTGAGCGTCAGTTTGTAGAGGTCGGCACGGCCCAACTATCTGAAAAAGTAGCCAACCCTTAAAAAGACCTGACCATGTGTCCACTTACTGCCTTAAGTCCTGTTTTCCTCATAAGGAGCCACTGTGTTATCATAACCATTCTCATCTCACACACAACGCAACAAGGCCTACACAAAGATAAACTTGCCCAACATGACATAACTAGTAAGAGCTAGAGCTGGGATTCCAGTTGAGGGAATGTGGTTCCAGAAAGCATGATTTTAACTGTGGTGTGGCCCTAGGTGTTACTAAGAAGTGGAGTGATGCCATTGGATTCATGACCCCAATGGAGGACCTGAAAAATAGGGAAGATTGGAACGGAAAGGTGAGTGAGTAGGGATGGAGAGGCCCACTGAGGTTCCTGTTGTGCTCCGCCTCGGTGGCACTCAGTGTCTCTGGAGGTGACTAGCAATGAAAACATGTGTGAGGTCAGAGAGATTAGTGAGGTTGGCTTAGGGTCTGGAAGTAAGAGTTCTAAGTAGGAATTTTGGCCGTGCCCTTCCTTGGGTTTGTGGATGAACCTCTCTGCTTCGATTTGCTCATTCACAGAGTGGTAAATGCATCAGAGTTGGGGGAATTAATTCCATTTTGGTTCAGCTGATTGTAAGGTCTCTTCAGGCCACCCATCTGGCCATACCACTGAGTCAGTTGGAAATCTGCATCTCCAACTCAGATCAAAGCCATCAGGACCCTGAATGGACTCAGGGGGCCCCTCCAGGGATGTGCCCATTGAAATTGCTTTAGTGGGGATGAGCAGAGGGTTGAGAGGATGGAGGGCGGGGGGAGCCCTCATGCCTCCTCCAGAGAACAGGTCAGGATGAGAAGCAGGTGCCCGGGAGCCCCTTTCAGTTTTCTAGATACCTTCTTCCATAGTTCCCGTCGTTCTTGAGATGTGAAGCTCTGGCTGCTCTCTTTCCTGCCATCTTGGTTTTGTGTCTTCTTGGGATCCCTTATGAGTTTGAGGGTTCAAGCTCTAATGACCCTGCTTTATTGGTCTCTACATTTGCTATTTCTTTGCATGAAATCTCTTCAGCAGCATGACCACCGCAGCCTCATACTTACTAAATACACACTCAGAACCTGAAATCAGGTCTTCCATTCACACTTCTTTTCCTTCTTTTTCTTGTTTTCGGGATTACTTATCTATTAAAATTTTTTTTTTAATTTTGAAAAATGTTTAATTGTTGTGTATTTGACTCAAATATTTTCACTCTTGATATCCCAAAGTCCTTTCCTTTTCTAGGGGGCATCATGTGTTGCCGGTGAAATTATGGTGGCTGTTTGTTAATGCTTTTATTCTGTTAATTAAATTAAGTTAATTGAAGTTTGGGATGCCAAAATGCAGTGTGGGGTTAAAGGTGTTTTGAGGAGCCATTGCCCCAAGTCACAAATTTCGGCAATGATCTTTGAATTTCTTCTGTTAGTGCCATTCTGGATTTTTGCCCAAAAGGCCTTAGGTAGATGCATCACTGATGTCTATCTCACCTGCCCGTCCTCATCTCATGGCTTACCTCAGCAGGCTGGGACTTCCTAAGAAACAAACGCTACCTCAGGAAACCTGACAGTATTAAGGTCCTTGCTGGTTATCCCAAGGACATGAATGTGTGGGATGTTGGGACATCACAGCTCCCTGCAAAGTTCCCCCAAATTCCCATGGTGTCCTTCTCTTTCCCATCTCCCTCTCCTGTCAGCAATGTTCTCGTTCCCCCTCTACTTCTCTCTTCTGTCCCCCTGGTAGCATGGCCTTGCTCACGTTATAGTCTGAGGACACTTAATCTAAACCTCCTCTCTGTGTCCTCCTTTGCATGTCCACTTGGAGCCCTTGTTCAAACTAGTGCTTTCTTGTTATTATTTATCATCATTAGGAGGTAGGGGAGGAGGAATGGAAATGCCAATGGTAATTGTATCAAGCTAATTATTGAAATAGAACTGAGCCACGGTCAATAAATTGTGTACAGTGGATTCATAGTCGAAGAGCATTTGCGTCTTTGGACTTGAGTCTGATTTTGCTGAACTTTGCAGACAGGTGTTGTTGACTGCCTTTGAATTCTGTTTCTCAGTTCAAGTTTTTTTTTTGTTTGTTTTTTGTTTTTTGTTTGTTTGTTTTTCCCCTAAGGCTTCAGTAGATGGCAGGTGCTAAATGTACCAAGTGTTTATAAACCTCCTTATGCCTACGACTGCTGGGCAGGAGGCAGGGGCAGGAAAATCTAACATTGAAATTCTCCTTTGACCCCTCCCTCAGGACACACATGGCAGGAAAAAAAAAAGTCATTGAAATGCCTTCCATGTTTCTTGTCTGTTTTAAAATACAAATTAAACTGTGTTACTAATGAACAAATGCAAATCTTGGTATCATCCCAGTAGGCAGTCACTGGCTAGATGGGTAATGGGGGTTGGTTGGACTGATGAATGGATGGATGGATGGAGGATATTGGATGGGTGGATAGATTAGTGGATTGGTGAATGGAGGACATTCAGATGGACAGATGGACAGATGGATGGGTAGGCAGGTGGATGGGTGGATGGAGGATGGTGGTTGGTGGATGGATGAGCAGGTGGTTAGAAGAGTAGGTGGATGGAGAGTGGGTATGTGGACTGATGATAGAAGACTGATGAATGGAGAGATAGATGGACAGAATGTGTGAATGGAGGTGTTTCCTCTCCTTTCATGCGAGAAGTGAGTGGATGTGTATGGTCTGGTTATGAATGTATTTGAGTTTGCACTTCAGACCTGTTTAGCATCAGTTCAAGAATTCCTGTCCAGGGGTACCTGGGTGGCTGAGTGGGTTAAGCCTCTGCCTTCAGCTCAGGTCATGATCTCAGGGTCCTGGAATTGAGCCCCACATCCGGCTCTCTGCTCAGCAGGGAGTCTGCTTTTCCCTCTCTCTCTGCCTACCTCTCTGCCTACTTGTGATCTCTGTCTGTCAAATAAATAAAATCTTAAAAAAAAAAAACAAAAGAATTCCTGTCCATTTCATCTAGCAGTTGCTCCTCTCGCCCTTTTCCCACCCATTTTAGGAAGGCTGAATAAGTTTTCCAAAGACCCAGGACCAATGAATGGTAGACCTAAGCTTTCCATTCATAGAATTATGAACTGTGAACCAAGGTTATTGACATTGAATTCTTGGAGAATTCAGGGACCTTTTCAATTCCTTAATGTTGCTGAGATGTATTTCTCCCTGCTGGTTTCCTGGTGGATAAGCCTACATTTTGTCATATGGATTCATGATTTGTGGTATATCAGGAGGCTGGGAGGAATGGTAGCAAAATCTAATCTGTTTCTAATTTAGCCAATTTAGTTCAATCCTATTAATTCCGTACTTTATTGAACACTAAATCTACTCTCATGTTATAAAACATTGGTAATCTCTCTAGCTCTTAAAAATACAACAATATATGATGTGCTTAAGGCATACAAACTTGACAAAGAGCCCAGAAATATTTTTTCTCTGAATTTATGAAAAGCATTAGTTAAGCTACTTTCCGAACTAGAAATCAATAATGAAAAAGAAAAGGAATCATCTGTCTTAAACCTCAGAAGTCAGTTTTGTCTTTGAAATACACTTTTTCGGGCGCCTGGGTGGCTCAGTGGGTTAAGCCGCTGCCTTCGGCTCAGGTCATGATCTCAGAGTCCTGGGATCGAGCCCCACATCGGGCTCTCTGCTCAGCAGGGAGCCTGCTTCCTCCTCTCTCTCTGCCTGCCTCTCTGCCTGCTTGTGATCTCTCTGTCAAATAAATAAATAAAATCTTTAAAAAAAAAAAAGAAATACACTTTTTCATCAGAATTTTAAAAATATCTCAATTTTAAGGAATGTGTAGTTAAAGGTAAATGCTCACTAAAGATTAGTGTAATTGAATTACTCGCAATTGTGAAGCTAATTGTGGAAAAACAAATGAGTAAGCAAATATATTCATATGTCTTTGGGATGGCAAATTGATGGTGCATTGAATGTTAACATTAATGAATTATCTATTATGGCTCACCAAGGAAGGAATGGAAAGGCTTTCTTGGGAAGGTCAAGTTTTGCAATAACAAAATTAGGTTGCGCTGAGATTATGTAAATAAAGGGCCAAAAGGGCAGTGCCCAGTCTGAAATTGTTGTATTTGGGGATTACCAGTTTTTTACAAAACTCAAGCATGATAGCTCAGAAGTGAGTTCCCGGTCAGATATCTCTCTCACTGATTCCTGCCGAAACCTTGGCAAAATTATGTGATTTCTTTGCCTGGATTTCCATATCTGTAAAATTGGCAAAATAATACCTTCTTCCGAAAATTGCTTCCTAGTTTTGGCAAAAACGGAATATGCATTTTTTTTTTTAAAAGATTTTATTTATTTGCGAGTGAGACAGAAAGCTAAGGGCTGCAGTGGGTAGGGGCAGAGGGAGGGGGAGAGAGAGTCTTAAGCACACTCTCCCTGATTGTGGAGGAATAACATGGGGCTGGGTCTCACCATTCTGAGATCAGGACCCTGGACAAGGACAGGAGCAGAAACCAAGTCTCAGACCCTTGACCACCTGTGCTACCTAGGTGCCTTGGGATATGAATTTTAAAATATTTTCCATTCACCTTCTTATTTTGTCTTTTTATTTGTTGAGAGAGAGTACCGATTCCTTGATAGTTTTCCTTCTTTTGTTTAGAGATTTTTTTTAATCACAATTTTTAGTGAATCAGATGGATATTTGCTTTATTATCTTGAATAATATAGTAATATACCCTTCTGTTAAGAAAGATTGTCTTACTCTCTTAAATCTTAAAGAGACTTTTTCATTAAATCTTACTAGTAGAAGTGGCATTTGAAAATTGGATGTGAAATTATGTGGGTTCTATTATCCAATATTCTGAGACAAGTAGTTAACATAAGTAATGTTTTTCACTGTCTCAAAGTGGTTATATAATTTTCTTTTTATGTAATTAATTGGGGGTATTTGTGATAATACAGTGATTCAGCCTAGTTAGGAATATTCTGTTAAGTCACATAATCCGATTGAGGAAAAGCTGCTTTCTCTCGATTTGGGCATAGGAATGCAGGCTGGGTACATTTGATATTTCTTCTGGAACATATTCCCTTTCTTGAAAATATGCCTTTACTATTTTATATATTTAGTCTTTTCCATGGCCATATTTTATAAAAATTCTGGATGATTTATCTCCTTTTAAAAGCTAGAATTAGGGGTGCCTGGGTGTCTCAGTCAGTTGGGTGTGCAATTCTTGATTTTGGCCAGGGTCATGATCTCGGGGTTTGGGATCCAGATCCGTTTCAGACTCTGTGCTCAGCTTGGAGTTTGCCGGTTCTGTGTGTTTCCCTCCCTCTCCCTCTGCCCTTCCCCTTGCTCATTCTCTCCGTCTCCCACCAAAATAAATAAGTTTAATGTTGCAAAATACAATAAAATAAGTGTAAAATAAAATAAAAATAATTAATAAATAAAGTAAAATAATTTGGAATTTAAAAAGAAAACTTATTATAAAAATTTCACCCCTAATTAGTTTCATTAGATATACAAAATTACAGAGGATTATTTTTGAGAAGAAATAAATAAATAGTAGATAATAGAATTTCTGTTTTCCTCATTATTTTATAGAAGTTTCAAAATATTAAATCTGGGACACATGGGTGGCTCAGTGGGTTAAAGCCTCTGCCTTCAGCTCAGGTCGTGATCTCAGGGTCCTGGGATTGAGCCCTGCATCCGGCTCTCTGCTCAGCAGAGAGCCTGCTTCCCCCCCCTCTCTCTGCCTACTTGTGATCTCTCTCTCTGTCAAATAAATAAATAAAATCTTAAAAAAAATTAATACCATCAATTTTCATTTAGTATATTCCTAAATTAGGGCATGCACATTTGACTCTTAGTTTCTGCTGTGACAATATATTTTATGAATACTTATTTAGAAAAAAATTTGAATATTAAGGATAGATTTTACCTAATTAACTTAGTTCAGGCTGGTAATATAAATTATTGCTTGATAGTCATTTAAAAATTTTTATAGGCCCTTACATTGCATGGGTAGTACCTAATTTTAACGATGAACCCAAGTTAAAAATACCTTGTAGATTTTATATAGATGAAGTGTTCTTTTCAATCAGCTTATGAACCTATCTCTGTATCTAGCTGGGACTCTCCATCTACTAATGTTGACCTCTGACAAAGAAAAATCTAAGACAATGCACCCGAATTTCCCATATTTCCATGAGTAAGAGGGAAGTACTTGTCAAGCTAGGAGGGAGCAATGGAAATGGAGATCCCCAGGAATTCCAGTCCGAACGCAAGGTAGAGGAATCAGGAAGAAGCAAGTGTTTCTCATCCCTTTCTGGAGTGAGACCTGAAGATACATACCCAGAGTCTCCCTGTTCCAATCAGCAAAGGCTAAGGTTAATTCTTTCAGAAAGAAGTTGGCCTTGAATGAGTATTTGCTCCAGATGGCCGCCAAAACTTAGACTGTGGAGTGAACTGAAGGATCCGTATTGTCCAGGCTAAGCCTGGGTCCCATTTGACTGACTTCACTGCTTTTCTAAATGGAATAATGGAGAAATATGCTTTAGGATGTCAGAATTTGGGTGTTCTGATCCCAGCTATCCTCGCATAAACTATGGAAAAACAAGAAATCTAAACTGAGAAGAATACTCTATCTTTGATGACATCAAAGAAGCAAGCTATGAAAGTTTGTGAAACAAACCAATCATGACAGCTGATTTCCACAGGGAATTCACCTAAATCGAAGGGGCCCTCTAGAGAAGACAAAACATCTTAAAGAAGGGTGCTCCTCATACATGGGGAAGGCATGTTTGAAAGCACCAGTAATGTCTATCATAGTTGAGGACTAGGTGCCTGGGTGACTCCTGTCCCTCTCAGGGACCAAAGTATGAGGTAGGTTAACTCAAATAGTGGCTTGATGAAGGATAGATGCTGGGCATTAGTCAGCTTTATAGCAGCTAATCTCAAAGACACATAAATAAATTTTAAAACTTGTAATCACCACAAATACATAGAAACAAGACATACAGGGCTTCCCTGCATGGCATTTACAGACCTTTTGTTTGCCTAGAAATTGGTAAGTAGGATAAAGACTCCTAATCAGCCCTCCTTCAGGCAAGCAAGTCACCTTGTTAGGAGTCCCTATCAGGGTCTTGTGGTAAGGCTTCCCCCAGAATTTTCCATAGCTAAGCTCAGTCTCAAGGTTGCCTGATACCTACAATATTAGTGTCAGGAAGACAGGGAAAGCCAAGAATCAGGTATAAAGGTAAAAGAGAGATTTTTTTTTAAAGTTTTTATTTATTTGAGAGAAAGAGGATGAGCGGAGGGAGAGAGTCTTTGCTTAGCGAAGACTCCTTGCTTAGCGAAGAGCCCGATGCGGTCCTCAATTCCAGGACCCTGAGATCCTCGCCTGAGTCAAAAACCAAGAGTCAGATGTTTCACCAAAAGAGAGACAGTTTTGAACATGTTAGTGCTTATGACATCTGTTTGCTCATCTTGAAACAGAAAATGTAGAGATTTCCTTAACTAGGAATTAACAGAAATGCTGAAATGAGTAGTAAGTCCATTTCAGTAGAAATATATAAATAATTATGGCAATTAAGGATCTGGAAGAGAATGCCAATGTTTTATATCTTCCTAATGGATCATTAATTTAAATTATTTAACTTAATGGGTAAAAATTCATAGCTGGCTAGAATGTTGGAGAAGTTTCTGGGGTGTATTTCCTCATGATTCATAGGCAGCGGTAAAAAGATACTACCTAGAATGAATAAATTCAGCAATAGAGGCTTAAATTATAAAAGTATTGTTTAAAAGTAGAAAGAGGGGTGCCTGGGTGTTTTGGTCAGTTAAGCGTCCCACTCGTTCTCAGCTCAGGTCTTGATCTCAGCATTGTGAGTTCAAGTCCCGTGTTGGGTTCTTCGCTAGGCTGGAGCCTACTGAAAATTAATTAAATAATTAACTACTTAGTAGAATAAAATAAGAGTACAAAGATAACCAGTAGAAGAACCAAAATCAATAGGCTCAATCATAAAACATACTTAATAAATAAATAAATAAATAAATAAAAATACGACGATACTTTTCTAGAGGAACCAAAATCATAACATAACATCAAAATTTTCTAGTGGAGCAAGGAGGGAAGTTAGGAAGAAGTGTGCATGCATTCATTTCTCTTCGACTTGATAGTTTATCTCCCCATGTGAGGTTAGTAATGCATGAAACCAATGTTTGAATATATAAAATAAAGGCAACCAATAAAGAGCATACACCAAGAGTGTTGAAGCTGTATGAGTTGGAGTGTGGTAAAAGACAGAGGTTAATGCACTTTTCCTTTTGTTCCATATCCCCTTTATGCTGTAGGCTTTGATTTCTAGTTTTATGTGTTAGTATCGTGGGGCTATTTTATTATTATTGTTTATAAAAAATCAGGCAATATTTTTTTCCAGTCTTCAAATTCCAAATTTGCATTAATGGCTGTATTAATTGTTTTCCAAGTGTAAATTTTCTGCATTATTCTCTTTGCTAGATTTCAGTAGATGAACCTCCAGATTCACATGTGAGAATCGTTTACAGGGGCCAGATTCTACCCCTGTCATTGTGACCTCATCTTTATTGCAAATGAAAGTGGTTTTGGACCCACAATAGTGGGTAGAGATGAACTGTCTCCTATCTAATTAAATTTTCAACGTCTTTTTGATTAAAACTACCTTGATAAGAACTGTATGGTGAATAAGGTTAGACATTTCGGATTAACTTTGTAATAAGTTAAAAGCAGGTCAAGAGACAGGAAATGAAACCTGGAGGTGAGCAAAGAAAATCTCAGTGGACGAAGGTCCAAGGACAGTTCTTCCAGAATGAGTGTCGTTAAAATTCTTGGTGGAGGATTTATCATGATAGAGCTAGATGTGCCCAAAATAAAAGCACAAAATGAGGAAGAACCTTTTGGCCCAGAATGAGTGATTATGCTATGGTTCTTTCGTTAGAGCCCTGTGAGTGGAGACTTGGGACCAGAGAAAGGGCGCCCAGTGCGCACGTCCTGATTGCACTGGCTCGGGGAGAGGATGTTGCTCTGACCTGGACCCACCAGCCTCAACAGAAATAGGTCTCACATGCATCCCGGAACCAGTAAAGTGCTTGCCAGTGATCAACACACGTGCACAGACTGGCCTTCAGAAACAATGCATCTAACTAATTCTAGAGGTGGCATTTGATCATGCGGGCCCTTTTCTCTCCCTGCCTCGGGTCGTGTCATTTTAGCTCATCACTTAACATCTGCTTCGGAGTCCTATTTTTACCCATCCGCATGACATTCTTCGCAGTAGAGTGACTTCTGCCTTGTGGCTAGAAACCAATCAGGCTCGACTCGCCAGCTGAAACTCCAAACATGTGGGGCGCTCACCAGCAAGTTGTGTGAGGACAAATTTACTGTGAGTTTGCCCACTCGTAAGCTTCACAGCTTTTCGCCGCATGGGCTCCATATAAGATTCTGTATCTAATTTCAGATGCTCACTCTTCGGGCAGCCCCAACCAAATGGGCTAATCCTCCGATCCCACAAGACATGGAAAGGAAGCAGGCATCTGCTGTCTGGCATGTTGCTCGGTTATTAAATTTTGTTTTAGTTCTTACTTTATTTTCTTTTGCCATTGGCCAGTCACTTGGGAATTCAAATAGGGCTAAGGGGTCTTAGTGGTCGAATGCTGCAATGAATTGTGAAGTGGTTTTTGGTGAATGAGAACACTGGTCACTCTTTGCCGAGCGCTCATTTTGTGCTCCGTGCTAGCCCGTGCTGGATTTCATTTCACATTCACGGTGCTCTGGGGACACACGCTCATTTTTGTCACATTGGAAAGGATTTGCCAAGGACTCATATCTAAATAGTGGTATTGCCAGGGCACTGGGCTTACATTAATAATTACTATAACATTGAAATGATTTCGTATCTCAGACCCACTGAAAACATGGAACGTATTCATAAGGACACCCAGTATTGTTTCTAGTTGCCAAGGAAGCATGTTCTCTATTGCGAAATAACTATGTCTCACCCAGTTCTTGGCATGCAAGGCCATGTTCTCCGATGAGTCCTCTAAAACAGGGAGGATGTTGCCATGGAACATCAACCATTTTCACGTGGAGGATAAAACTTAAAGACAGGTGAGTCAGGGGGCGCCTGGGTGGCAGTTGGTGAAGGGTCATCTGACTCTTCCGTTTCCACTCAGGTCACGGTCTCAGGTTTGTGAGATCGAACCCCACATGGGGCTTAGCATGGGCCTGCCTCAGAGTCTCTCTGCCTCCCTGTCTCCTCCCCAAGTTCTCGCTCTCACTTTCTCAAGTAAATAAATAAATAAAATCATTTAGAAAAAAGAACAGGTGAGCCAGAATCCCCGTCTGCCTTGATTTCTGAAGGTGAGCATGGCTGCCCCCCTGGGGATTGGCGGATGGGCCTGCAGCCCGAGGGGGCAACCTCCATGCACACTTTGACAAGAATGGAAAACACGGCTCCTGGAAAACCTGAACCACACTGCGGTCATGCCCATAGTCTTAACTGTCTTTCCCATTGTATTCGGTTCTGCCAAAGATTTTGCACTCTAGGACCGTGGAGGGTTAGTCTTGAGCTTTGGCTTTGGGCTAAGATTTTATTCCTTTGCTTCTTAATGAAAAACATTCCCGGCTTTGTAGACCCAAATCAGATACTACTACTGATAATTTAGACCTTTCAAATATTTAGGGCATTGTCAATGTTTTTTAAGTAGCTGAATGATCACTGATGTAAATCTACTTGCTGAAGAGCACATTAAACGATGCAAAGGGAGTCTGACCAGAACTATAAAATCTATCCATGGGCGTCCAGTAACACTGTCAAATGTCATTGCCTGTTTTTTTGTGTTTTTGTTTTTGTTTTCCTTCTGAAGGAATGGGAATTAAAATGTAGTGAGATGGGTGCCTGGGTGGCTCAGTTGGTTAAGTGATTGCCTTCCGCTCAGGTCATGATCCCGGGGTCCTGGGATCGAGTCCCGAGTCAGGGTCCCCACTCTGCAGGGGGCCTGCTTCTCCATCTCCCTCTCCCTGCTGCTCCCCCTGCTTGTGCTCTCTCTCTCTCTGTGTCAAATAAATAAAGTCTTTAAAAAATGTAGTGAGATGAAAGATGTTTGGGGGGGAATATCACCAAATCTCACTGTATGTGTGTAATTTTCACTTATGGTAGGTTTCTCAGTTCATTTTTTCTTGATATAATACACGTGGATTTAATGTGTGTGAATGAAAAAGCGATTCGGAAAACATTCGGTAACGATAGGATGGTAGTTCCTCTAAACTAGATGTGATGGGACAGATTTCCTTCCTGGGAATTCAGTGTCCTCTTAGCCTATTTCGGATATATCTTGAGCACTGATGTTTGCACCTGCGATATTCTAATATTCGTGGGTTACTACTTTAAACAGTTAAAAGTTTAAAGCCTTCTTTAAAATTCAGGCATTTCCATATGTACTTAAAGCATATTTTACAGCTCTCGAAGTAGCTGCAAAGTTTTAATAAAAGTATGGCAAATGGCAAATTTTATTATAGTAGGAAATGGGACAAGTGGAACATATCAGTGAATTTTCTTCCTTCAGAATGAAAGACATTTTCCAGGTGAATGTGGGTAGGTGAATGATTTGACTCCTCCTCTCCATTCCTCTTTTGGAGTAGGATTGTAGTTTCCTTGTAAGAGGCAGAAAATTGTGCATTTCATATTAGTTTTGTGCATTTAATGCAAAAGTTAGCACAATCAAAGCTACTATAAAGAATGGGGCAGAGGAGAAAAATCCTTGGCCTGAGAGTCCTTGAGCATAATATGAGCTATAGGATGTGTTTGACCGTGCGTGAGTCACATACTCCCTTTCCACATTGTTAAACAGCGTGGAGCTAGCAGTATCTGACGTACTTGAAACCTGTTCACCCATCAGAAACTCTCACTTGTTAGTCTAATCAGGGGTGGTGTTATTAATTGTTATTTTTTATTATCTTTTAATTTCAAGGAAAAAAATTCCATTTTCTTAACCTATAAAAGTGGTTGACAGGCAACAAAAGGAAAACAGATAAGTTGGCCTTGATCAACATTAAAAATTTCTTTTTGTATCCAAGATGTTATTTGAAGGGTGGAAAGTCAACCTCCAGAATGGGAGAAAAATACTTGCATAGCTTATATCTGATTAGAGATTGTAATCCAGAATTTCGATTGAACCAAAGAGGATGCACATAGGGCCAGTAGTCATGGGAAAAGATGCTCAACATCACTACCATTTGGCCAATGTAAATCTAAACCACAACGAGTTACCGCTTCACACCCATTAGGAAACTGGGACCACGTGCACTGCTGGTGTAAATGGGAAGTTGTGCCGTTTTGTGTAAATGGGTTTCTTATTCCTCAAAGAATTAAACCTAGAATTGCCACACAACACAGCCATTGCACTTTCAGGTACACTCACCCAAGGAAACGAGAGCAGACACTCAAAAGAGAGAACCCATTTTAAAAGCAACGAAAGGTGAAGACAACCCATGGGTTCGGGGACAGTTGAACGGCAATAAACAACACGTGATATTTGCATGCAACGAAATACATTGTTTCAGCTTAATGAGTGAGTGTCTGACACAACCTCGCTCTACCTCCAAGACATTAATGACACGTGAAATAAGCCAGTCACAGATGGACAAATATTGTCTAATTCCACTTTCGAGGGATGCCTAGAGTCCTTCAATTCATAGAGAAAATAGCGAAGTGGTTGCCGAGGGCTGGGAAAAGGCAGCAGCAGGGAGTTACTGTTTAGTGGTTATGGAGCTGAGGTTTCTGAATGATTAAAAAATGCATGGTGTTAGTGGTTGCCCAGCAATGTGAGTGTACTTAAGTGGCACAGGATTGAACACTTAATACATTTCAAATGGTAAATTTTATGTTATATGCATTTTGCAACAGTAGCACCCACACACACAAGAGTCCTCGATGTGCTTAGCTTAATAGTCATTCCTAGCTGCTTTGCCTTGGGGAGTTTTGGAGAGGGAATACCAAAATTTTAACATGAGAGAGATACCTTGAAGAGCCCGAAAGCCAGAGTCATCAGTAGCGACGTTGACTTTAATGCTTGGCTTAGCATGTTGGTTCCTGGAGTCTCCTGGGCACCCCAAGACGTATGCGATGAAGTGTAGATTCTGGACAAACAACAATAGGTAGGGGAGCTTTTGTGCCACAGGAGTGGTTCTCCAGGTAATCAAGATGGTGTTTGCAGCCTTTCTTGAAGCTCCAGAATAGGGCTTCAGTGTGGTAGTCTTTAGAGATAAGGGATATTGAAATGTAAGTTGATTAAAGTGAAAGAAAAGGAATAATCAGTTGCACTAGGCATATTTCAAATGATTGTTAGCAATAAATTCCATTAGCTGATTAATGGATACAAAACCTTGTTCTATTTATATAATGGAATATTATTATTCCATCAAAAGTCATAAAGCATTGATACATGCATGACTGGATTGAACCTTGAAAATACTATCCTATGTGAAGGAAGCCAGGCACAACATACCACATTGTAGGAATCCATTTGTATGAAATGCCCATAATAGGCAAATCCATAGAGACAGGAACTAGATTAGTGATGGTCTAAGGCTGGGGGGAAGGGAGAATGGGGAGTGACTATTAATGGATATGTGGTTGCTGGTGGGGTGCTGAGAATGTTCTGGAATTAATGGTGATTACTTTCACGACCTTATGAATATAAAAACACCACTCAGCCCACTAACTTTATGGTATATGAATTATATCTCCATAAAGATATGAAGTAAAGGGCGCCTGGGTGGCTCAGTGGGTTAAGCCGCTGCCTTCGGCTCAGGTCATGATCCCAGGGTCCTGGGATCGAGTCCCGCATCGGGCTCTCTGCTCAGCAGGGAGCCTGCTTCCCTTCCTCTCTCTCTCTGCCTGCCTCTCTGCCTACTTGTGATCTCTGTCTGTCAAATAAATAAATAAAATCTTAAAAAAAAAAAAAGAAGTTACAAAGTGCATGGATCCTTACATCTTAAAAAAAAAAAAAGATATGAAGTAAAGTTGTTTAAACATAGGTAACTGTCAAGTATGTTGTTGTTTTCTATGCAAATACCTTTTAATTTACACAAATACTATAGAATTGTTTATTAACGAAAATGTTTATATGTGTTTAGTGACTATTATATTTGACAGAAGAGATACAGAACTCTCCCTGTCACCTCAGGAGTCTCTACTGGGCAGCACTCCTCAGTATAGAAAACACTGTTTTACAGATAATAGGTTCTCATGGTATCATCCGGGCTTCTCTCCACAGTCCTTTCCTTGTCTCTACTGCCACGCATGTGCATTTGCTGAAATGACAGTTCTGAAATCATCTATAAGGCTTGTTCAGCTCTAATAACATTCTTCTCAGAATCTCTGTGGGAAAGAAATTGTTTTCTTCCCCACCATCTATTTCTTCAACTCTTCTGATTTTTGAAATTTTCCTTGGGATCTTTGTATATTTCCTTTGTGAGATATTGCTAGAGAAAACAAATTTCATCCCAGTAAAGGACACTTGGACTTTATTTAAATTAGACCTATTACCATTCTAATGATTTACATGTCTCTTTCCTTTTGTTCCAAGGTATGTTCATGTGACTATCTCGAAGGCTTAGGCCACATTCTTGTTCTCTCAAGCCATGGCCAGGAAGGATATCATTTCTGTTAAAATGTCCCGATCTTATCTTTAGCAGCTCTGCCAGAATGAGAAAACACCGACTTACTATCTCTGTAGACCTCAAAACATCTAGATAATCCAAAGGTAATACTGACTCCACTGTGATTGATTGATTTTTGAAGATACATAAAATTTTAATTTCGTTCAGGACTAATTTTGTAAATAACCTCATTCTAAGGAAATATTGTTAGTGGACACCTACAAATTCATTCTGTGAAATGACAGGGAGGAAACTCAAATGGATCTTTTTTTTTTCAAGATTTTATTTATTTATTTGACAGAGAGATCACAAGTAGGCAGAGAGGCAAGCAGAGAGAGAGAGAGAGAGAGAGAGAGAGAGGGAAGCAGTCTCCCCACTGAGCAGAGAGCTCGATGCGGGGCTCGATCCCAAGACCCTGAGATCATGACCTGAGCCGAAGGCAGAGGCTTTACCCACTGAGCCACCCAGGCGCCCCTTCTCAAATGGATCTGGCCGAGAGAAAGAAGCAAAGTCGAAAAGGCTACATCCTGTATGATTCTGGTTATATGACATTCTGGAAAAGACAAGACTGTGGAGAGATTCAAATGATCATTGGTTATGGACGGTGAGAGAGAGGTGGATAGGTGGAGTTCAGGGGATTTTTAGGTCAGCGATATTATTTGTGTGATACTTCCATGGTAGATATATGACAATATACATTTGCGAAAATCCATAGAATGTGCAACGTAAGGATTCATCTCTCGTGTTAATTTGTACGTGGTTTAATAACGATGTATTAGTGTTGGGTCATTGATCACATGCAATGTAGCACTCTGCTTCAGGACGTTGGTGATGACGAGGCTGGCCAGGGGCTGGAGGAAAGCATAGTGCTATCTTCGCCTCTTTCCTTCTGTTTCACTGTGAACCTAAAACTGCTTTAAGATATAATGTCTCTGTACTTGAAAAGCTCACTCATGTCACTAAAAAGCGATTATATAACTGAATATGCTTGAACTAGTCCCTCCGAGCTTACGAGTCATGTGCTCTACTGACTGAGCCAGCCATGGGCCCCATGCCATTATTTTTCTCATTCAATTCAGTAGCATACCAGGCATGATGTACATAATGATTTTTGTTTTATTTTTTCCATAATTTTTTATTCATTTGAAAAAGGAATTCCAGTGATGTTGAATAAATTAGTAGGTACATTTCCAATAATGGATTTGAGAAATTATCTTATGTCATGGGCAAAAATCATCTAATTTTCATTGAAAAAAAAAGAGGTCTTATCATTTCAAAAATTAGGGCGCCTTGGGGGCTCAGTCATTGAGCATCTGCCTTTGGCTACAGGGTCCTGGGATCGAACCCTGCATCGGGCTCCCTGCTTAGTGGGGAGTCTGCTTTTCCCTCTCCCACTCCTCCTGCTTGTGTTCTTTCTCTTGGCTATCTTTCTCTCTGTCAAATAAAGAAATAAAAATCTTAAAAAATTTTTTTTTCAAGAGTTATTTAGCTTTACCCAAGGGGCAGAGTAATCAGTAACTGACATATTGAACGAGGTCTGTTTTCCAGGCCTTGGCAAGTAAGTACTATACATGTGGTACTTCATTTAATCCTGACAGCTCTGTTGGGTAGGTACTATTATCTTCTTTTCTTGACAAATGTTAACTGGAACATGATCTTGAACATCTATGGTCTCAATTATAAATGTCTTTGAGTCAGATATTGGTCTAGGTTACCCACATCCGGGAGAGCTGGCCATGGCATTGGATGGAACTGTATTTTAGGACCTGATGTGAACATCCTGATCTCTGAAGGCAGGCTCTCAGGGAAGGAGAACTTGAAGAGGCATGTGTAGCCTGTCTTATTTCTTAATGGCTTTGCCCCACTCCATTGGAGGAATGGAGTGGAGCTCCAGTGCTCCACTACATTGGAGTGGACTCTCATTGTTTTGTTTTGTTTTTTAATGACATTATTTAGGTGTAATTTGCAAACTGTACAGTTCACCCCTTGTTAGTATATCAGTCAGTGGGTTTTGTTTTTTTTTTAATTTCATAGCTTTCCTTAATTTTATTTTTTATTTTTTTATTTTTTTATTTTTTAAAGATTTTATTTATTTATTTGAGGGAGAATGAGTGAGAGAGAGCATGAGAGAGGAGAAGGTCAGAGGGAGAAGCAGGCTCCCCAAGGAGCTGGGAGCCCGATGCGGGACTCGATCCTGGAAGTCCGGGATCATGACCTGAGCTGAAGGCAGTTGCTCAACCAACTGAGCCACCCAGGCACCCCAGTCAGTGGGTTTTTAAAGAACGTATTGAGCCCATCACCATAATTCATATTAGGATCTCTTGTGCATTTACCGTCACTCCCTGTCCCCATGTGTAGTGTTGGCAAGTGCTGTTCTCCTTTCTGTCTCTGTAGGTTTAAACTTTTTCTGAAAAGTTTTTGTAAATAGGACCATACAGGGTGTCCTTTATGACTGCCTTCTTTCACACAGCGTAATGTTTTGGAGGTTGATACATGCTGTAATGTGTATCAGCACTTGGTTTTGGTTGTTTGTTTGTTTTTTTTTTTTTTTTTTACAGCCGAGCCACATTCCACTGAATGGTCATACCACAGTTTGTTGATCCATTATCCACTGAATGAATATGTGTGTTGTTTCCATTTTTCTGGGTTGTAGTAATAGTTCTGCTACGATGATTTTAACTTACTACTACTTACCAGATGATGTGATTAGTACCTGACCTCTCATTTCTCTCATAAGCCTCTCCCTATCCCCCACACCTGTGTGTGGATGAGGACTAAACAGAGTACCCCCTCCCCCCCACTAAGACCAGCAGGAAGCTCTCTTGCCTGGATAAAATGACTTTTGAGTAAAACTCCAGGTCTCTTGGATTCTAAGGTCAAAGGGCTTACACATTTGGAACAATGACTGCATTATGTTGTATATTTTTCTGTGCTATTTGTTGACAATGGAAATACAGTATTTTCTATATTGTTGGCTGCATGTATCCATTTCCCAGGATTGTCCTGTAAGGGCATTCATCTTGCCAACCCCACAGTTTGTCACTTACGTAGACTTCATAATTCTTCCTGAAGACTCCCAAATCGTAGTTCTCAGAGTTGTTTTACTCATCATTTCTACATCCCTCCCTTCGATAATTAATTGTAGAGTTCAGTCATTGGGAGCCTCTGAGAGCAGTCTTTCCATACCATAATTGAAATTCAAGGAGGCAATAAATTGTGAAATGTAGAGAAAGATGATTTAATTATAGTTTCAAAGCAGAAAAGGATGGCTTCAAAAGTGCTGCATGTCTATGAGAATAAGTGGGTACTAAAAATGTTCAGAAGGCAGGTGTCCCGGGCTTGTTCTGGATTTTTTTCTTTTCTTTTTTTAAATAATTTGATTTTTTGCCTCCTTCAATGTGCCATTCCTAATGACTTTTAACTGGATATCTAGATAGACACTACTTCTCTAACTTCAACAATATTGCAAAATATGTTGCAAAGCTTGCCCTGAAGGGAACGACTGCCTGTAGAAAAAAAAAATTTTTTTAACAAGGGTACAGAATGCTGGAAGCTATCATCAATGTTCGATGGAGAGAATGTGATGTCTGTTTCCATGATGCTGCAAATGTGATTGCTGGTAGATCTATTAATAGCTCAGAGTTGATTTTTGACCTTGGACTTGTGAAATTAAAGAAGCTCTATAAAAATGGAGATGACCAAAATGAACTGAAGGAAATCCAGGGCACTTGACAATCTTTTCTCATGAATATGTAGCATATTGTATTTGAAGGCGTAAATTTAAATAAGTGTGTGTGTGTGTATACATAAATTTGTATTTTGTCATCAGACCATTCGAGAATATAAACATTACTTTGAAGTTAATCTGATTGAAAGGAAGAAATCTTGTAGATGTCATTATTCTCATCTTCCCACCATTTGTTTGTTTACAAAAAGCCATTGTTATGTCACCTTTATGCTGGAGGGCAGGAAGTAGAGGGGGCACTGTGCTTCTTGGTCCTCTCCTGCTTCTTCAGTTGGTTCTAGTCCATGCTTCTGGGGCAAGGCTGGACCCCAGTCTCTTTATCTTACATCAGTGTCTCCACTTACTGTTTCGATGACCACATTGGACTTTCCAGGCCCTTAGCTGCCCCTTCTGATACTTATGTTTAGATATAATGCTACTTTTCTATACTTAAGTAATGCGTTTTGTCAATTCAAGGTTTCTTTTGCTTTTGCTTTTATTTTTATGTCTCTGGCAGGCTTACCTGGCAAAAGTTGTAAAAAAAAATAATGGTCTAAGTATATACCATACCAGTAGCAGTTGATCTTTAAAGAATTGAATATTTTAGATATGTACTCAATTAAATTATATCAGCTATTCGGGCCTCAAGTGGGAATGAGTTCATGTGATTTTATTCTGAATGTGATTAGGATTAAGGGGCGTTGAGACCAAATTCCAATTGCTATGACATTTCACGAAAGATTGGCCCACTCTGTGAGTTGAGTTGGGTGAACAAAACCATATGGTCTATTTGGACATATGGGGATGGTTTCATGGAGGGCAACCATCCATGTATGTACGCTGGCAAGCCCAGTGTTTTCAATCTTACTTTGTATGTTAAAATTAAACATGTAGGGAAAACAAATGAAGGAAAAAAGATTCCTGTGTCATCCATCACCCATTTCTACAAATTCCAATTCTGAACATGTGTTGATCACTGTCAGTCGCCCATATTTTTAGCTGTTCAGTGTGGTCACAAATTATTAATTAGATCCCAGTGGAGGTGGGGGGACGTGGGAAGAGTAGTCATGTTGGCCAACTGAGAGAAATTCCTTTTTACCTTCCCACAGACTAAAAGGTCCTATATCGTCATCATGCTCGGGGTAATTCCTGACATTTCTTTAGTAGTTAAAAACCAGTTGATTGCCAGAAATTTAGACATGGTACATGTTCCATGGAGAAGGTGATCACAACTTCATACCACAATTTTAAGAAATAAGTGTATTTAAGAAGTAATTTATTCCTCAGGCAATGTAGGTTTGTTTTTTGTTTTGTTCTGTTTTTTTCCTGATAGTTCTGCCTTTTGTGTTCTTATTTCCCTAATCATTAGGGGGTAACAGAGATATCTGGGGCAGCTTGTGCTCCATGCATCTGTTGCTCACATCTTAAATTATAGAACAAAGAAATTGGTAAGTATTTTGAAGTCTGCAGACCTACGTGGAGCTCTGAGCTTTTGGAGAAGGATCACCAAAGTACTGAAACATACTCTTGTTTTGTTACCTCCAAGTGATTTAAAGGAACGTGGAATTTCTCTGAAAAAAAAGGAAAAAAAAAAAACTAATGTGATGGAATGGTTGAGTTTAATGACCTTATCTTACCAAATAATGGAAATCAGCTTTTTCTTGAACTCTTTGAGACTGCGATCCTGGCGTTGCATTTTTCTGACTCTCACATGTAAGGTAATTGTAAAGAATATTTATGTATTGCTTAAGAGATGGCTTTTAACAAACAGCCAGAGCAATGAACGTTCAGTTGGGATATTAAGGACATCTTTCCTATATGATCTATAAGCAGTAGCATAAAATTGTCATGGAGAATGATGGGCTTGATGGCTCTGGAAGGATTCCAGGCCGATCTTGACATCACCTCTGTGTGATAGTTTAGAAATCACAGGGACAGGCCTTCCTTTGTGCAGTAGAGCGCGCAGATGAAACACGAAGCTTTCCTGGGAACACTGGTCCTGTCTTTCTCTTTGGTGTCTCAGAAGATCTGAACCTTTAGCTTTTCCTGTTTGTAGGGGAAAGAGCTAGATGCAATCTTTGAACACAGTGATTTTCAATTATTTTTATCCAGTGACACATTTTTGGATTGTTATTTGGGCCTCGGGGACATTGGATGTACATGTGATAGAGTATGAGTGTACTATGATTGCTGGTTAGGTTAAAATAAGAGCGGAGTATTTGCTCACAATTCTGGAGGGCTTAAGTCCAGAATCAAGACGTTGGCAGGTGTATTCTCCCTGTGAAGGTTCTAGGTGCAAATCCTGCCATGCTTCTTCCTTATCATGAGGGCTCCAGGTATGATTGCCTTTTGTAAACACGACTCCAGTTTCTGCCTCTGTCTTCTACATGCCCTTGTCCTGTGTGTTTTTCCTGTCTCTGCCTCCTCTTCTTTTTAAGGACACTTGTCACAAAATTTAGGGCCCGCTCTGTTAATCCAGGATTTTCCCATCTTGAGATTAGGTATAATTATCTCAAAAACCCCTCTTTCGAGTAAGCTCCCCATCATGGTTACTAGGAATTGGGACTTTTATCTTTCTTGGGAGGGTCACATTTCAACCCACTGGACAGAGCAAAGGAGAGTCGATTAAATTAGTATTTAGTAGAAATCTGTCTGTTTATTTTTGTCCTGTTCATGTAGTCAATCTTAATCTTCTCCAGGTCTCTGAAAATATTCCCAGGAAAGTGTATCATCTGGCGACCTTCTTCATCCTAACTTACAGTCTCTTATAATTCTAAACTACATTTCTTTTAGTAGAATATATTATTTTTAATAAAAGATTTTATGTATTTATTTGACGGAGAGAGAGCACAGAGGGAGAGTGAGAGAGCAGAGAGCCCCATGCTGGGCTCGATCCCAGGACCCTGAGATCATGACCTGAGTTGAAGGCAGGTGCTCAATTGACTGAGCCACCCAGGCGCCCCAGAATATCTGATTCTTTCAAAATACTTGCCTTGTTGGAATGATATAGTAGTACAGGTACTGTGCAAGTACTAGCTAAATATTTGCAATTCTCTTTGAGTCCGGGGATATCCAGGGCTCCAAGGACGTAGGAATTAGCAGGGACCACATGTCAGACTGTGGAAGTCCTAGTCAGGTACCTGAGGGGCTCACACCCCCTCAAGGCTGCACTGCACCATCCGGAACCCACCCCAGCTGCGACTGTGGTTATCTGTCATTGCCATCATCTGGCCCATGAAACTACCCCGACGGCCGAAGTTTGAGTCACTGTGAGGTGGTTCATTCCATTGTTGTGGTGTGTTTTCTAAAGCAGAACTTGACAGCTTCTTTGGGGAGGGAAGTGACAGGTTGTCAGCATGACAGCCTAGAAAGTGACGTCTCACAAGTGGAGAGGAAGGTGATGCCCTTGGCCTTTGCTCCACATGTGTAGACGCTGAGAGCATATCAGGTGATAGAGAGCACTTGGAATGAGGTCAGCCGACTCCTAAGTTCCATTCAGATATCTGTCACTGGTTCATTATATCCTAGAAGTTTCATTTGTTCATATTTGGCGTGTACTCGGTGTCGGAAACTTGGATGTTCTCATATCAAGCGAAAAATGAAACCTTCATTTTCCCTCAAGATAACTCCCCAGTTATCCCCAATTAGATCGTCCACCACACGTACTCCCTCACCCCCTTACTAAAATGTAGTCAGATCAGTAGAGAATTTGAGGTATATTAAGGCTAATTGATCAGGAGATGATTGACTTTGAGCAGATACTTTATGACTCCATGTTTATAAGTAGAAAGGGCCCCGCCCTGCCTTTTGAGGGGCAACAGGGAGGGTCACGAGGTGGAAAGAAGAGGCCAACTGTGGCCAGAGCCTCTATTGTGGTCTTCCTAGGAAGGAATGGCCGAGGCCAGCCAGTGAGCTTAGGACTGGCAAATTTGGTTACTTGCAGTCTGTTTTGGTACATAGAGGTTGTCCCTAGTTTTCTCCTTTGTCACCCTGGGAGTGGTTATGGGAAGAGAATAATGGCCTAGTGTGGGAGAGTCAGATAACAGGCGTGGTTAAGGGTGAGGGTCCTGTTTGGGTCGCTTTGCATTTGAGAAGCATGCCGCCTGCCAGGGGAGCCCTTCGAGGAATTACAGACCATGAGGGAGGAAGAGGGCTGAGGCATGGTCAGTCCTGGATAGCGCTCTTTGTCTAGCTCCTGTCAAGGAGTGTCTGGCTTATGTATGTAGGGGAGATGGTAAGGCATCAGTTTTCCAGAACCTAGAAACATGGCTAATACACATACACTTGCAATGTTATCAAAAGTTCTCGTCCAAAAGTGGGAACCCAGTTTGAACCCTCCATGCCTCCATGACAAGGCAGCAGCCTGGCCTGGAGAGGTTCCTAGTACTTTCACTGCTTAAAGACTATCTGAGTATAGAGATCCTCATGGATTGGCTGGTTCTTCCTCCCTCCCCTTCTCTCTGCCACACCAGGCAAGGGAGCTGTACTTGGGGCAGGCTTTCAGCTCGCTAGCCCTGGTCTAGAGGCCCCTCACATCCAGCAGGTGTTCTCCTAAGATGGGACCTTTATTGTGAGTCTGTATCATGGCAAACAGCCCATGTGACAACAGATCGTGGGCTTGCTTCCTCTAGACGCAGCTGGGGAGGGTAGACAGCGAGCGGAAGCCCGTCGATGGTGGCCAACTTGAAACACCTGCATGGGGTGAATGAAGGTTCTTTGCCTTCTCTGCGGCTTCTGAATGTGGAGACTTTTTGTGGGAGAATTTATGGGGTAAAAGAAGCCCGACATTTGAGTCAGAAGGCCTAGAATCCAGTCTGAGCCCTACAGCTTTGTTCAGCAGGGCCTTGGACAAGACGTGTCTCTGGGCCTTGGGTCTTGCAGCTCTGAAATGTGTGAGACGGTGGGGCACAGAGGAGGGGTTGATGAGGTGTTTTGGGCAATGGTTTTGCCATGAAGCCAGAGATCTAGTCCTGTCTTTCTTGGCTTTGGTTCCTGGCTCCACGGTAGTAGAGCCTATGGTGGCCGTGAAATCGTGAGTTTGTTTTCAGCCCACACGGCTTTCATTTTGCTCCTGCTTTTCTTCCATTCCTAGGCTCTTTCCTGGGTTCTGGGCTTTCCTGCCATCCTCTGTGGGGGCCTCTTTGGGGAGAGGCCACGCTGTGTACTTCCACAAGTTCTTGGCCCATATATGTCCTCCCCCTCCTCCATCCTTAATAGTTCACCGGGCTTGACCCCGTTCCATGAGTCGATCCCAGATGGGGGGTGGGGGGGTGGCTGCCTGTGCCAGCTCAGGGAAGGGGCTGGCAGCCATGAGAGCTGAGGACGTGGGAAGGAGAGAACTTGGTGTTTTAGGGTCTTTTTATGAAGCTTTCCACCACTTCCATCTTGCCTCTGCCCTGTCTTATTTTCTGCTGCATTATTTTCTGCTTCATTTTCTTATTTTCTGCTACATTTCCTCCTCCCTAAGTCATTCCTGTTTTTCATTTGCGCACTCACTCATTCATTCAATAGGCCCATGCGGCAGGCTCCTCCCGTTACTGGAGATAGACAGATAAATAACCGCTCTCCCGCCCTCCAAAGCTCAGAGTTGCAAATATATAAGTAATGGTCTTTCTTGCTCTTGCACGAGAGAATTATAGAGAATCAGCGCGGGGCGCTACTAACTTGGCCCCGCATTTCAGGAAAGCATGGGCCCCCAGAACTATTGCACTGGGCCTGCAAGGCTCCAGAGGGGTTTGCCAGGTTAAGAAGGGAGGTGAGGAGGTTTCTATCAAGGCAAAGGTTATGTCCAGCCTTGTAAGGTTCATAGAAGGTAGTGAAGGTAGACTTACGGCGGGACCCAGGCTCGTGACCCAAAGCGGAGGCCGCGCAGTGGAGGATCTCAAGCAGTGTAATCGGGGACTCGAACTGTATACTGAAGGCCACTGGCACTGGGTAGGATTGTGCAAGGGGGAAAACTAGACCGGATTACATTAGGAAAATCCAACTGCAGTGGCAGTGACGCCGTCCCCATCTTGCTCTCTCTCTCTCTCTTTCTCTGACTAAATAAATAATAATAATAATAATAATAAAAATCAAAGCCAACTATTCCTCTTAGGACGTTCTTGTCCCCTGACACCTGCTTCCTCTTCTCACTGACACCCTCAGACCTTCACTTGCGCCCACAGCCCCTCCCCCACTCAGCCTCCTACTTGACTTGAGCTGCCACGCTGATGCCATCGCCAGGGCATTGACCTTGAACTGCCGATCCAGGCCAGACACTTTCTCCTCCTGGCACAGGCCAGAGCTTAGCTGAGGGGTTGGTTATAATGGTGGTTAGGTGCCAGGCCCCTGGGCTAGAGATAGTGGCTACATCTCCATGCCTCAGTTTCCCTCCCTGCCACAAGCCTGGAGGCAGGCACTCACAGAAGTGCAGTATATAGAGCACCTGGGTGGCTCAGTTGGTTAAGTGACTGCCTTCGGCTCAGGTCATGATCCTGGAGTCCCAGAATCAAGTCCCACATCAGACCCTCTGCCCGTCAGGGATCCGGCTTTTCCCTCCGCCCCTCGCCCGTTTCATGCTCTGTCTCTCAAATAAATAAAATTTAAAAAAAAAAAAAAAGAAGAAGAAGTGCAGTATATAGAACGGAGACCTTGCAGCCCAGTGCTTAAGCCTTTACCTTTCTGGGGAGCTGGATATGAGCCTGTGTACAAGAGCTAATGTTATGAGGGAAGGAAAAAAGAAAAAAAAAAAAAAAAAAAAAGGCTGAATGCAAGGTGCCCGCGAAGGCAGCAGAATCAGCTAGCACGAGCTCTACGTGCCATGTTGTTTTCAAAGAACAGGAAGGCCAGTTGCAACCTAAGAAAAGAAAAACAGTACCAAAGAGAGGTTTGCGGAGTACTAGCCAGTGAGGGAACATGTTTTACGTTTTCTGGTATTTGTTGTTGTTTTGTTGTTGATTTTGCTCGTCAGTAGATTAGAATCATTTAAACACAACCTGTTCTCTAAAAACAAGATGATGTGTAGGAAAAGCTATAAGTTAACACCCAATTTACAAAAAGTATAGGATAAATTCCGACTGAATTTAAATGTCTTCTGCCTCTTCTGTGGCTCTCTTTCCCTCTCCCTCCCTCCACGCACCCTTCTTTAGAAATTAGCCCTAGAAAACTGAACTTTGTGGTATTGTAGAGAGTTTGCATTCTGTACTTTTGGCACTTTGAGGGCACACTCTGGTCTATGTAAGGGCATTTGAAAATTAAACTCAAAGTTTCATTTTGACCTTTTTTAAATTCATGAAATCATGCGTGTATTTGGAATCACACTGGTCTGTCTCTACGCCATTCTCACGAAACAGTATTTTGGAGCACGAGTGATATCACGTCATTATTTTGGGCCTCCTTTTTGTGTGAGTTGATTTCAAATTCAACATGTCTGCTTGGGTTTGGTGCTGTCTCGACACAAAGACGAGGAAATCACAATGGCGCTTGTGCAAGGGAGGGTGGGAAGTGGATTCAAATGTGTAATTATGCTACACGACGAGTGTGCCTGTAAAATGCAAGGCTGGCCAAGTACCTGGTCTGTGGCATTCTGGGGTGGCTGCAAGGAGGAGGTGGCATTGAAAGAGAAATACCTAGCAGTTCGATAGTTGGAGAGAAATAGGAAATGGAAAGCCTACCCTTAAAATGCCCGTTGTTTTCAAGGAAATGATTTCATGGAGCCTGAGTGCTGATCAGTGAGGAGGGTTAAGGGCAAATTCCAACAGGCCTTGTTACTATGCTAAAGAGTTTAGTCTCAGTCGTTGTCACCATCTAAATAATCAATTCAGAGTATTGATTCTCCTCCTGCATTTTATATAATATATAATTTTTGCCTCCTTTGTAAGACTTAATGGGTCTATTTTGGGTTGGCTTGAACTTTTGCTTGTCAAAGAGTTTCCTAGTATTGAGCAAATGCTCTTTCTCTCCCTATAATGTTCCTGTTTAAAAGGAAAAAAAAAATCTATACTGTTCCACAGTAACATAATTCACGTGTCCACAGGGAATTTGCTTCACATCGGTGCCTTTATTCATAGATTCTGAACTGGAGAAGTCGATGAAGAAAAGCGACCAAAAAGCCGAATGGGTTGGGAGTTTTTCTAGCAATTTCAACCCTGGAAGCTCCCATCAGTAGTTCCAGAGCTCAGGGCCTCTCTGCCCTTGAGTTTGACCCTGTGGAGGCAGGAGCCCCTGCTGGGATCAGGAGAATGTGCTGCAGAGGCTTTGCTGGGAGCTCCCAGGGTAGCCCCAGGTGGCAGGTCTCTGTGGCATCCCAGTGTACTGCCCTTCCCCCCCCCGCCCCCGCCGTTCCTAGAAAATATCTTGGGAACAGGTAAGGGTTCTGGAAGATTCCTGCAAGATGTTACAAGTGTCTTAAAGACAAAGGGATTTGGCGAGAATAAGGGAAGTTTCCTGCGAACCTTGGGCTGTAATCAGAAATCGTCCAGTTTGTTCAGCCGGTGAGCCGGTCATTTCTACAATTGCACGAACCCAAAGTTTTTCCGGAAACATATTTGTAATATGTTTCTTGATTGCTTCATGTTTGGGGATATCATATCCTTAAGAATATTTGGAACTGGGGTGCCTGGGTGGCTCAGTCGTTAAGCGTCTGCCTCTGGCTCAGTTCATGATCCCAGGGTCCTGGGATCCAGTCCCACATCCAGCTCCTTGCTCGGCGGGAAGCCTGCTTCTCCCTCCCCACTCCCTGTGCTTGTGTTCCCTCTCTTGCTGTGTGTTTATCAAATAAATAAATAAAATCTTTTTTTTTAAAGATTATTTACTTATTTATTTGACAGACCGAGATCACAAGTAGGCAGAGAGGCAGGCAGAGAGAGAGAGGGGGAAGCAGGCTCCCCGCCGAGCAGAGCCCGATGCGGGGCTCAATCCCAGGACTCTATCCCAGGACCCTGGGATCATGACCTGAGCCGAAAGCAGAAGCTTTAACCCACTGAGCCACCCAGGTGCCCCAATAAAATCTTAAAAAAAAAAATGTTTGGAACCCAGAATGCTGCTGTATGTTTAGGGAAATACAAAAATAGAGCCAGGCTACTGTATGGTCTGGGAGCCAGAGGGCATATGAGTATTATTGCCAGGAGGAAGTTCTCTCTCCTAGGAAAGTGTGTTGGTGGTCATGAGACAGGTAACTCAGTGATAGATTATGTGTCCCTTTTGACCTCGGCTTCAGGGCCCTGTTACACTGGATTGCCATAGTGGTCTTCAGTTTAGGTTTTCTTGTAAAACGATATCCTTTCCTTTTATTTGAATTTTTGTACTTTTTTTTTTTTAAAGATTTTATGTATTTATTTATTTATTTGACAGAGAGAGATCACAAGCAGGCAGAATTTTCGTACTTTTATACCTATAGCAGTGTTTTCGTAGGATTGTTGGTTCTTTGTATATGTCATCTCAGTAACATGTGGATTGCGGATATGTATAACGAAGAATTAGTTCCCCATATCCCATTGCTTCATGTCCCCTGTCCCCACCAAGTCACATCCAGATCATACGGTGATGGTTACATCCAGGGCTTACGGTGGACAGGGTGACACATTTGAGAGGCAGGTTGTAATGACAAGAAGGGGCAGAAGCATAGGAAGTCAACGAGAAACGTGTCCCTAATTAAACGGGATTTTCTAAATTAACTTACTTGTTGCTTAAAGAATCAAGCCTGAAATTCCTCTATTAAGAGTTTCTTTTGGTTCCATTTTTAAAATTGGTATGTCAAAGAGCTCAGTGACATCAACTTGTTAGGAAGTCATGATCACCATGATTACAAGCATTTATATGCCAAACACTGGGATTCCCGCTTTGCAGAGTTCTTGATTCTCCATAGAATCCACAAGAAAGCCCCTGTTTAGCGGGGAACTGGGGCTAAGAAAGGCTCCATTATTTGCCACAAGGTGCAAGGAGGTGCCTGAGTGGGTCTGCATGCCTTGGTGCACACCCCACAATTTACCTCCACTTACTCCGCGGGAGGGGTGGTGGGGAAGAACTCTCCCACCTTCAGACAAAGAGAACTTCCGAGCTCAGTCCTCACATGTGGTTTCTGGGAAGAGGAAGCATAAGCTCAGTGCTTAGCACAGTGGCTGGCACGTGAGATCAATATATATTCTTATGATGGCAGCAAAGAGTAAATAGGCATCCCGGGCCCTGATGTAGTGAATAAAATTACAGGCTGCTCAGTGAAATTGAATTTCAGATAAACAACAAATAATTCTTTTTAGCATAGTATGACCCATGCAATATTTGGGAAATATTTATACCAAAGAGTATTATCCATGCATTATTTGGGAGATATGCTAAAACCTTCTCAGTTCAACAATAAGTACCGTACGTAGGCGAGCCTTCTGTATCCCATCATGCAATCCCAAATCAGAATAACGGGCAGAGTGGTTGCCTGGGATAAGTGCTTGAAATGCTTCTAGAAACAGCTCTGCTTCTCTGTGCAGAAGGCTCAGCCACTCCGTGTCTCTTGTGCTGACCCGTGAGAAGCCTGAATTCCCTCAGTTTCTTCATTTTATTGGGATCTCCTGTCTCTTTGCTTAGATCACCTCCATCATGGGCAGCCTCTCGGTATTTGACCTATGGTAACGTTTGGAAATTGCTGAATACCTGTGAGCCTTACAGTGGTGCTTCTCAACCTTGTCTGAATGTTAGTAGTACCTGAGGATCTTTTAAAGATTTTTATTTATTGATTTGGGAGTGGGGCAGGGAGTGAAAGAAAGAGAGAATCCCACATGAGGGTCTTTCAGAAGTCCTGATACCCTGGTCCCAGCCTAGACCAATTATGTCAGTATCTCTTGGGTGGGAAAAGGCATGAGTGTTGTTCTTTTTTTTTTTTTTTTTTTTAAGATTTTATTTATTTATTTGACACACAGAGAGAGAGCGCAAGCAAGGGTAGCAGCAGACAGAGGGAGAGGGAGAAACAGGCTCTCTGCTGAGCAGGGATGTGGGTCTCTATCCCAGAATCCTGGGATCATGACCTGAGCCAAAGGCAGACGCTTAACCCACTGAGCCACCCAGGCGGCCCCAAGGCATAAGTATTCTTAATGCTTCCTGCATGATTCCAATGCATCACCTGGGATGGGACCCCTCTGCTTGGCTCACGGGCCCCCTGTAATGCTTGGCCCTAATGCAAGGATGTCACCACCTTCTAACCCTTTCTCCATTGTTTCTTGCCTCGGCTTTCTGGTTCCATCCTGAGTTCATCCAGCCATCTGTATCTGTCACCTTCTGCAGTTGCAAAGTGGGTGTGTTGGGTTCTCCTAGCACTCTGTCTAGGTTAGACCATTGCCTTTTACTCTAGGTTGTACATCTTGGGCCCACACACTGTTAATGAATTTGGAAAAGGCTCCTAAGAAGGTCCAGGGCATTTTCCCTTTTTGTCCCACACTGATAGAGCTGCCCTTCTTTTCAGTAATGTTTGAGGCCCTTAGAGAAGGAAAGTGAGTTCAGATATAGAAAATGTCCATGACTGAATAAATAGTGACATCAGTCCTGGAGTACTACAGGGCCTTGGTACCATCTGGGAAGGTTTCCAGGAGAACCAGGGGCTCAAAGACCCCCACCCGTGGCCATGAGGTCCCTGATGGAGCAGAGATGCACTTTAGAACTTTGGGAACCAGTCCTGCTGAGGGAGCGCCTGCTGCTGCCTCACCAGATGCTTCTATAGTTACGGGACACTTCCATTTGGTTTGGATAGTCCTCAGGTTGGAAAAGCCCAAGTTAGCCCTGGATTTGTAAAGTCAAGTGTGTAATCGCAATATGTTTGTTTTCTGTGGGCAGGTTGACTCAACCACTTCCCTGTATGTTCTGCCGAAGTATTGGAGTTTGTAACCGATTGCCTAGTAGAAAGAAAATAGTTCATTTTTTAGAGAGAGTGTTTCATATGCCTTGGCAGGGACCAGGTATATAACTTTAACCTGGGTATTTAAAAATGTAAATTCTCAAGATATTCTGTGGCCTTCTTTGCATTTTAATGAAAGTGGAGCCTTTAAGAGAGATCAGTCATTGAGTACTAATCAGATACTGATTGCTTAAACTCTACAAAGTGTTTGATTTTAAAAACCTCAGTCCCATCTAATAAATGGTGGGAGTTTATCAAAGCAAGTGGTGTATACTTTTCCTCTCTATTTTGATTCAGAGGTGTAACAATTTCTACCTGCTGGTTTAAATTGGCCCTGAGAACACCTTTTGTGTTAAGCCCACTCACAGCTAGAAGGAACCCACATCAACCTGACAATAAAATAATATCTCCCAACTAAACAAAGTCAAAAAGCCAATGGAACAAATTGTTCTGTCGATAATCCAAAGCTGAAACTGTGTGGTCTCCCGCTATTTTTAGAACTTGAGAGGAAAAGATTCCTCCTTATTGTAAAAATGATACAATTAAATATGAAGTCGGCCACTGGGAAACTCAAGAGTTCCCTTTGAGCACCATTTTGTGGCTCCGTTTTCCTTTTATTAAAGCAGAAAATGAAGCCCACAAAGGCGGCAATGCTTCAAAGGAGAAACAGAGAGTTCTGTGTTCACCGGGTAACCTCGACACGCCGGTCAGCTGGTGGTTCGGGCGACCCACGTTACCATCTGCATGAACGTGGACAAGCAGATCGACCTCATTATGCTCCGAATGCAGAAAAACTGTGATTTTGCTGTCCCTGAATTTACCGATAGCTTTACATTCAGTTCAAGTTTCTTTATAGTTGTGTTGGAGTTCCATAAGGGGAACTCTGGAAATTTTTGGCAAGAAATTATTCTAATTTCACAGGAAAGTAGATTAATCCCTTGACTAGTCATCCAGAAAATCAAGGTGAGCATTTCTCAATCTTTGGAAAGATAAGAATCGTGGACTTCACTCTGAGACTAGATAGAAGTGAGAGAGGTGTTCGTCTTGGTCCGGAATAAGAAAGCTGAAGTTCACACGGAAATCAAACTCTCGCTATTTTATTTCATTTTTTTAAAATTTTATTTATTTATTTGACAGAGAGAGAGATCACAAGTAGGCAGAGAGGCAGGCAGAGAGAGAGGGGGAAGCAGGCTTCCTGCTGAGCAGAGAGCCTGATGTGGGGCTCGATCCCAGGACGCTGAGATCATGACCTGGGCTGAAGACAGAGGCTTAACCCACTGAGCCACCCAGGCACCCCAGACTCTCGCTATTTTAAATACAGAATCTGGTGTGGCTGGGACAATGGGGAGGTGAGATAGGGTCATGCACGTGGAGGGTTGGAGACAGTCTGTGAGAGAGAAAGAAAGAGAGAAAATGTTTAGATTTTGATAGTCATCAATCTTTTTTCTTGGTGTATGGCATCTGTGGAGAAGTGGCAGCTTGGTTTTCATACCGTCTGTGGCTCAGGGCCCCCCACCTCCCAACCCCCTTCCTCTGAATAGAAGAGATGACGTTATTCTCTGCTCCCGGCATCTCTGTTCTTGGTTTTCTTTCCCTGAGTTGCCTCAACTCCTTCGCTATATTCTAACACCCTTGAAGACAAAGATCTTGCCTTCCTTGCCTCGGAATCCCCCGAAACTAACACTGTGTCCAGCACTTCTTGTACTGCCATTTCCCCTCCGCTCTGTCTGGCCTACAATCATGTGCCCTGCCTTTGGGCGTTCCTGTGTTGACCTCACGTCTTTCTGGGCTTGGCTTTTCTATCCAGTGGCATCTGTGGCTGTGGTAGGGCTTACTCTCCTCTGGGAGGAGCCAAAGAAAGGAGAAAATCTGCCAAGATGATTGATGGGTTCATAGATCACCCACCTAGGCCACCTGCCTTGCTGGCTCGTCAGAGGTCTGCTGTGGAAGAGATTGCAACTAACTTAGTGACGTCATCAGGACTCACATATTCGCTCACAACTCTTTCGGGTCAGAAGTCCTGCGTGGGATGGCTCGATTTTCTGCTGAGGGTCTCACGTGGCTAAATTCAAGGTATCCGCCAGGACTGTGACCCGCAGCCTATAGAGCTTGGGGGCTGCTTCAAGCTTCCTGTTTGTGGGCAGAAGTCCGTCCCTCGCATCTGTAGGACAGAGGTATCCATGTCCCCAACTTGTGTTTCCTCCATCTTCAAGCCAACAATGGCACACCGCATCTCCTTCAGGCTTCCGGGCTCTGACTTCCTCTTCGACCTTCTCCTTTGGCCGTCAGTGCTTATGTCATTCCACTGGACCCATTGGGGCCATGTAGGATAACCTTCCTAGTGTAAGGCCAGCTCATGAGTCACCTTACCTTCGTTACCTTACTGCACTTACATCTACAGTGTCGCTTTTGGCTACCTACGGAAGCCCCAGTCAGAGAGCAGAAGGTGAAGGTCATGGGAGTCAGTCGGTTGTTTGCAGTCTCTGCCCGTCATCTTTGGTGTTTCCTCAGATTCTCTCCCTAAGGTGTTTGGGAAGATTGGGCTCATGTGTTAAGAAGCCCCAGGATATTCCTGATGGGTCTGACGTCCCTCTCGTCAAGTCCTGCAATGTCATGTTGTGGGATTTTGGCTGAGGTATTCCTTTGGGAAATAAGGAAAGACATCCTCGATTCTAAGAACATGAGCCCCATCTGGTCTGGAGGAATGATCTGTTACTCATTTCCGTGTCCCCTGATGGGCAGCCTGGAATCTGGGCCATGGGAGGCAATCTGGAAAGGCTGCTGTGAAGAAATGAATGGATAAATGAATTGATCAATCCTGAGAATCTTCTACCAAGTGATAGAACTGCTATTTTTGAACAGATATAGGTAGTCATCATTTCCCAACAGCTGTTTCCGTGCGCGCCCACACATTGGAAGGCATCCTCTGATTTTCCAGGCTATGTGTGAGCAATCATTATCATAAGTACCTTTTCAGAAAGTGGGTTGGGATATTTGCCTGAAAATGTCCTTCCCTAGTCATTGACGCTAACCTGTGCATCTCTGTCTCCTCTGCCTCACCACTCCTGCCTCCCCGTCTTACGCTAATGGTTTTGAGTATCTGTGCCAGGATTAGAAATTGAATCCGTATACTTCGGCCTATTAACTCTAAGGAGCCACTACATTTTACTTTAAGTTAGGCATTTATTAACTATTTGTTGAAAAAAATCTCTTAAGGATACTTTTAAGTTCTGATTTACTTAAAGGGTGAGACTGACATCGCTTGGTATTTATTCCCATGACATCAGTGCACGCACACGCACGCGCTCACACACGCATGCACGCACGCACGCACTCACCTGAACAAATGTTTTATTAATCCCTGGAGGGCAAATAGGCTGTAGCTTCAAAGAAACACTCATAGAAGGTAATGTCGCCCTGTACCAAATCTTATGCTAGGTTTTGTACTAGATTTCTTTTTTCTTTCTGTTTCAAAAAGGTCATTCTATGCAACAGAAATCCCAAATAATCATATTAACCCAGGTCCTAGGTACCTGAATCTACGAGAAAACACAGAGTTGATTCAAGCTTGATGGGTCGATGTGAAAATTCTGGTCATCAGAAAAACATTGATTTTTGTCATACATTATTTATTGGGTGAATTATACTTCATAAATTAACATCTGTTTTATACATCATTGTCTCAAGAGTGGGATTAGCATGACATTCCAGAGACGTGCAGAAGCCCTCGGTCCAGTGACCAAATAGTGTCTTGACGTGCGGATTAGAGAATTTCTTGGATCACCGTGGCATCTACTCAGCATTCCCTGTGAAATATTGCTCAAGATCCAAACTGTTTCCTCCCGATGGGGAGCTTGCCACCTCCTGGCGTGTCTGGCAGCGTCCGTCATCTCAGCTCTTAGAATGAGAGTCACGGAAAACCTCCCTGCTTCATCCAAATGTGTGTTCCCCAAATGCAGAGGTCCCAAAGAAGGTTCAGGAAAGTCCCTGTCAGGACACACTGTCCTGAAGGCCTGGGCACAAAAGCCCCCATAATAGGCAGCCATCCACATTTCCTCCTCAAACCATGCTGTACAGTGGGGGCAATTTGGAGGAAGAAAAATGAGCAGTGTGATCATAGTGTCTTCTCCGCTCAATCAATTATGAGCTATACATGAGGGGGACATGTAAAATTAAATGTACCAAGCAGACTGGCTTTCCATCACTGCTGGTAGCAGGTCGTTTTAATCAAATGGGATGCTGGCCGTGGCCTGGTAGGCACGCGTTCTTATGTTCTAGGACATCATGCGCTTTTTGTACAGTGGGTTTTTATTAAGCTTGTATTTAATGTTACCTATCACAGAAGGATTAAAGCCAGGGTGGTCTGTGTTCATGAATCCGTTTCTAATAACGGCCCACAGAGCAGTTACTTGTCAGGATAAAGCCGACACTCCACAGTTCATCAGCTACCCATTTTCTCCCCGTCTTGAAAGTTGCTGATTAAAAGAGAAAGGCGATGCCGGGCAACACTTCCATGCCCCCCTGCACCCCTGGGTGCGCACGGCAGCAGCTTGCAAAAAGGTGCTTCTCCTCGCGCAGGACGTCACCACGTGTCAGGTGCACGGGAGCGCGTGTGGCTGGGAGGCAGGGCGGCTGCAGGAGTGTGATGGGTGTTGGCAGGGGTTCAGCCGTGAAATGGAAGCTCGCCGTGTAATAAAATCTCCTGGGAATGCACAGGATGCCTGGGCATTAGGCATGCTCCTCGTGTTTCACATAAATGCATCCTGTTCTCAGGAGCGGAGGGGCCGTGCGTTCACACCGGCTCATTCAAATTGAATGTAGGTAAAAGGAGAGTCCCGAGCGAACAGAGCAGTCTGGCGTTTGTGAAGGCGGGAGCAAGGTCAAGCTGCTGGCTGCGTTCTCTGTTGTTTATTGGGCGTTTATTTGCTCTCCTTTGCACACTCCATGCACGTTGCAAAGAGGCAGCGCTGGGCAGACTGATGCCTGCTCGGCTCAGGCATCCAGGCGATTCTGGCCGGACTCTTCTGGGTAATAAAGTTCAAGGCTTCATACGTGGCTTCATCTGTTGTGCCCAAGCCTGGCGTGGGTAATGTTTGGCTGGAAGACAAAGCTCCTCCAGAGGGGGCAGTTTGTATTGGTTTTTGGGTTTTTTTTTTTCCCCTCTCTTTTGTTCTTCTTTATCAGTGTTCCAGCTTTAAGTTTGGCACAGCGAGAGTGAGGAGAGCGAGCCTGTAAAAAGCCTTTTTCCATTAGGTTTCACAGGAGCGGAGCATCACCGGCAGCAACGGCTTGCTTGCTCTCTAGTCTTGTGCTGTGAGGAATAAAGACACTGTAGGGCGGTGAACCTGAACTTGGCCCGTTCATCCATACTGTATAGAGGGATTGCATAGAGTGGAGTCAAATGCCACTCGGGGGTGAACTACACGCATCAACTTGCGTTCCTGCTGGATATCGTAGGAAGAGCCCTTGACAGAATCCGGTAATTAAAAGGTAAAGCATGAAATGTGGGCTCTGTGTAGGAAATACGGGCTGAGGGGGAATGCATGGGCAAAGAGGGACTTGTTTCATTTTGTTTGGAATGATACGTTCCTAGATTTTATTGCCGGCGGAGCAGAAGAAGAAGGGGAGAATTGCAACTTGCTGTAGACTTAGAGTGTAGTATGATCCCGACGTTCCCACATGCTGCTGGACTCTTCTTGTCCCCGAGCACTCAGAACTGTACAGGACTTCTGTCCTTGAGACAGGAGTATTGTCGGTAGGAACCTGGGTAGAAGTAAAGTTGTCGCCATGGAAATGGAAGGGCACTCTTCGGTTCTCTTTTTTTTAAGGTGAAATCTTTGGGATTCACTTGGTTGTTTTATTTCTATCGAGTGGCTCTGTTTGTTTTTCCTAAACCTGTTAAGAAATAGCTTTCAGAGACACAGACAGACTGGGAAACTTCACATTTAGCTCAGGTTTGTTCCTAAAGGTGTGTGTGGTTACCGTAATCCCTTAGGGAGAGTACGGGTGGGTGGCTGAAGTTCTAAGTCAAAGCATGTCGTCTGCTCGGTGCAAGTTAGTATTGTTTATTGTAAATCATTCTTGCACGTGTTGGCTGTATATTAAGACTGTGAAGTAAACACTATCTCTTAGCAGTGCATGTTCAGACCAAGTTCACGGTAAGTTTTTTTACTTTAAACATAGCTTGTGCCCAGTAAATCTCCTGGCCAGCTCTTTGATCTCTTTTACAAGGTGCATGAAAAATACAAGGTTGAAATTGTAATTAAATTATGCATTATATTTGAGCCTAGGGAGCTGAAATGCAGTTATGTGGGCATGTGTCATGGGATTCTCTCATGTTTAAGAGACTGGTCATATATGTTGCAATTTTAAAATCAGACTGCTACCCTTTAGATCTTTGAGGGTTTTTTTTTGGTTTTTTGTTTTTTTGTTTTACCATCCCACAGAAGTGACTATCAGTTTCAATTAACACTCAGATGTTTATAAACACATAATGTAATTTGTGTTATCGTATATGCATGCCCATTTTTTATCCATATGTGTGTGTGTGTGTGTGTGTGTGTATCATTGATAGGAAGTCCCTTATATATGTGTGCATGTGCATTATATGTACCTCTAAGAAGATTTTGTTCAAATGATTAGACTGGGGGAAATAGAATTGGCCAGTAGCAGAGTTAAAAGGCATGGAGGAGAGTAAAGCATTCTTGGCATATAAATATGGGGTCTGCTCAACTATTCATCTGTTGGTACACGACTGTAGAAACAGTGCTGGTGATTACCCAGGGATTCCTTGTGCTATGGTGTGTAGATCCTGGTTTCTATACCAGAAAGCGCACATCTCATTGGAGGATGCAAGGATAGGGAAAGGGGAAAGAGTAAGAGAAAGGGTTCAATGTCTTTGGGGGAAATTGGTATTGGAAGCAGTATAGTAGCTTCTAGATGTGTCCATGCTAACACAGGGATCAACTCTATGGTGACATCATAGGAAAACCAGTTTTGATCGTTGGTAGCTGCTTCATCCTTTGAAGCCTATGAAACTATCTTTACCACTCTTGTTTTATTCATTGGATTTCTTATTTAAGGTGTCAGATTTTTCCAGTACCTTTTTCTTGGGTTTGTAAAGGTATAAATATGAGGTTTATAGAATATTTTAAAGGAACATGTCCATGTGAAAAGCAAAGATGTTAGAAAAGAGAAGTTACTAAATTTCTGAGAAATAGTTTTGAGTAATGGCTACTGAGTTTAGAAAAGGGCACGATGTAGGAGCCTAGGGTAGGAGAGAGCCTATCAGTTTCTCTTCAGTTGCAATTGGTATTTAAATTTTGTTATCTTAATGCCTTTAATTAGTGAATGTAGAGCTGTGTAAAAGTAGAAAATCGGGACAGCCTGCTGGGCCTATATTCTAGAATATTTCAGCCAGTATAGACGAGCAGAGTTTTTGTTCTGTGGACTGTTTTCCTTGAACAAAAGCAAGTGTCTGATCCATTGAAGAACAGTGTCCAAAATCTCATTGGCACCAAATCTTCTTGCACTGTTCATTTATTGGAGGGTCCAACCTGGACTTGTTGAAACAGACAAGAAGAGTTCTATGACTCTGGAAGTCAGGAATGTCTGTGCTTGATTTCTATCCTGGAGTGATTTATCAAAGCAGTTTTGATTGTCTTATATTTACAGACCAGCCTGTTGTGAAGAGCTCAGTGTATTGGGGACATACTCTGATGATGAGAATGCCACAGTGAATGAGCTCATGCTATCTCTGTTCTACAGGTGAGACTGTAGATGGACCGATAGGTAGAGTAATTTTCAAAGATGATTCAGAAAAACACTGACATCTAGCTCGGAAATGGTGACCCAACATGAGCTTGGTGGTTGGGTCTGGGCACCTTTTGCCTCTGCGATCATGTTATCTGACCGGCTGGCTGTCAGTGCGCACCCATGGTTCCTGAGCTCAAGAGGAACAGCTTCCATTTTGTGATTGTAGGGTCCCACTGATCTCTCTGAAATCTGTGATGGCCAAATGGAATGGAAGCCCTGGAGGACAGACTTGTGGGGTGGCAAAACGAACCGATGTCACCAGAGGTCTTTACAACCAATGCAGAAAGCAACAGGACATAGACAGGACATTTACCCAATGTTTAGAGTTGAAAAGAGTTGACTTCCTTGATACATGAACCCAAAAAATGACAGTCAGGAAACACACTTCTTTTGGTGTTTCAGCTTTTCGGCACTAAGGCAGGCCAAGCTTGCTCAAAGTTGAGTTAAAATCATTGAGTTATTAGATAAAAAATTGTTTGCATGCACTCATGAACAGTGTATTCTTTTTCTTTCCTACTCTATGAAGTGGTTATTCTAGATGGAGCTATGTCCCTGTTATCAGATAAGAAAATGATATCACGGATAAAGAAGTTATGTCTGTCCTGAATTTTTTGGTATGATTTCAGTATAGAAATAAGCACATCAGCAGTTGGTACTTGGTCTGTCATTTAGATTCACAAACATGTGAAAGACAAGGCAAGGACTTTACAGACCGTTACAAGTAGAGACTGTCCTGCCTATGCACAGATTGAAAAACGCACGACTGATAACGTCATCCAGTGGCGGACTAGGGCAGATGGAGGCTAGGAGAATGTTCTGCGAAACGGAGGAACTAGTAATAGGGCAATTTGATAGAATAACCCACCTTAACCTTGGACTGGAACCACATAGCACTGTCCCTTGCTAGGTGCACATCTGAGAGGGGGAGGGGTGCCCCAAATGGAGGGATGCAGCCAGAAACAAAGTGAAACCACAAACAGCCTAGAAACCCCATGAAGAGCTGACAAGTCCTGAAAAGGCTTTCCCAGCAGGAGGGGAGACCAAATGAAGGGGGAAGAACAAGGTCCAGTGGAGGTTGAAGAAACCCAGAGGATTCAGACTGACCCTGGTACAGGCAGTTAGGGACGGAATCCTGAAGGCCAACAGGGAACCTGGCTCTTTGCTACCATAGTGAGAAGGCTGTTGTGATGCAAGAGAATTTCTGAGAACAGAACATAATGGACCCTGGTGGAAGCACCTGGGTGGCTCAGTCCATTAAACGTCTGCCTTAGGCTCAGGTCATAATCCCAGGGTCCTGGGATTGAGCCCCGTGTTGGGCTCCCAGCTCAGTGGGAAGCCTGCTTCTCCCTCCCCCTCTGCTGCTGCTCGCCCTGCTTGTGCTCTCTCTCCTTCTGTCAAATAAAGAGATAAAAGCTTAAAAAATAAATAAATAAATAAAGGATCCTCATATGTCAATTTTAAAAGCTCCAGGAAAAAGAGGTGCCTTGGGAAAATGGGGGAGAAAGGACTGTCTTTCCTGTGAACACTAGAATGGAGGCTCCATTCTGGTAGCAATGATCTATCTTGTTTACTGTTTCCTCCCTAGAGCCCAAAGCCGAGGCACTAACATCATAGGAAATGTTAGTGGAATAAATGACTTGTTCCTTATTCATTTATTTTTAGCCCCATCTGGCACTTGTCCCACCTGACTGTTACCGGAGATGTTCTGTGTTCCGATCACTCTCCCAGACAAGATGGTAAACCTTTGAGGGCAGATAATTATGTTATCCTAATTTTTTAAAGGCCTCTCGTGAATAGGATAGCCCCTTACACTTGCAGCGGCACTTGATAAATAATTATAAAATTGAAATTACAGCAATAAAAATAGGATAGGATTGTCATCCTTAGAATTTTATAGTCAGAATCCCTTAGAGCATGGCACACAGATGGAAAATTCTCAGGAAATAAAAGGATAGAGTTAAATCAGTGTTTGTCGGGGCACCTGGGTGGCTCAGTCATCTAACTCTTGATTTTGGCTCAGGTCGTGATCTCAGGTCCTGGGATCGAGCCCCTGGTTGGGCTCCCTGCTCAGCGCAGCGTCAACTTGAAGATTCCCTCTCTCTCCCTCTCCGTCTGCTGCTCCCTCCACTCACACACACACACACTCTCTCTCTCAAATAAATAAATAAAATAAAAACAAAGAAATAAACCAGTGCTCATCAAATAAGGGTAATTTTGCTCCTCTCTCACCAGTAGATACTTGGAAATGTCTGGAGACAGTGTTGTTGTCCCATCTGGTGGTCGGAGGGGTGTGCTGCTGGCATCTAGTGGATAAAGCCCAGAGAACATGCAGCAGTGCACGGCACAACAGTCCAAAGAGAGTCAGCTGACCCCAGATGTCAATAACACTGAAGCTGAGAAGCCCTGATTTAAACTAGAACCTTTATGATAATTCCCATGTGCGCGTGTTTGTCATTAAACGCCACTTGTGGGTGGCAGTCTGACGCATGTTTGTGCCCCCCCAGTTGAGAGCACCTGGCATATATCAGCCATTTAATAAATAACAGTTTAACCAATGAATGAATGGAGAGTAATGACATCTTTAAAAAAAAAAAAAAAAAGGGATGCTCCAGTATTATCTTTGGAACATCATTACCATTAGAAACAAGCATTTCTCATAAGGCCTCCACAGGAAGTAATCAGTAGGGTCAAGTTCAGGGTGTACAAGCAGATTTGCAGCAGCACACTTTATGTCTCCATTTAAGACGGTCACAGTGCTTCGGGTCGTGGAATATTAGCTGCGAAGGGGATTAGAGGGCTCATCCATTCCAGCAGTCTTAAATCCAAGTGAAGCAAGGAATTTGAAATCCAGGCATGTGAAATGACTCACTTAAGTTCTCACAGGTAAACGGCAGAAGCAAGAGAGGAATGGTTTCGAGCTCTTAGTCTTGGTACGTCTTCATTATGCCGGTATATCAGCCTGATTAAAACTTGGCACAACAAATTGCTTTTAATGACGAGATAAAGCGACACCCCAATGCAGTATTGAATGTGAAACATAAAAATCCCATCTCTATGGCATTGTAGAATTTGACCTTAAACTAATGTGCTCGTTATTTTTATTAATACAGAGGTTAAAATAATGGAGTATTAGGGCTCAAGAAAATGCTGTAAATCTCCTGCATTCTGGAGAGGAGTAAGTTTGGGGGGCGCAGGTGTCAGGAGCTTTATCCAGAGTCCCAGAAAGGGGCGGTGGGGCTCTCCATTCTGTGCTCTTCACTATACGAGACTTTCCTAAAGGAAATATTATTTGCAGAATCTATTACACGAAAGCAGGGTTATGTGGTCAGATAAATTTAGAAAATGCAACGGTAAACAAATAGAAGCAGGTATGTGTGTAGAAGGATGCCTCCGAGGTTTTCCTCTCTGGTCTACTTCTCCAAGAACGTCCTTCAGTACGTGACTCCCGTCCTGCTCACCAAGTGGGAGATCATTTATATTACCCTATCAGTGGTCCTCTGAATACAGCTTGAAAAATACTGTGCTACCTCAGCTCTCTATATAATTGACAGAAATGTGTCGGGACAGCTTAGGGTTCAGAGGGATTCTTTTAAAAAGATTTTATTTATTTATTTGACAGAGAGAGACAACACAAGTAGGGAGATGAGGAGAGGGAGAGGGAGAAGCAGGCTCCCCCCTGAGGAGGGAGCCCGATGTGGGGCTCGATCCCAGGACCTTGGGATCATGACCTGAGCCGAAGGCAGACACTTAACCAACTGAGCCACCTAGTTACCCCCAGAGGGACTTTCTGGTAGACTTTAGAATGGCCCATGTTTGCTCCCCTGCTCCCCATTCCTCATATCTTTTTGAAAAACCAGCCAAAGTATGTTGCCTTGGTATATTCTGTTTCTCACAGTAGGTTTCCCAGTTCCAAGCCAAGGTTTAAGAGAGTCGTTTGTGAGCCCAGTCTCAGAGAAATCGGTATGTACTGAAGCCTTGTCGTGCAGGAAGACCCTGGGTTGGACATGAGACCATGTTGCCTTAGCAAGTCAGTTGTCATTTAGTTGGTTATCAGTGATTTTGAAGACAGTCACATGGGGAGTTTGAATGTGTTGAGGGGAGACAGTAGGCCTAGTATTTTTTATATTTTCTATTTTGTGTTTGGATAATTAGTATAAGCCTATATTTTACATGAGTGTCACAAGGTTAATATTTAAATCGACTTGTATTTACAATAACACCACACAAACTCGGCCCTGTACGGAGCGCGTTTTATACAGTGAATTGGAGCTCATCAGAAAGTGCGTGTTGCACAGAAATGTTTACCATAAGAGCCTTTGGTGAATTTACCAAAAGGAAAATAGCATGGATTCAAGAAGAGTGATAAAGGAGAGTCCTAGAGCTTCTAAGAATCATCTAGATTGGCATGGAGCTAAATGATAGATAAAAATCTGCACCTGGGGGCGCCTGGGTGGCTCAGTTGGTTAAGCCTCTGCCTTCGGCTCAGGTCATGATCCCAGGGTCCTGGGATCAAGCCCCGCATCGGGCTCTCTGCTCAGCAGGGAGCCTGCTCCCCCCACTTTCTCTCTGCCTCTCTGCCTACTTGTGATCTCTGTCTGTCAAATAAATAAATAAAATCTTTAAAAAAAAAAAAATCTGCACCTGATCCTACCCGAAGAGTAGTTCAAAGAAAATGAGGTAGTATTATTTCCAAAAGCTGTCTAAGGAAGCTTAAAATATTACCTTGTGTTCCTCTCAAATTTCCTTTTAATGGTAACCCAAGGCCTTTAGAACTATCCTATTGGCAATATTTTCAGAAATGTAGCAAGTTTAAAGGTATGCAGAATAAGGACCCTTTGCTTTCATGTGAGTTGGAGTTGGCTCCCCTCTTGCTTCTCTTCACTGAACTTGAGGGACATTCAAGTTCACCATGATCCAAACCTTGTTAGTTGGGGGATCACATGAGGAACACAAATATCTGTCTCTTGATTTGAAACAGATTCTAGCTCTTCATAGTGAAATTATGTCTTCTGCATTCAATCTCCTCACATCTGGAAGGATCTCAGTGCAGCCAAAATTTCCACCGTGTGAAATAACCATCTCCCATGATGTAGTGTAAAGCAACAAGCCATTTCCATGGCAAATTCTGTGAGGGGGGACGCGTGGGAAGGTTGGCACCCAAATATAGACTGAACGGTTGATGCCGCGAGGGAGCGCAGGGAAATCTGTGAGCACCCAAGGACAAAGATGCGTGGATAGATTGATGGGGGGCACTTTTTCTAATTTTCACGCCTCAGCCTTGAGTTTGATAAATGGGCTCCTCAGATCATTTTGGGGTCTTCCCAGCCCTCTCAGAGCGTGCGCATCATGGCTGACTGCTCATTCACTAGGTACAGACTTTACCCATTTTGTAGGCTTTGAGGAAAGAAAAAGAACCCCAGTGAATCCTCTGCTTCTAGTGGCCAACTCATGGTGTCTGCATGGAAATGCCTCGGGCGCTGCTCTCTGTTTGTCCCAGGCTAAGTGGAGGTGCTAGTGAGGAACTGAGGCAGAGCTCAGGGGACAAGAGTTGTTGTTTAGGCAAGAGGAGTGAATGGTGATGGAGGTTAAGAGATGAAAGGGCAGAGAACTCACTATTGAAAACGGAATTTTACTAAAGAACTATGGCTATTCTTGGGGGGGTGGGGGTGGTGCACAGCCTCCTCCTTAAGAATCATTATGGAAAGTTTGTGTTTTTGTGCTAATTATTCATATCGGGAGACAAACATTTGGTTAACATTTTGCAGTTATACCAGAAAGGAATCAAAACATGCAATTATTGGCAAACAAGACAGAAAGCAAAGATTCTTTGGTTTTGTTGTTGGCTATTTTTCTCTGCTGTATTTTGTTTTAAGTATGTGTTCATTTTGAGTATGTGTTTATGGACTTGCACCATTCCGGGAACTACCAGGTTAAGAATATTGTAAAACAATAGGGAAGCCATCCATTGTTTGTGTCCATGTGAGACGAATATCTAATGATGTGAGCAAGCATTTTACTCCGAAAATTTGCAATGAAAGCGTGAAAAATATTTTTCACTGTTTTGGAGCCTGCGAACGTTCCCTTGGGACACAGGGACGTTAAACTTGGGTTAACACCATTTCTGGCAAACCTGGTGATTAAAGACTGTTCATTTCTATTTTACGACATTAAATCTCTAAGCCCCTAGGAATCGCTAAGGCAGATTAAATAATGTGAAAGCAGCCGGCTGAAGGAGGCACAATGGAACACAAGGCTTATTGATTATAAAGTGAAATGAATCTCACTCAGAGACAGGAAGATTGCGGAAGGAAAGTTATGTCTATGAAGACACCTTTTTAATAACATGGCATGATTGAAGAGAGAACTTTAAATCAGGTAAATAAGAAAAACATAATTAAAATGAATTAATCATGCATCAACATCTTGTTGGAAATCTCTCTTGTTTATGGGATTTAATAAAAATTATATTAATAGTCTTACTTTTCCTAATTTGATGTACTTGTATCACTTCAGGAACTTTTGTGTTTTTTTTTTTTGTAAAACCAGTGTGTGAGCACCAAAGGAGTAGAATGGTATGACAGGAAACAAATCCTGAGATCATCTGGAACTTTTTGCCCCTACTTTCCCCTTCCCTTCCTCCTCATACAATTGGTCGGTCTGGCTCACTTGTGGTCTTCATTGGGCTGAAAGCCAGTGTCCACGTCCAACCGTGGTGTCACGATCTACTGATCACCTCAGTTGTCATTGTGACGATTCTTTCATTGCTTTACATTACTTCTGGAGTATCGGGCCCCCTTGCCCTCTATCAGATAGTGGTTTAGTTCAACAATGAAATCAGTATACAGCGATGCGATGAACCAGCTACTGTCATAGGGACATAGTGTTTGAGTGAAGGAAGCCAGATCAAAATTTGTACTCTGCGCGATTCCATTGAGACGATGAATAAAAACAGGTTCAGGTAATGTACAGTGATACAAGTCACACAAGGGATTAGCGCTAGGTGCCAGGTGGATAATGACTAGGTTTGGATAGGACACAGACATCTGGGTGCTGAACTGTATCTTGGCATGGGTGTTGGCTGTGTGGGTACATACATACAGACAAACTCAGCTATACACTTAAGGTTTATCTATTGTGAGGCGCCTGGGTGGCTCAGTTGTTAGGTGTCTGCCTTCAGCTCAGGTCATGATTCTGGGGTCCTGGGATCGAGCCCCGCGTCGGGCTCCTGGCTCAGCAGGGACCCTGCTTCTCCCTCTCCCACTCCCCCTGCTTGTGCTCCCTATCTCGCTGTGTCTCTCTCTATCAAGTTAATGAATAAAATCTTAAAAAAAAGATTTATGTATTATATATGTTAGACTTCAGTGACAAAATGTATAAAACTTATCACACATTTGATCCTGAGATGCATTCTTGTGAATGTACAGAAGACTTTACTTTACTTTCTCTTAAGGAAGAGAAGTTCTGAATTGTGACTAGAGTTTTATTTTGTATAATTAGTAATGTTAGCAGAGACTCTCCATCAAACTTCCCATATGTTTCCTCATCTCCCATTTCCCATTCCCATTTTATATATCGCCTCCAGGAATGTTCACTGTTGGCTGTCAGGTAGCTCCCAAGCAGGACTGTGCCAAGTTTTAACCCCAGATTTAATTCACTCCAGGTCTACTGGAGGAGATACTGAAATTGTGACTGTGGTAGAAAGCAATCTGAAAATGGTCTCATAAATTATTAGCTTTGATTGTTGTCATTTCTAGTCTTTCTAGAATATTCCCCCATGCAGCTAACTTAAGTACCAGGCTCTGATATATTTTTTTAGAGATTTTATTTATTTATTTGCCAGAGAGAGTGAGAGAGTGAGCGAGCACAGGCAGGCCGAGTGGCAGCAGAGGCAGAGGGAGAAGCAGGCCACCCGCCGAGCAAGGAGCCCGACGTGGGACTCGATCCCAGGACGCCGGGATCATGACCTGAGCCGAAGGCAGCTGCTCAACCAACTGAGCCACCTAGGCGTCCCCCAGACTCTGATACTAAACTTTAGTTTTGTGAAGGGGGAATAACGTGTTGTAGGAATCAAAGGTAGCTTACCAAAACCCAGGGCCACTGCTGTTTAAGTTTGTTTTGGTCCAAGGATTCAATCTGTCATTCACATGCAAGGGAGAGTATAAATTGTGTATGTTTAAAAATTAAGAAGAACGGAAAACTCAATGAAATAGAAATAAAATTGTTTGTAAACAATGAACAGGTGAAGTTTTTCTCTTTACTTGAGTCATGACCACTTTTTACCTTCGTGGAGTTTTCTCGAAAGCTCCAGTTTATACCACATCTTTGAGGGATGGTTACTTTGTCAATTCTTTTCCCTCTAATGAAAGTGCAGATTTTTGCACAGTGTTTAATCTGCATTACTTGTGCTCTCCAGGATGTTTGGTATTCCTAGATAATGCAACAAAGGAGCACAGCTTCACTTTCAGATTCCCTTTGTCTTTACCCCTAAAATGTCAGAATCGTTCAATGGGACTGGGTCCCTAGAGATCACATTTGGGACCCTCTGACTTCAGAAGTGGCTGGGAATAGGTGTTCAGTAGGGTGTTTTTTTCTTTTGGCTAAGCTGCTCAGTGATGATGAAGGGAAGTCTCAAATGAATTACTTACAATGTTTCTCACAAGTTATGTGGACTTCCGGAATTTCTTGGGTCTTTCTTTCTTTCGGAAATCGTCTCCTGTTAGCTTTCCTCTGATAGATATCTGATATCACCCTAAGGGCTCAAGAGGTCCTTTAAAAATGTCACCAAGAGCATGTGGATGGAAATCGAATGTAAATTCATTCCCCCTTTTGTCTCAGCAAGTTCACTGTGTATCAGAATCTCTGAGGTTTCTGGAAAGGCATGGAAAAAAGTAGTGGTCCTTGACAGAGTCGGCCTTGTGGAGCACAAGGCTTGTAAGAGATGCTCCTTCGAATTCCCTTACCTTAGAGAGTGAGACCATCTGAAACTTGGAGTCGTAGACATCTCACAGACTGCTTCTTTAGAGAAATGTTTTGAATTTTTTTAATAAGCAAAATTCCTTAAAGATAATGATAATCCTTACTGCGCAGTCACTGGTTATCCCCGCTCCCCACCTCCCGCCCTTATTTACATGATTAAAATTGGGAAGGGGAGAGCAGAATAATACAAATCAGACTATTGACATTTCGAGTCTTTAGTTTGTCAAGAAGGAGACAGGGAGCTTCTCCAGGGGCGACAGTTTGAACAGAAGTTATTGCTACCTGCAGACATGTATGAATAATGAATCCCCAGCATGGTGCGCTGTCCTTGGAGAACTCGCCCTGCTTCTGTGATGGCTGGAAGCAAATTAGGCAAGCTGCATTTCTGGTTATCCTCTCGATTTGCTCCTGCTCCCTGGGTCTCCCGTCTCAGTGCCAGGGGCTCATCCCATCATGGCATCGGAGAGCCAGAGCAGCTGGTAGCAATCAGCCCTTTTCTGGCCCTCACTTTGGAAATGAGGAAGTGACAGTACAGTGAAGGAATGGAACTTACTAGAGGCCAGAAAGTTGACTCTGAAGCCAGGTTCTCAGACTCCTGACTCCTGCCCCAGGGCTCTGTCCTCCCTGGAGTAACCTTACCACAGGGTAAAATGCTGAAAATGCTGTTGCTTGAGGCTCCTGAAGGAGGCGTGGAGAGCATCTGGGTAGAGTAGGACCATAGGGCCCCACCCATGATAGGACTGCACCTTGAGGCTGGGTGCTTAGTGAGTACTTGCTTCTGCTACCTCCGTTATCAGCCCAACAGAAATGCCAGCCTCTGCTAAGTAGGGCCTTACAGGGGTCTTAGCCCACCTTGTCCAACACAACTTCCTGCAATGGCAAAAATCTATGATCATGGCCATATGTGGCCACTCCGTGCTTGAAATCGAGAGTTTAGAACTATGTTTTCTATTTAATTTAATTTTAATTAATCTAAAAATAAAGAGCCACATGTGCCTACGAGCTGGAGTCTTGGACACAAACTCTTTCTGCCTTTGTCTACCATTTTCCAAATGAGATCAAAGTGACTCCATTACTTTCCTTTTCCTCCCCATATCCGGGAGATAAAAGCATATCTTCTATTTTATTTTATTTATCTTATTTTATTTTTCAAGATTTTATTTGTTTATCAGAGAGGGAGAGAGAGTCACAAGCCGACTCTCCACCGAGCGCAGAGCCCCATGCCAGGATTGATCTGATGACCCCGAGATCATGACCTGAGCCGAAATCAAGAGTTGGACGCCTAACCAGTTGAGCCACTCGGGCGCCCCACAAAGCATGCCATTTATTTTAAAATATGTCTAGATTCATTAAAACATCATTTTCTGGGGCGCCTGGGTGGCTCAGTGGGTTAAGTCTCTGCCTTCGGCTCAGGTCATGATCTCAGGGTCCTGGGATCGAGTCCCACATCGGGCTCTCTGCTCAGCAGGGAGCCTGCTTCCTCCTCTCTCTCTGCCTGCCTCTCTGCCTACTGTGATCTCTGTCTGTCAAATAAATAAATAAAATCTTTAAAAAAAACAAAACAAAACATCATTTTCTATCTATCCACTTTTGAAAGGTTGATAGAGAAGATGTGAACTGTTTACATCAGTGGTCTGGCTGACAGGGAATGCAAATCCAGTTTTCAAGTTTTGGCACTTTCTTTTCTGTGTCTTATGTGTCTATGATTCTTGCCTCAATATCCCTAGTTCTTAAGAAATAAAGGATGACTTGTAAAGTTGCCAGATTTATGTAATAAATAATTAATGTTTCTATATTATATAAATAATAATAGGCAATGGTTTGCATGTTTATCTGAGATTCAGTTCTAATTGAGTATTTTGTATTTTCCTGGTAAACTTATTATTGGGCATTCTGAAAGCATTTTTTCTGTGTTTTTATTTCTTTTTTTAAATTTTAATTATTTTTTAAATTTCTTTTCAGTGTTCCAGAATTCATTGTTTATGCACCACACCCAGTGCTCCATGCAATATGTGCCCTCCTCAATACCCACCACCATGCTCACCCAAACCCTCACCCCCCTCCCCTCCAAAACCCTCAGTCCATTTCTCAAGAGTCCACAGTCTCTCATGGTTCGCCTCCCCCTCCGATTTCTCCCAACTCACTTCTCTCCATCTCCCCATGTCCTCTGTGTTATTCCTTATGTGCCACCAGTAAGCAAAACCATATGATAATTGACTCTCTCTGCTTGACTTATTTCACTCAGCATAATCTCTTCCAGTCCCGTCCATGTTGCTACAAAAGTTGGGGATTCATCCTTTCTGATGGAGGCCTCATACCCCATAGTGTATATGGACCACATCTTCCTTATCCATTCGTCCGTTGAAGGGCATCTTGGTTCTTTCCACAGTTTGGCGACCGTGGCCATTGCTGCTATGAACACTGGGGTGCATATGGCCCCTCTTTTCACTACATCTGTATCTTTGGGGTAAATACCCAGTAGTGCAATTGCAGGGTCATAGGGAAGCTCTATTTTTAGTTTCTGAAGGAATCTCCACACTGTTTTCCAGATTGGCTGCACCAACTTGTGTGTGTTTTTATTTCTTTCTGTTTCTTCAAGGAGAAAGGAATAAGTTGGAAAAAATTCTTATGTAAATTTCCATTATCTTTTTTTCCCCTTCATTCATAGTTCCCTAATAGAGGGGATCCTGGGTGGCTCAGTACATTAAGCTTCTGACTTTTGGTTTCTGCTCGGGTCCTATCTCTTGGACCCTCAGATGGAGCCCTGCCTCAGGCTCCTGTGCTGAACAGGGAGTCTGCTGGAAGATTCTCTCTGCCCCTCCCTCTACTCCTTGGCTAAGTCTCTCTCTCTCTCTCAAATAAATGAATGAATCTTTAAGAATAAATTAAAAAATGAACAATTCCCTAATAGGATTTCCTTATGTAGAGAGGTAATTTTTTAAAAAGACACATGATTAATCTAAATTAAGATTGGCTTGGCTTATCTCTTAATTGTCTGTAAGAGAATTAAGTAGGTATTGAACTGAAGTATGAATTCTAAGGAGTCATTGTATTTCATTAATATCCATTCTAAATTGTTTACATGTTTACAGGCCTCATTTTGAAAATAGCCAAACTACTGATCACTTCTTTTTTAAAGCAAGAGCATTTTTTGTTTTGTTGATATTTTTTGAATCAATATACTGAGTTTTCATGAAGAATTACTGAAGATTACATTGCTTTTGAGTAATGTCTGTCTCCAAGAAGGTTGAGAATTTGCACGTAATTTTTCTCAAGTAATGCGGCTGACAGGATAGCATTTTCACCCCTGAGGGAGTAGAAGGTAATGAAATATTTTAGTACAGCTCTACAAGACACATTTTGAAACATCAGAGCTTTTAAAAAAAATCTTAGCTGCTTGACAACTTATGGAAAATAAGCATCTATGCCCATTGTGTAAACTTTATGTGAAATCACGTTTTGTGTGTGATAATAAGAACAGGCGATATTGTTGACATCCACATGGAAATGTCATGACTTATTCATTTTGCTGCCATTGAGTGATGGTTGTCAAAACAAAAAGAAAAACCATTGAAGGAGGACAGAATCATGGTGGACTGCTAGAACTTAATGCTGAGAAAGAACCACATGTCTCCGTGCTGAAGCTGAGAGATGGTGGAATGTGGGAATTTTAAAATAAGTATGGGGGCGCCTGGGTGGCTCAGTGGGTTAAGCCTCTGCCTTCGGCTCAGGTCATGATCTCAGAGTCCTGGGATCGAGCCCCGCATCGGGCTCTCTGCTGAGTGGGGAGCCTGATTCCCCCCTCTCTCTGCCTGCCTCTCTGCCTACTTGTGATCTCTCTCTCTGTGTCAAATAAATAAATAAAATCTTTTAAAATAAAATAAAGTATGTAGGATGGTGAAAGAGAATCGTTGTTCCTTTTCAAGGCCAACTGACAAATGGAATTTGTTTTTACCTTTACCCTGTTACAAGTTTCTTCTTTCTTGCACTTGTCATTTCTCATTTAGGTATTGCTTTATTTGCATTTTCCTTCCTTCCTTCTTTTCTTTTTCTTTCTTTCTTTCCTCAAATTAATTTATTATTATTATTATTATTATTTTAGAGAGCTAGAGAATAAGCAAACACATTGTTGGGCCAGTGGCTTAGGGAAAGGATCCCAAGCAGAGTCCCAAATGAGGGTGGAGTTCCTTGCAAGACTCCCAGCTCTGGACCCTTGAGATCATTACTGGAGCCAAAAATGCTTAACCACCTGAGCCACCCAGGCACCCCTGTAGTTATATTCTAAAAAAAAAAAAAAAAATTATCCTTCGCATAAATGGTTTCAAATGGTATCAGTTGTACCTAGGCCACCAATTGAAAAATTCTCCTGTGGGCAACTAATGGGAGTCAGCGGTTATGTTCTCTCTCCCTTCCTTCCTCCTTCCCTCCCTGCCTCCCTCCTTTGTTTTCCTTCCTTCCTTCCTTCCTCCCTCCCTCCCTTCCTTCCTTCTTTCCTTTGCTTTGGTAGGGAAAATGTCATTTGTTGGGTCACTAATGCATAACATGGCACCACCGTGCAAACTTGCAGTAGATTCTTTTTTTAATCCCCATGTTTGGATTTACTTGTGACCTGACTCAAAATGCTCATCCGTGGAATTCGCACACTGCAGAATACTTCGTTATGAAGATTTCGGCGGGATGTTGCACTCAGGCGTTGCATCATTTTTGCACACCATGTGGTGCAGATGAATGAGATTTTCATGCATGTCCTTGTGCTTCCAGCATATTCTTGGTGGGCAATTCCTGGGTTCAGAGAAGCCTGGGTCCAGCTTGTCTCATTTGAAGCATGAAATTCCCTAGTTATTTGGTTGTGTTGACAAATTTAACTAACAGACATCTGTTGGTGTAGGTGTTGGGCACTGACCAATAGCAATTATAGCTCTGTACCTTTCCTGTGAGGCACCAGGCAGACTTAGTTAAGCTCTGTTGATAGGCACACTAGTTGATTAATTAGTTCCTTGTGGCTTCCTTGGAAAACTGGGTGGTCATGGAATGGAAGTTAATTAGGCCTACAAGCAAACCTTTTCTTAGGGCCGGTTTGACTTGGAGAATTAAAAGGAGTTCCTTTGAGGATATAAAAGGCATCAAATTGACCCCTCTCTTATTTGGGTTTCTTCCCACAAAGATTATGATATGTACTATATTTTATTTTACAAACTAACAAGTTTTCACAAAAGTAACTTGCAAATTTGTTTCCAGTTCCTCTTCTAATTATGGATGAATATATTACATCTTTAAAATTTTTATACGGATGTTATTAATAGGTGGTTCATTCACATTACCTGGAAAATATCAAAGTTATTTCTATCTACGGTTCCTTGATGTATTTTCCCTTGAAACCTTATTTGGGGCTCTGGAGACCTTTCTTTAAGTCGGTTGTCATTTTGAGTGTATATTTTACTGAATGTCTATATACAGTTTAATAGTGCTTTCAACTGGGCTGAGTGATTACTGTTTTGGAAATAACGTGTAACCTTACAGATTAGAGAAAGGTGAAAGATTTCAGAGCTCCCTGAAGGTAAACAGTTTTTCAGTTTTAGTTTATACCACCTTTTTTTTTTTTTTTTTTGCAATTTTCATCTATTAGAACATATTCAGTTTTAGTCTCATGGTATGATACCCTTTAAAAAAAGATTTTATTTGTTTATTCGATAGAGAGTGAGAGAGAGATGAGTTAGAGAGCACAAGCAGGGGTGAGGAGCAAAAGGAGAGGGAGAAGCAGGCTCCCTGTGGAGCAGGGAGCTGGATTCTGGACTCGATCCCAGGACCATGAGATCAGGACCTGAGCAGAAGGCAGATGCTTAACCGACTGAGCCCCCCAGGCGCCCCCATAGTATGATGTCCTACTATGTAAGGAGTACAAGGGAATGCAAGCATTTTGGATGGGTTCATGGCAGTTTTTACTGTGACTTAGGATAATGTGGGTGGCTGTGATGCTCATCATCCAGTCCTAAAATCATAGAAATCTTGGTCTCAACAAATACAACAAAGCCCAGTCAGTGTCAGGGCCTGGTGGGGGGTAAATCTTCTCCTGGATTCGGTCATTCAATCACCAAAGCTGGGGGCAACTTTGCTCTCTTCCAAACATGGCGTTTCTGGGGTTGCCTTGGACCTTGATCGTCAGCCGACAGATGTGGAAAGAGAAAGCATGGACACTTGCCCATTTTAATGGGCAGGTGTGGAAGGGACCGACCTGATTGTACCCACATTCCATTGCCCAGTGTGTGTTTCCAGCTCTTTCTTAGAAATAAGGGAGGCCGGAAAACATTGTCCCTGGAGGGCCGGCTGGATCGATCTCAGCAATGTCCGTGGTGTGGAAGGACCCTGGAGAATGGGTAGACAGCTAGCCATCTTTCACGTAAATCGTTTATGAGAAACCCTATTTATGATAGTAAAAACTGGCATGTGATTTTCCCTGATGTCTGGTTGATAACTTCCTAATGCTTGGTGTTTTCTGGTTTAGCCATATCATCTCTACTCTCCACATGTCTTCTTAGGAACTGCTGTTAGGTTGTACTGGCATGCAGACATGCGTGGCTGGTGGACTCAGGAACCCTATGAAATATAAATACTTACTATTATCCTTCAGGAAAATTGGTGCCCATTAATGAAGTCACAACAACATAGAAATACAGAGAGAGAAGGAGTGAGGAGAACATTAAGCTACAAGTCCGATTGTCTGAGTGTTTGTCATTGGTACGCTTCTTGCCTCGCATCTGTCCTGGTTTGGAGATTTTTTAAAGAAAACTTTATTCACCCTGAAACCATAATTACAACTTTATGTCGTGTGTGTGTACGTGTGTGTTTGCAAGTGCCTCTCTTCATGTTATTGTGTAAGGAGTTTCTGTGCTTCCACTCCTAAAATCAACTTGTAAGAGGTTTTTTTGTACCCACCTCCTTACCAACATTGTGTTTTGCATCTTTATTAATTTGAAAAGAAAATCGCCTCATTGTGATCCATTTCTCTTTTACTAGCAGTCGAATCATTTGGTGATTTTCTTGTTTTGTTGTTGTTGTTTAGATTTTATTTATTTATTTATTTATTTGAGAGAGAGAGAACATGCAAGCATGGGCAGGGTGAGGGGCAGAGGGAGCCTGATGCGGGACTTGATCCCAGGGCCCAGAGATCATGTCCTGAACTGAAAGTGGTCTCTTAACCTACTGAGCCATCCAGGCACCCCTGTTTTTTTGCTTCCTAAGTCAATTTCAATGTGTCTTAGGAATATGCTCATAAATTACACAAGAGTTATTTCCCAGGAAGTGAGGAGCCCAGCCCAGTGCTGGCTGTGTTGAGTTCTGGGGCCCATATCCATGAAATGTGTTGAGCAGGACAGTCCTAGGACGCATTCCCATGACCCGTCTCCCCAACCAAACCTTGATTTTTAGAGAAAAAGATGGTCTTTGGTCTCTCACTCTTCACACAACCAAACTCACTGTCCTCAAGATAGAGCAGAATCTGAGTGAGTGTTCTAGGACCCCAGACTTGGGTAACAACTCTCTAACCTGGGTCAGCAGGAGTGAAGGATTTCCCGTGTTTTTCAGAATTTTTTTATTCCAAAACCCCCACAAATTTATAAACAAAATTACATCTCTTGGAAGTAGCATTCTGTGTGTGGCACAAGTTTTGGGAAACACACACTGTGTGATAACAATGGGCAGGAGTATACAGGTGGTGTTTAAGCAGTGTAAGTGACAGAGGAAGATTACATGTGGAGATTAAGTGAGCAGGTTCAAGTGATTTCAAATGACCATAGAAGAATAGATTCCAGTGTTTCAAGCCATACAGTTTTGGAAAATGGATCAAGAAGTCCTGTTTTTTGTTGAAACCAAAGATATGAAATAGAATATGTCTCAGTAAGGGAGGTAATAGTTTTGCTTTCTTACATACCTACGTTTTCCGGCCATGTTTGTTAGGTTGTGACTTCTGTGGTCGTAGGCAAGCTCCTCCCCCTGGCTTCCAGAGGAAAGGGTGACGCCTATACCTGGCTTTAGGGGTTAGCAGCAGTGATCCTGACTAGCTTCTCTGTACGGTGTGGTTCTAAGTCCTTGGCTGGGAGAGTTCCATGTTATAATAATAACTTCAATTATTTTTGTTCTTTTTGTTCTTCCTGGCTGGACAATATTATTCCTCCAACCTGGGACATCCTTCTGTTTGGAGGATGTGGTGACCATGACAATTACAGGGCTACAAGGTCATGTTAGTCAGTCCTAAATTATGATTTCCGTTTTATTTAACGATTTTATGCATTTATTTCAAGAGAGAGAGACAGAGCGCAGGGGGAGGGGCAGAGGAAGAGACGGAGAACGAATCTCAGGCAGAGTCTGTGCTGAGCAGGGAGCCTGGAAGTGGGGCTGGATCCCAGGATCCCAAGATCATGACCTGAGCTGAAATCTAGAGGTAGATGCCTAACAGACTGAGCCACTCAGGCGCCCCTCTTCGCCATTGTTTTTAAAGTGAGAGGAGGTCCAACATGCTCATTCACTTTATAAGGAATTACCAAGGAGGAAGTAACAGTATGACAAAATAAGGGGAAAGAGAACTCATCCCCACAAATGAGTTTGGCTTATTTGCAGTAACTCCTTTGCAAGGAAATCTGCAGCTATCTCTTTGGCTGTAATCATTTTACATGTGACAACAGTGATACTGTTTTCGTCTTTTGTGCCCCGATTGTCCTGTGTATTACAGTACTTTCTACAGTAGGCTGATAGTGATTTCAAACATATCTGGGGACCTGCCTCAACATCGTATCAGGACTCAGGTGCACAAGGCAGTCCAGTGAGCCGCAAAGCCCCTGTCCTTCCTTGGCCTCTCAGCCTGACGTAGCAGCTAGTTTAAGGGAGTCTCCAGAGTTCTGCGCCTGCTGGCACTTGAGTGCTCATGAAACGATGTTGCACCGCCCTCTAGGCAGCAGGGTCCCTGAGGAAGGTTCCAGTCTACCTGCTTCACTGGTGCATGTTTGGGGCACTCAGGAGTTTCTATCTTGTCGATGACATGTATGTAAATAAAGGCATGCTGTTGGGGGTGGAGACGGAGATAGAGTTGTAGATATTTGATATAGAGATTTTTTTTATTTTAATTTTTTTTAAAAGATTTTAGTTAATTATTTGTCAGAGAGAGAGAGAGGGAAAGGGAGAGAGCACAAGCAGGGGGAGCAGCAGCCAGAGGGAGAGGGAGAAGCAGGCTCCCCACTGAACGTGGATCCTGATGTGGGACTCGATCCCAGGCCCCTGAGATCATGACCTGAGCCTAAGGCAGCGGCTTCACCGACTGAGCCCCCCCCAGATGCCCCTAGATTGTTTTTCAATAACAGCATCTTATGAGTTCCTCAAGGCCCCTAAATATCAACACAGTGTGGACACTGAAGCTTTGTCCCAAATATTTATGCTGTAACAGTCCACTTCGGTTTTTATTTGTTCTGGAACATAAGCTTTTGTGGATATTCCTTAGGTATGATAATGTTGGCCCGTATTGGTTTCTTAAATCTTCATCTGAAAGGTATTTTTTGGCAAAATAGCCTTAGAAGGAAATCAATGCTGCTATTTGCTCATGCTTCTAATTCCTTACATGGGGAATTTGACAGAGGCGTTCTGCCCAGAGTACATTTATTAATAAACCCCTTTTCTTGAGTGTATAGCAGTGTTCTGCCCCCATACTGAGGTGAAATTAAGTCCATGTAAAATAATTAGTAGCATTAACCTTCCGTGAGGTTTTTAGAAAGTACGTTTAACCATCTGCTTCTTCATATTTGTCATATTTAATTCACCACGATAGCTTTTTGATTAGAAAATGGGCAAACATCGCATCCTTTTGGGAAATCTGCTGAAAGCAGAGAGGAAACGCCAAGTGACAGAGTGCAGAGCATAAAATAATTGGAGGAGTATTTGTTCTAATGGTCCCTACCTTGGATGTCACTACATGTTTGAATGCAGCAAGCTCCGTCACCTATGCGGATCAAGTTCATTTGGTGTAAAGGCGAGTGACATTAATCATCGTCATTTCACAACTATAAAGTGTGATTTTGTGGACATTACTTTTCTGCATTTTCTACTCCTATCTTGGTATTATTAGTGTCCTTTTCCACCTAAGATGCATGCCAAACCACCACTCTGATTTATATAACTTTTATACCTTTTCAGTTTGATTTCCAGCTGGGTTTGCAAATAAGTTGTGGCCAAATGTCAGGATTACCAAAGCGTTTCATCATTTTGAAGTACAGTTTGTTTTATTACTGTTCCTGTTTTGATAGTTTAAGGGCAGGAAAGATTTTGTGATAACCCTCATGTTAAGAGAATATTTGGAAGTTATGTTCTAACCTAGAATGAAAAGGACACAGAATCCTGAAGCTAAAAATCTCCTAATTCCCATTTTAGTAAGTCTCATAGAAAGGATTAATTCTCATGTTTTGTTAGAATATAATTAAATTGCATAGCCCTCAGCTTAAGCTAGATCTTCACGGAAGAAAATCTGTCTTTAACGGGAAATCTAATGTTCCTGTTACATGTCCATTTAATTTTTTAGTAGAAAAATGGATAACTTAAACATAGTTGAAATCAATTGCAACCTTCAATGTTGGTCAGTCTCAAACAGCAAATTAATTTCATCCCTCCTCTCTCTTTTCTCTCTCTCTCTTTCATTTTTTCCTCTCTGGAAAATATTATTCTCCATCTATACAAATAGAAATGTTCATGGGAATGTTGGCCTATTTCAGCAGCTCATGGCAGGCTGAGTGACATTCTGAGGACACTTGCTTCTAAGAGTTTTTGGCTTATATTAATCCTCATTTCAGGTCTTTCTTATGTTCCAGATTTTCCTTGTTATTCTTATCCCCCAACACCCTCCCTGTCTCTGGAGGACCAAATGTGCCAGAGATAAATGTGGAAATAAGTAAAGAGGAGTAAATATCTAACATAAGTTGGATGTGTTAGTTAATTTGGCACAGATAATAATTAAGGAATATTGGTTTTATACAGTTAATTGGCCTTTAGAAATATGATCATATGGATATTTCTTAGATATAATAAGGATTTATGTGATACTGTAAGAGATCTGAAGGCTCCTGTTTCCAATAGTTACAGATTCATTCATTCCACAAATAGTTTATTTGCAAATTAGTGCAAAGTATTGCTAATTTATTCATGTACAAAGTAATGTACTGGGTGCCTTGGGAGAGCAAAGATAGTCAGAGCTGCTGTCCTCTCATGCAGAGATGAGGAACAAGTGTAGAGGTGAGCACAGGTGCAGTTTTTTTCCAGAAAGTCAAGTTACACTTTAGGTAGGCATGGTCCTAGAGGATGAGAATGAGGCCATTTTGGGCCATTGTGGGTTGGTGGCCATAACTGCTTGTGTGCTCTGAGGTGAAACCCATGGCATCTTGGCCTGTCTTAGGGAAGTGACAGCCTTGATTCTCAAGGTTGTCAAGAAGAAGAGGAAGCAAAGGTAAAGGAGGAGGAAGACCCTAGTATGCAACCAGTATTTTGACATTGTCATGCCTACTTTTGGTGAGATGGACCCCGTACCACCTCTCACATCCTTTGTAATCCTGGCTTTCTCCATTAAAGCCAGTTAGTACTCTCCAGTCCCTACTGCTTCCCATCCTATTTAAGGCAGAGTAATCAGGAACAGTATTCTGTGTGAATGTGGCTTCTTGGATTACATGTGACTCTACATGTGAGATCTGAGGGAAGAAATGTTCTGGGAAGAGGGAAGAGAAATCTAATGACTTTGAGTGAGAATAAAGCTTCAGGTGTTCCAGAAAGAAAACTAATTGCTTGTAAGATGAAGAGAATTTCCCTGTCTCAGTAAATTTCATCATTGCAGACACTCCCGTGAAATGCCACAGTGATCCCTGCTTCCTCTGCCCCCCTCACTAATCTCTCCACATCCCATGTGTTGACTCGATTCTGGAATTTGCCCCTTTTGTTTGCTCCCTACAATTTTTCAGGAAGGTCCGCCTTCAAAACTCACCTGTGTCACTTCACCTGGTTCTTTATCGCCCTTCTTGCTTGCATTCTTCCCCTTTTGCTATTGTTCTTTATGGTGCAGCCAGAAAGTTCTTTCAAGGACACGCCTTGATCCTGTTAAGCCCCTGCTCTGAATGCACTAGTGTCTTCCCACTGCACCAAAAATCGACTCTCAAATCCTCTTCAGGTCCCACATGGTTGTGCTAAGCTTGCCCTGCCTCCCAGTCCTTCCTACTTGCGGATCAGGCCTCCCCGACCCCCCCGTTTCGCACTGCTCCTACTTGCTATTCTTTGTTTTATAACCCATCCACTTTCTTCCTTTTTCAGAGTTCCTATATCCTGTGTCTCCTCTTACAATGTTTTATTTCCTCAGATCTTCGTACTCCGGTCTCCTGAGAAAAGGCCTGAGTGTCCTGACACTCCATCTTAAGTAGCTCCCCCTTTCTACTCTTTCCATGCTATCCCATCTCCTCGCTTTGGTTTCTAGGTGGCTTTTAGGATCTTAGACATTTGCGTTTGTCATTTTCCTTATTTATCACTCCTCCTATGTCCCCTCCACTGCTCCTAAGGGTGGAATATCCTGTGAGCCCTGCCTATCCTGTGAATCGCTGTCTCTCCAGCATTTAAATAGGACCTGAGCACTTAGGGAATTCATGTTGACTAGAGGAGCGACACAGGTCCCAGCCACACATGCGCACGATGGTGTCCTCACGCATGGGTGCTGTCTACTCCTTACTGGTTCTTCTTCGGCCTTCATCTCTGGGAAATTCAATCTCCCTCCTCTTCCTGTGTTGCTATATCTTCTCTTCAGTGAGTTCATGATGTTGGCCTATTTTTTGAGTGTGTTGGCACGCTGAGTTTGATGCCCGTGCGTCAGGATGCTTTTACCAGCCTGACCTACTATTTGTGTTGCGGATATGACCAGGTGTCACCTTTCTTAGATTTTTTTTTTTTTAAGATTTTTCTTTATTTGTTTGAGAGAGAAAGAGAATGAGATGGGGGAGGGCCAGAGGGAGAAGTAAACTCGCCGCTGAGCAGGGAGCCTGACACGGGACTCGATCCTGAGACTCGGAGATCATGACCTGAGCTGAAGGGAGATGCTTAACCGACTGAGCCACCCAGGCGCCCTATATCTTTAATTAAGAATATTTCTAATACAGAAAAAGGCCCAGAGAATGGTACAATGACACCTCAGCACCTTCCTCATCTTTTTATCACGTAGATATAAGAATCATTAAGGTTTTGCTCTATCTGCGCTTGATTTGGAAGAAGGATTTTAAAAGAAATGGCAGAAATCATGATTATATACTGCACATGCTTCAGCCTGTACCTTCAACAAATATATTTGCTTATGTATACAGCATAGCACATACTGCCTTCAAATCATGTAATCCCCAGATTGTATTCAGCTTTTCTCAGTTGTCCCCCAAATACATGGTTAACTCGCATCCAGTAGTGGCCCCCATGTCTAGGTTCTCATTCATGTAGACTAACTGCCTGCCTTTTGTTTAATCAATGTGGTGGAAGAAGTCCTGTCCCGTGGCATATCTCATTTCACGATCTGGAAAATTGCTTTGTTGTAGTTTTGTTTAACGTTTCCTCTTATCATCTATAATTTCTGTTATGGAAAATTACAAGTAAAGGTCTGAGTGAAGTTCAAAGTTTGGGAAGGTTGCCATAAAGCATGTTGTTGGTATTACATCTTGTGGACATTCCATCTGGGTGAACACAATTTGTCTTTGTTCTACTATTGGGTGCTGGGGATGAAACCTAGGTCCTTCTTTCCTCTGCTTCTTCTTAGAATCAGCCAAGAATCTGTGGGGTAAATAGACTTTTCTTCTTAAGCTATTCCTCTCTTAGCATCAATCATTTAAAGCAATGTTCAGAAGCTGTTTCAGTAAAGGACCAGGTCAAAAACAATTTCAACTTTGGCATCCGGAAAGTCCTTGTTTACTATTAGGCCATGAGTGTAGCTATAGATAATATGTAAACAAATGAATATGGGTGTATTCCAATAAAACTTCATTTACAATGGTAGGTGGCTCGTAGAACTGGCTTGCATGTTCTTGTATGTTCCCTCCTTGTTTAAATATAGGTGTTCAGCCTAGGCCATTAATAACACTTGAAGAGTATTAAAAAATACTGATGTCAGTGCACCACACCCCCTCTCCATATTCCCCACCCCACCGCCAAAAATCAGTTAAGTCTTCATCTCAGGGGCTAGGGCCTTGACAGGAATTTGATTGTGTTTTAAGAGTTTATTTCGTAGAGCACTTTAAGTTTTACAGCAAAGTTAAGGGAACTGTCCAGAGATTTTCCAAATATCCCCTGTCCCCACTAATACAAGCCTCCCTCATTAGCATCATTCCCTATCAGAGCGGTATATTTGTTAGGATCGATGAACCTACATTGACCCGTCATAATCGTCTGGTGTCCATAGTTTAGATAAAATTATAGTTCACACTCAGTGTTGTACACTCTGTGTCTTTGGACAAATGTATAATGGCATGTATGTACTATTTAGTATTACATGGAATAGTTTCCCTCCTCCAGGAATCCTCTGTGCTCCACCTCCTCATCCCTCTCTCCCTCTAAGTCTTGTCTTCTCTGATCATTTTACTATCTCCACCGTTTCGCTTTTTCCAGAATATTCTGAGGTATGTACCCTTCTCATGTTGGCTTGTTTGACTTGTTAATATGTATTTGAGTTCCCAGTGTTTCTTTTCATGGCTTTATAGCTCGCTTCTTTTTAGCACTAAATACTACTCTCCTGTCTGGGTGTAACACACTTTATTTAACCCTTCACTACCCTTCACCACTTTATTTAACCCTTCACATGTCTTGGTTGTTTTCAATTATGAATAAAAATGCTGTAGACATCCACGCTAAAGTTTTTGTGTGAATGTACGTTGTCAACTCCTTCTAATAAATACCGCATTGCGCAAGCTTTGGATCATATGGTCAGAGGATGATTGACTTTGTAAGAAATCGCCAGGCTATTCCAAAGTGTCTATTATTTTGTATTCCCACCAGTAATGAGAGGTACTGTTGCTTCACTGTTATTTCAAAAAGCTCTCTATGTTAACTTCAGTGTGTAGATATTGTTGAAAACCCCTGGTTTAAAGGGCGTTATCCCCACTAGAGAGAAGGAATACAAAGACACAAGGTGAAACAGATGGGCATGTGAACAAGTAAGTCTAATAGAAACCCTCGTTAAATAATTGTCAAAGAACAAGGGGCAGTAGCCCATCTAAAGAAAGAATGGGGCACCAGAAAAGTTTCTCTAGATTGTTCCATTGGAGACATCCTTGAGTGCTGAATAGGTTTAGTTTTGTGCAAATACTGTAGCCGTCCCTTGTCTAATTTCTCAGAAGTCCCGTCTCCCTGGCTGATGTTGACATCAGAAGTAGAATGAAGAATTAAGTCCCATTTCCAGTAGACTTTGTTCATTTCCACGTTGTCATTATCCTACTCTTCTGGAATTGGTATATCAACAACAAAAAGCAAGTGAATATTTACATTATATTTACTTCGATCTCAGGGTTGTTTTTTTTTTTTTAAGCAAATTGAAAATAAAAATCTGGTACTTAAGAAACAATGCAGAGACAATGGGTTAAGTTCTGTGTGCTAATTCTGAATTAATTCTCTTAATATTTCCCTGGTGCCACTGGTTCTTTTATTTATGTTTGATTAGTGAAGCTTTTCAGCAGTGGTGAGATTTGTATACATACATAATAGGGAGTTATAATTACATAATGTTAAAAGCGGGGGGGCTGTCCGCCATTGTGGTGGTTTTCAACAAGGGGAGATTTGGTTCCTTAAGGGACATTTAGCAATGTGTAGAAACAGGTTTTTGCTTGTTTGTTTGTTTGTTTGCTATGACTGGTCCTGGTGCTACCGGCAAAGGTGGGCAGAGACGCCGTTAAGCCCGGAACAATCCACAGGACAGCACCACCACATTGAACTGTTTGGTCCTAAATGTCAGTAGACCCATGCCTGTGACACACTGGAGTATTCTAATATAATCAGACATACTGCCTTTAGGGAAAATTTTTGCCTGGTGTTTTAAGGAGTACTTAAAGTATTATCCTCATAGGTCAAATTTGTAATAACCTCTGAAATCACAATGATAGCTTTTAATAAAGTTGAGGGCTGTGGCATTAATAGATCTAGTTATCAGGAAGTTTGCTTTTGGATGCTAGAAAGAAAAAATCATGTTAGAAGAAGTCCTGCTCCTATAACAAAGAATTCCTCATCATATGTCTCGACCATGGAACAATTCAGCTCTTGCCAAAGCTTGCTTTCGTTCTCTCTCTAGCTACCTATAATAATCCCCCCTACCCCTGCCCCCATCCCCATTTCCACCTAGCAACTAAGTAGGTTAGTTAGTTAGATATGCTGAAATCAGTGTTATTATATGGGGAGTCAATCTCTCAATTCTTCCTTTGGGTTTTCTAGGTATTTCTTTATCCCCATATTTATTTATCAACTGTAACCCCATGTAATTTTGCAGATGGATGCTCTGTGAATGATCAACCATTCGTCTGATTTCAAGTAAGTTCTTCTATTGCTGCCATTTGGTATATAGTAAAGTGTGGCTCAAGAGAGGAAAACAAGGCTTGTGTTTTCATTTCCTGTGGGTGATGTAAAAACAAATGACCACAAACTTTTTGGCTTTGAGTCCATCATCATGTATTCTCTCAATGCCTCTGGTGTCTTCTTCTTTCCATTATCAGGATCTTGTGATTACATTAGACCCATGGATTATCTGGTATTCAGTAACTATCTCAAGATCTTAACCTTGATTACTGTAACAAAGTCCTTTTTGATATGTAATGTATTTGTAAGCCATGAGATTAGAACATCAATATCTTTGGGCGCCATTATTCTGCCTACCTTAGCTTTAAGGTTGCCAAATATGGTGTCAGTTGGTCACATAATTTATTTGTACTACACAGAGATAGATTCTGAATTCTTACACTGGCTCCCCAATCTTTTAGCTTTGTGGATAAAGGAAAGTTACTTCAACTTGCCTCAGTTTCCCTGTCTCTAAATTGGCATTCCAGTATCTACTTGGTAGGACTGTTGTTGCAGGCTGTAAAGGAAGTAACGAACTCATAGTAGTATGTGTAACCCCTCACTCATAATAATTGTTCAATATACCTTAGCTGTGAAGAGGACTAAACAAAAGACTTGACAGGTCAGCTGACTTTTCTGTAAGGAGCCACATAGTAAACATTTTTGGCGTTACAACAAGGCAGTTTCTGTCACAACTTTTCAACATTTAAAATGTTATATAAGTAGCTACAGAGAATATGTAAATGAATTGATGTGGCTGCTTCCCAATAAAACTTGATTTTTAAAGGCTGTCAGCATGGTGGATTTGGCATGTACAGGTCATAGTTGGCCAATCCCTAGTCTAGAATAGCAGGATTCAACCCAAGCTACATTATTGGTGTCTCCTGAAGAACTTTTTAACCATGATAACAGTACCACCTGACATTTTCAGGTTTTTTTGTTTCTAATTAAAAGATATAATTTCGCTTATTTTTCCACACCTGATTTCAGATTAAGTGTCCATGGTTACTGCCTTGTTCATAGCAAGAATCTGACACTGCTTTTGGGAAAGAATGGATCGTTCTCAGCCCCCACCTCAACCAAATTGGGTCAGATTCTCTGGGGGCAAGGCCTAGGCATTTGATTTTTAAAATTCTTTGCTCCGGATGATCCTGGTAAGCTGAATGAAAAAGCTCCATGTCCCTGTTTCTATTTCCCCATCCATGAGTAGGGCCTGTCTTATCCTGGGCGCGAGCAAGATCCGCATCTCCTGAGTAGGAGTAGGGAACCTATTACAGACCATTAGCACAACGCCCAGGCCATGATTAAGCCCAGTCAATCATCGTTGATCATTTGGGTCCTTTGCTTGGCAGCAGTAAAATTCCGAACTGGCTAATGTAGTCAAAATTGGAAATTAGGGGCACCTGGGTGGCTCAGTGGGTTAAAGCTGCTGCCTTCGGCTCAGGTCATGATCCCAGGGTCCTGGGATCGAGCCCCGCATCGGGCTCTCTGCTCTGCAGGGAGCCTGCTTCCTCCTCTCTCTCTCTCTGCCTGCCTCTCTGCCTACTTGTGATCTCTCTCTGTCAAATAAATAAATAAAATCTTTAAAAAAAAAAAAATTGGAAATTAGAAGTAAGATAGAGTGGACTCTCAGGGAACTCCAGGAAGATAAGTACTAGAAAGGATCAAAATTTGGTCAGCTTCCCGGTATCAGATGCGCAGTGATCAGGAGGGATTTTCAAGGATTCTTTAGGTAGATGAATGACAGTTGCTATTTTTTTTTTTTTCTCAGAGACAGATTGTACATTCCAAGGCCCATTGAGAGTGGGACACCTTGGCCTCCAAGCCTCATCCTCAGTGTGACTAATGGGGAATGTTTGTCATCAAGGAAAAAAATTAGGTGCTTATTAGAAGGAGGAGTTAGCAGACCATGCAGTTCTCTCTCCAGAGCTGGTTCTTGTTGTTTCATTGTTGTGGTTGCTGGGCTTCTCCTTGAAGACCTCTGGAATACAGTAGCATGAGAAAGTACTCACTGTGGTTGATGCAGCACTGATGAAACTAGTTTGTCACAATGCTTGTTCTCTAGTGGACTTGAACGTGCCACTTTTATTTCTACCTAACTGTGGTTCAAAATGGAAAAGATTTTAAAATAGGTTCATTGATAAAGAATCAGTTGTATGTTTTTCAGTATCGCTAAGGGAATTATTCCATGCAAAAATTCCTGGATAGAATGGGATTTCAGTGACTATTTTTGGATGGGAGAAAAAGTCCGTATGTTCATTGGTGTTCACAAAACATTTCAACTCCTTTCCTTCTTAAGTGTATAATAGTTTCACAACCTGTAAATGGCACCCCTTCTTCTCTCTTCTAAATTTTAGGAGAATTGGGCTTTAAAATATCTTATGGAAACTTTATGTCAGTCTGTATTTGAACTTTTAATTGAAGATGGAACTTTATTTAATGTGGGCATATCAGATTGAGTTAATGCTTTTATCAGTTTCTGAACACATTATCATCTGTGATAATTAGACTCCTTCATGTTGTTAAAGAAGAAATCCTTCATTTTCCTTTCTCTAGGCCATCATGATTTACATACACAGGTAATTCTACTGAGTTTATTGTAGATCTTTTTGTATGCTTTTATTTTTGCAAATGAATGTTATTGTTTTACATACACTCTTCAATTTGCATAAAGTTTATTGAGTTAAATATCACTGTTTGTATTTTCTGAGACTTGGTATTTGAAGATGTTTATACTATTTCTGTATACTTCTGCCTTGTATACTTCTAATCTGTTATTTTTTCTAAATACCACATAATGTTTTGTGGTATGCAGACATCTTGGTTTTTGAGATAGAGTCACTCTACACTAGTTACTTGTAGTTCTGCCTTTGCCCCTTTTATTACGGAGTCATAAAAGTGTAATGAAAGGAAAAGCTACTAGCTGTGAATAGCACTTAAAATGTCAATTTCAGGTCCCTCAAAACTGATCCTTCCCACAACCCATGAAAATGTTCTTGCTTTCAATTCCGTAGAAGAAAAATCTCTGAATCCCCAAGCTTTCCTAAATTCTTCCAAGGTTATAATTTTGGTGAGGCAGTTAAGTGTTCTAAAGACCATTTAAATATCAAGTTTTAAGTGGTTACCATTCCCTCCTAATGAGTTGTATTAGGCTCCTTTCGTGTTACCGACATTGGGAAATGGTGTCTGAACTGGCCTTTGTGTCTACCTGTCCCTTTTATATTTTGCCATCTTTTAGTCTTAGAGTTTTTCTCTTGTATCACCCTGGAACATATATTTAAAAAAGAACATAGTGGGGCGCCCGGGTGGCTCGGTGGGTTAAAGCCTCTGCCTTCGGCTCAGGTCATGATCCCAAGGTCCTGGGATCGAGCCCCACATCAGGCTCTCTGCTCGGCAGGGAGCCTGCTTCCCTCTCTCTCTCTGCCTGCCTCTCTGCCTACTTGTGATCTCTGTCAAATAAATAAATAAAATATTAAAAAAATAAAAATAAAAAAGAACATCGAATCAAAATATATTGGTTAAGATATTCCTTAAAGTTTTTGCTGTTCATCACCCCCTTTGGATGCCTGTTTGAGAATCACTGATGCCAACTGTCGTTCATCCAGTATTTTCCTTTGTGCCATCTATTATGTTTTGTAGCAAGCTCCACTATTATGTGAGATTTTTTTTCCCCCAAATTCCCAAAACCCACACTGCAAATTTTAACATTGGAGTTTTTCTTATTGGGTGTGGAAGAGGTAATAGTTTCATGAGTATTTTGATAGCACAGTATAACACAGCTTCATCTACTTGTGTGGTCCTGAATTCATTTGTTGTTTTGCCAGAAGTTGTGACAACGTGTTCACTTCTTCAAAAGTGAATATTTGTTTTTCTAATACCGAATTCATGGCCTGTTGCACTGTTGAATAGTTGCATAGTTCTGTTGCATAGTTGAAAAGTCTTTTTATGTGCCAGCAAATTTCAATTTCAATATTGAATCATAGTGTCTTTTGGAAGACATTTTATGTGGCATTTAAACTTAACAGGAGTGGCATCAACACTAGACATAATTCCATATAAGTAGCTATGAGTGCATCTTTCAAACATAAGCGGGACAAACCACTATGACTTGATCGCTCACAATTTGAAACACCATCAAGTGTAATTCTCATCCCATTTTTTAAAATGTTAAAGTGTGAAAAATGTACATTTTCTATAAGACTTGTTAAGAGGTAGGTACTAAAAATTCAATATGGTACCTTCATCGTCCATCAGTGAATGTAGGTCCCTGTCATCTGCTGTCACAATCTTACAACTTTGTTTCCAATGTCAAGGTGACTGACTGTAGGATGCATAAGGAGTTTGTTGGCTCCAGTCAGAGAAGAAAGTCTGAAAGGACCCAAAGCCAAGGATACACAACTCATTGGATGCATATATCTGAAAAAGAGGTTGGCTAGGAAAATGGGGTTTTATCTGGACACGTTTAACTGTGGGAACAAATTGGGGTGTTTCTATTAGAGGAGACAAAGGATAATGAGAGCATTTTGAAAGGTGCACTCCCCATGCACCCTGACTGACAGCCCACTTCAGGCTACTTTGAATCAGAGGACAGTTCAGCGTGTAATGCCTGATGACAAATCTTAAGATTTCTTTCTCACCATAATATTCAGTTTAAAATAAGCATATCTGTGATAATTGCTATTTTGTGTGGCTCTACCACTTCTGCCTAATGAGGCTGCGGACCTGTCTCCTCCATCATAGTCACCTGTCTCACCCCACCTCCCACCTGGCTGCCCAGGGTCCAAATTCACTTTCACGCAACAAATGCTCCATCTGTGGGTTTGGTATCATCTGGTTTCAGTGGCCTGGATTAGTGTTTGCTGCTTCCAGCTGATTTGGTGTTTGAGTTTCCCTATTTGAGTCCATAAGGGTGCTCGCTTCGGCAGCACATATACTTAAAAAAAAAAAAAAAACGAGTCCATAAGGAATTTAGTAAATGCAACAGCTTACAAAGAGGAAATACTTAGTGTTTGTTTATGTCCTTTGTGAAAATTGAATCCATGTTGTGGTCGGCCTCTGTTCTGGGTCAGGCATTTCCATAGCACTGAGAATGAAGAAAACCAGCTACAACCTGTCATGAGATTTTTGGAGTCATGCCTGAAAATGGAAGCGAAGGCAGAGGCCGTGGATTTGGGGGAGAAAGACTAAGTAGTTCTTGGAGGAGGACTTCGTGTATTGGGTTGGCCATTGTTGGTACATGTTCTCTTGTCATAGATTTATAAGTGCACAAAAGCAACTGACACCCTGTTGTTCAGCATGAACCTCTAGTTGAATGACAATCAGCATATTGATGATCATTACATGTTTTGAAATAGCTATTCTGCTGGGGAACTGAACTGGCTTCCTGGTAGCAGGACATTGACATCAATACTGGGTAGCTTGTCCAATGCCTCCTCGCTACCAATACTAATAATCCTGACTGTAATGGTAAGTGACATTTATGGAACGCTTTCCATCTCCTCTATACGGTTCTGGGCATCTTATGTACAGTAATACACCCAACCCACTCATATCTCTTGTATCATACCATGTCACTGTGTATTAGAGGACTCCCAGTAGCCCATATCTGAATCTCCGTGGCTGAGATATTTTCCTGGGCCTGTTTTTGCTGCTTTACTTTTGTCCAGGAGTGTTTCAGAAATGACTGACAAGAGTTGGTATATAAATACCCCGGTTCCCTTGCTCCTCAGAAGCGGTATTTCAGGGATGGAGGTTTTCCACTGCTTTCAGAATTTCCTGTTAGGATTAAGCTACCATGACCCACTGTGGAGCTTGTAGTATGATACCTTGTTTATTAAGCTCTCTCCCTTCACATTATAGCTTCTCCTGCTTTGCAGTACAATATTTGTCTGGGGATCTACTTTGTGGGAATTCCAAACTGAGATAAATATTAATATCAGCCCTGTTTATTCGGTCATGGTATTTCATTAATTTTAGAAACCTGGAAACTGAAACAAAAAGAAGTAAGGGAAATGTCAGAGGGGGGCCATCTATGACTCAAAAAGTCTGGATTCATAGACAGATTTCTAGGTACACAAAAGAAATGCAACATCAGCTAAACAAAGCAGTGTAGAGAATTTTCTAGCAAGTGGAGGTGCTGATCAGATAGAAAAGCAATTGCTTAGAGACTGTAGATTTAGTTACATTTCCAATGCAAAAATATGTGGTCTCATGTGAAGTGTGTGTTGTAGACTCTTGTATTTATGACTTGGTTCCTTGAACATTTCTTAGCAGTCTTTAAATGGGCAAACTCTAGTTTTTGGGGATCTGGTGTTTCCACCAATCAACCTCCTTAGAGCGTTGATTTTAAATCAGTTCCTATTTCGTGGATGTTCAGCTCTCCCAGCCAAAAACTCACCATAGTTGTCAGCAATCCAGAAGGTGATGTTTTTGTCTTTTATTTCCTTCCACTCTCTTAGTGTCTGGATGATAAATGTCTTTTAATTAAATCTTATAGGGCTATGGATTTACTGTTTGTGCAATGGTGACTTTCACTGTTAAATTAACGTTGGTCAGTGTGACAATAAATAAGAGTTTTGGTGGTTTTATAGGAGTATATCTTGGCTAAGTGAAAAGGAATTAAAAAGTTATTGCCACAAAGACTTCATGTAATAATACTTAGTGATGAGTTAATACGTGTTGCTTCTACCTTCTATATTAATATCTCCATTTGGTAATTCAAATAGTGCTTTGCTAATCCTTCCCATATAAGACACCATAATTCATTAACCAATTCCTGTCAGTGTAACTTTTAACTGCCTGATTTCAAGTGTTGGATTATCTCATTTCTTTTAGATTATAGTTGAAAAGGTGTATCATTGATTTGGCTTGAAGTTTTATTTGTCAAAGATGTATTTGAATTACTTCAAAAGCCTTTTATGTGTTGAAAAAGTTGTTGTTTTGTAGTGTAAATAGTTTTGTTACTTGTTCCCTCTCAATTTAATCAACGATAACATCCTTGAAATACTTTGCATCGGCACAGAGAGTCATGGGATATGTATTCTATATTTCCCAGTCACAAAGTAGTATGGAATTCTGGAACCCCAGATTCTGCTTCTCTCAGGTGTTGAAGCTTGGTCAGTGTATGGACAACATGAATGCTTTTGTCACGTGGTAGAATGTTCAAGAAGAGGGAACGCAAAATCAGTGAAGGGGAATGTCCAATAATGGTAGGACCTAGCATTTATTAAGAAAGCATTTTGTTCATCGCCTTACCGTCATGCTTTACATGTCTCTTCCTTTTATCTTTTTTTTTAAAGATTTTATTTTTATTATTTATTTGACAGACAGAGATCACAAATAGGCAGAGAGGCAGGCAGAGAGAGAGGAAGGGAAGCAGGCTTGCTGCTGAGCAGAGAGCCTAATGCGGGGCTCGATCCCAGGACCCTGGGATCATGACCTGAGCCGAAGGCAGAGGCTTTAACCCACTGAGCCACCCAGGCGCCCCTCTTCCTTTTATCTTAAACCAGAAAGCGAGTAAGTTATTTTCCCAGGTTCATGATCATACCGGTGAGACCTTTGGGTTCTTCAACAACAGGTCTGGTTCCACACTTCTTTTTCCATACATCATTAGCAGATGGTGTTGAAACCCTTCATGCTACATGGTAGATTTCTTTGGTTTTTGGATGCATGGAATTTTGTAGGCTTTTGGTGGGGATCTCTTCTATGACGTTATGAGGGCAAGTGCCTGAATTTCAGTGTATTTCTAGATATTTCATTTAGATGGTGAACATTAAAAAGTTAAGGAGGATGTGGAGAGCCTGGGAAAGCATTGTGAATCCATTTGTGGTCCCCACTGTTCTATTAGCCATTCTAAATGGCACATATGATCCTGGTTTACCCATGTTCTATTTTGACAGCAGAATGCTGCTTGGATGGGATGTCTCCCATTGGAATCATTGGACACACCTGAAACCTGAGAATAACATGTCTGAATTACAAGTACAGCCACACCGAGCATCTTAGGTTGGCCCCCCCTTTCTCCAGAGAAATAATGTTGTTGGACAATATGCGTGACTTTCGTGGAGATAGTTCTGAGACTTGCAACCCTCACCTTCTTCATTCATTCTTTTCTCCCCAGCTGAACATTCTCATCTCTTTCATCTTTGGTGTGAACAAAACTGTCTTATTGATCTAGTGTATTTGGAGAAACGTGCTGAAAAGATTTTCTATCAATATTCCTCTACTGGGCACCTGGGTGGCTCAGTGGGTTAAAGCCTCTGCCTTCAGCTCAGGTCATGATCCCAGGGCCCTGGGATCGAGCCCCACATCAGGCTCTCCGCTCAGCAGGGAGCCTGCTTCCTCCTCTCTCTCTCTGCCTGCCTCTCTGCCTACTTGTGATCTCTGCCTGTCAAATAAATAAATTTTTAAAAATCTTTAAAAAAAAATTCCTCTACTAACACCCCTTTCGCCCCATCAACTCAATCTTCTATTTAACCTATTTTCATATGTTATTTTCAGGTAGATATTTTAACAAAAGGGTTTTTTTTGTTTGTTTGTTTGTTTTTCTTACCACCACCACCACCTGCCCCAGCACACAGCATGAATGCCGGAAGTGAGTCTGAAGGAGGGAGATATATGGGTTCCTCTTGGGGGAATAATGGGCTACCAGACAACAGTGACTGTAGACTTTCCCCCTAGGAATTCAGTAAAATGAAAGTTCCTGGGCTCTTCAAGAGCAGAATTCAGAAGTAGGTGAAATGCGACTTTAGGTTTTTCTATTTCCTTTCCTCCTTCTTGTTTTCACTACAATTAGAAGGGGATATGATTGATTCCTCGGGCTCCTACCATTACTAAAATGTCCTGACTAGCCCCCAGCTGCCATTTACATATTATGAATATATATACATTCATATATATAATATATGTTATATATCTATATATGTTTATATATATCTATAAGTATATATAGTTAGAGATATATAGGTCGATATTTGAAATTAACTCTTTTCTGCAGTTAATTTTGAATGTGGATGTATTTGAACTCTTCATGGTCTTTTGCTCATGTAGCAAAACCTGCTGTTTACGAATGGTCATGATTGAGAGAAGAGCTGCTTATTATCTCCTGAAAATCTACCGGACTTTCCCTTTGAAATATGTTTTGTAACACTGTTGTTTACCTGTGACTGTGATCATTTCAAGGTCATTGTCCCTTAGCATATTTACTGCAGCCCGTGGACACTGAGCTTTCTGGAAATTTGCTGGTTTTTTAGAATTCTTCACAAACGTAAGAAGAAACTTACAGCCCTTTGGGTAACGTATCTAATGTCAAAGGGAAAGAACTTGTCCATCTTGTGTTAAATGCTGAAGTGCTATTAGGAAATGCTAGCATTTATTAAGCAATTGTAAATGTATTGTTTATAAGTGTTTTCTGTGGTCTCTAGCTCCCTGCTTTCCTCCCTTCTCTCTCTTTTTCTGTGTCTTTCTGGTTTTCTGTCTGTCTGTCTGACAAGATCAGTTCTTGGAGTGGTGTCGGTGTATCTCCTTCTCCACACATTTTCGCCTGGTGTCCATCACTGGCCATCACTTTCCCCTTCCACGCCTGGTGTGGGAAGACACCACAGACATGGCTGTCAACACCTTGTATGATGTACTCTTTGAAGGCCTGGAGGTTTTCTCAAACTCGGATTCATATTTCTCAAATTACAGTCTTGATCATCAATCCCCTTTAGATTTGTATAAGTTCTTATTACGCTTATAACCTTGGTTGGCACTCTTTAAAGGTAAATTTTCATGGGACTAAATTCTAGTTTCTGATTTTTAAATAAAAAATTCATGTGGTGAGAGGATCTTTTAACTGGTGTCTTATGACTCCTTTGTTAACCCTTTTTGCCTCTTTGGAGATGAGACATATGATAATAGTTGGGGTTTTGGGTTTCTTTTTTTTCATTTTTTGTTTTTTGTTTTTTGCTTTATGGGCAAAGGAAATAATTAAAAGGTATCTGGCTTTTTCCATCTGATACTTGCTCTAGGGCCATGGAAAGTAGATCTAGAGGCTTGAGCGCCTTTACAAAAGAAGTTGCTAATATTATATGTTTTTTCCATCTTTGTTTAAAATCCTTTGTTTTTGAAACCCTGCTAAAAAGTTTTTGAGGTTTCATCTCATTTTTGCATAATCTCTTTCCATAGTCATCCAGAGACTACCCTTACTTAATTGAAAAATTTGTTTGCTTAATTTATAGATAAGGATAAAATCTTCATGACCTAAGGGCTCAGCTCAGATAGCATCTCCTCCTGGAAACTAAGAGACCGTCCTCTGTATCGAATTCCTCGAGTGTGTCCACTACCTTAATATTTCTTCAATCTATTCAATTTATCTCTTTATAGGTTTGCCTTCCCATTAGGCTGTAAACTACTGTTTATGTTGCTAGCAGTCCCCCTCACATTGGATATTTGTGACACAACTAGGTCATAAAAATAGTGCTAGATGTCTCTATGGAAGGTGGTAACTGACGCATGCATTTTTCTATATTATAAAATCAGTTTTAAATTCCAGTTCTAATTATTTTATTTTATGCCTTTACAACACTGTTTTTGCAGAGTCTGAGGCTTCAGCAGACTAGGAAAGGAGCTTGTTTCCTAGGAAAGGTTAAGAGCCTCTAATGGAACAGCATGTTCCAGAAGTTAAAGGCACTTCAGTGACGTTTGAGGGGATGGTTTAATGTGCCCTTGCGCTGGCCGTCATCTTAGTCATTGACTGATTCTCTTATCATTATTCTGGAGAGGGTTTTTGGATTTTCATGGGTGCAGAGAAGAGCAGAGGTTGGTTGACTCTGGGATGTTTCTAGTCTAGCTGATGCCTATTGGATTTAAGCTTCTATCAGTGTTTCTATTTATAAACAACATTTGTTTCTCTGTGACATGGTTGAGATAATGCACAGAAGAACAATGGTATTGCGTCAGACATCATCATGTTACTCTCCTGTTCTATTGCACGATAATACCATATTGCTAGTCTACAAAAAGCTGAAAACAGCCACCACATTCTCGACTTTTCTCCAGAAGGGCCAGTGATGTTGCATTTCTTGCATTGTTTCTTCTAAAACCTTTTGTCATGAATTTTAGTTTCACGAATTTCTCAATGAATGCAAATACCTTTTGTGGTATTTCATGTGCGTTTTTCAGAGGAGATCTATCCTGTGGGTTTCATGAGAAGAAAGGGTCACTTGAGTATTTCTACTTAGATATTCTCTACGCTTTTCAAATTTTTGTTCTCTCATTTCACTGCATCATGATCCTATATTTGGGAAAGTACGACCTACTGTTTGAAAAGTCCCTCATTCTCCTGCCTCAAAACCTGTTCTTTTACTTAAATCCACACCCAAAATTGCCTCCTTGCCCTCGTTGCAATGAAAGGGAAGTTAGTTTTTTCTCCTGTTTGAAGGGAAGGAGGACTTTCTGTCTTATGTCCTGTTTGTTATAATATTGCTACAAATTGCATCCAGGAGTAGAGAGGAATGGGGGAGACCCATTTTCATTCACTAAGGTGTATATTGTGTTGTATCTGGAAACATGAAAAGATACTCTTCTGACCACATGCTTTTTTTGGGAAAATATAGTTATATTGTTAAAAATATAGTACTTGTTAATGGAGTTATTGTTGTTTTTAATTAATGAATAAATATTTGGATCATTTTCCACTTTTAGCTTCCACTGCAGTTTTTTTTTTTTTAAAGATTTGCTTATTTATTCTAGAGAGGGAACAAGAGAGAGCAAGTGGGAGCTGGGGACAGAGAGGGGAAGGTGACTCCATTCTGATCTCGGGGCTTGATCCTCCAACCCTGACTTCCTGAACTGAGCTGAATCCAGGAATAGGACACTTAACTGACTCAGCCCGCAGGTGCCCCAACAGTGCATTTTAATCAACGCATGTGAACAACATGAAAGCAAGTGTTCTGGATGGCTCATTAGTCATGTTTGGCAGCATACAGGTGTCAAGAGGCCAGATCGTTTGAGAAGTGCTCTTCTTGGCTTACCCTTAGGGAGCAGTTTCTTCCCCAATGTTCCACTCTGCGAGCCAGTCTCATGTGGCTTCCACCCCTATTTTCTGGAAATGCCTTTATATTGACTCAAGGTAGTCAAGAGAGGAGCCAAGCCCACTCTTGGTGTTCCTCCTGTCCCTCCCATTCCATCTCCTCTATCTCCTTCTTGTGCTTCCTTTTCTGTTACCTCTCGTAAAGGTAAGTGACCCTTGGGGATCTGGCTTCCTTCCATGCTCCCTGAACATCCTCATTGCTTCACTGTTTGCAGTTACCATCTCTGGTTTGATGAAAGCCTTGATTTGATCCCTTTATGCCTTTATCCCCACTCTTTGGACCCCAGTATTAAACAGCTTGCTGAAATACCAATACTTGGATCTCCCACCGGTACCTGCATTTTAATATGTCATGAATGGAACTTACCATGTCACCACCACAATGGCTCCTTAATTTGTCTTTCCTTCATCCATCTTCCATGGAGTCGCTCCATCCAGAAGTTCGGAAACAATTCTTTTTTTTTAAAGATTGTATTTATTTATTTGACAGAGAGATCACAAGTAGGCAGAGAGGCAGGCAGAGAGAGAGGAGGAAGCAGGCTCCCTGCTGAGCAGAGAGCCCGATGCGGGGCTCGATCCCAGGACTCTGAGATCATGACCTGAGCTGAAGGCAGCAGCTTAACCCACTGAGCCACCCAGGCGCCCCAACAATTCTTGATGATTTATTTTTTACTGAGCCCTCAACATCCCTCACAATATCCAAGGTCTAGGTCACCCAGGTCCTCCATCCTCAAAACCATCCCTCCATCTCTAATTTGTATTCATGCCCTGCCCTCATCCCCATGGTCTCTGCTCTGAGTGCCTGCAAAGATCCAGCTGGCTCCTCAGTTACTCTCCACAGTGCCACAGGTCTCCTGCCCACACCACCCCCCACGACCCACATGTCACCAGTCAGTATTTCCTCAACAGTCTTGATCATCTGTCTCCGGTCACATCAGCTGCTGCTTCTCTCATCTTCTCTGGCTCATCCCGTGCTACCCGGAAGAGCTTTGATGTGGTTGTGTTCTCCCTGTTCTGGTCCTGCATGCCTCCTTTTCTTTCACACGGCCCCTCCACCTGCATCTTTTCCCCCTCAAGTGCATGCTGTTCTCACTAACTCCATCTCTGTCCTTTGTTTTCTAGAGTAAACCTTCTTCCCCAAGCGAGCCTTTCCTTGACCACATCCTGTCCTTTGTCAGAGCCTCCATAGAGCCCTAAGTGCTCTGCTATGGCATCTGTCAATCCACTGATATAATCGCTTGTGTGATGGGAACGGTAGGAGGCCAGCAAGCTCACTTGTCTTATTTGTCTTTGGATCCTGGAAGCATTTGCAATCTCACCAGAAATTCTCAGTACCTACTTCTCGAGTGAGGATGTTCATATATATATTTTTTAAAGATTTTATTTATTTGTCAGAGAGAGAGGAGAGCGAGCGAGCACAGGCAGACAGAATGGCAGGCAGAGGCAGAGGGAGAAGCAGGCTCCTGCTGAGCAAGGAGCCCGATGCGGGACTCGATCCCAGGACGCTGGAATCATGACCTGAGCTGAAGGCAGCCGCTTAACCAACTGAGCCACCCAGGCGTCCCATGTTCATATATTTTTAAAATTATTTTTTTCCTTGAAAGGTGCAGTGATTTCAATGATTTTCAATTTTCAAGCAATCATAGAATGCCTTGAGCACAGAATAGCAGTGATTTCAGAATTTACAAATACACGATTCATGGTTTCCCCAAACCAGCATGGGTATAATTTCATCTACCACCCACAGGGCAGATCTAAGAAAGAATACTGATGTGCTGGGGTGGAAATCGGAGGTGGCAGCATGGCGACCGGGTTCAGAACTTCAACTGGAACATAGGAAGGTGCTTGTAGTCATTGAGGATCTGGTAAAAACATTGAGATGAGCCTGTCACAAAACCAATCCCATTGTTTTTCTTCTTTCCCCAAATGTCTTTAAATTATAAAACCCCTAAATATAAACATGGTGACTTTCTTTAAAACTGTTCTATCACGAAGGTGAAAAATGAAACTCTACAATTCATCACGGGAGATAAGCCCTACATAAATGTTAATCTGGTAGGTTAGGACACCTGAGGGAAAAAATACGTCCATGCTACCTTTGGGTTTCGGAGGAAGTAAAATATTTGGAAAAGAGGTAAAATGGTTTTTTCATCTGTATTTTTCATAGAACTCTATATAATCTCTAGTCCATCCCGGAAGACACTAAGTTGATTTAAAGCTAGACCATGTCACCAGGGCATTCGGGTTCCTGCTTTGTTCAACTTCTTTCTTTCCATTCTCTCGCCCTTTTCATTTTATTTCCAGTATTGTGGGCAACTCAGCAGCCCTTCCTTTACTTTAAGTCATAAACACTTAAGACGTTTATGTCCACTATTTTTGATTCTTTGAAATTAAGGTTTGTTTATAAAGCGTTTCCTTCCAGTATTATAAGTTTAGGTGATTGATCTTGGAATTTATAAATGATTATGGCCTTGAGTTTGCTGCTTATGACCACCAGCTCCTTTTCTCTTGCCTGATACGTTTCTCTTGGAGGACCTGCCTCCTTATCTAATGAGTGAAGCCCTTTCTCTTCAAATCTCTTCAGTGGGACAAATATTTATTGGCAGTCTTCCAGAAAGACTTCGTGTCAGATGCTGAGGATAGACCACACGCCATCACCTTTGGTGTCTAAAACCTGCTTAGAAGAGGGTGCCTGGGTGGCTTAGTCCCCGCGCAGTGGGAGCCTGCTTCTCCCTCTCCCCCTGTTGCGCCTGCTGTTTGTGCTCTCTCGGTCTCTGTCAAATAAATATATAAAATATTAAAAAAAAAAACAAAACCTGGTCAGTGGAGTTTTTATTGTAATTACCTTCACTTCCTCCAGTCCAACTTTCTTCTTCTGAAAAGAATGGGGAAGAATCATTTTCCCCATTTTTCAGAAGTACATTAAGAAGTAAATTGGGGGGGGGATGTCTGGGTGGCTCAGTGGGTTAAGCCTCTGCCTTCGGCTCAGGTCATGATCCCAGGGTCCTGGGATTGAGCCCCGCATCGGGCTCCCTCCTCAGCGGGAAGCCTGCTTCTCCCTCTCCTACTCCCTCTGCTTCTGTTCCCTCTCTCGTTGTGTCTCTCTCTGTCAAATAAATATATAAAATCTTAAAAAAAAAAAAAGTAAATTAGGTGAAGTCCATTAAGTGACTATTTCAGTGCCTGGCATAGAGGCGGAACTCAGGAAATAATGGCCTTATGAGCAAGATAATGAGAGATCCCAAGAGATTCCCTGGGATTCCAAAGTAAGCTAGAAAGAAATGTTTTGCTTCCAGAAGGAGTGTAATATATAGATAATGGAGAAACAAATGAGGAAATCTGCGTTCATAGTTGTGGGAAAAAATTACGCTCATATCTCTCTAAAATGAGTATTCTTGCTCTTTGGTTTTGTCTAATATTTATGAAGGTGATCAACTGCCCAGACTTGAGTGGCTAGTCCTTGGGGTTTGTTATTTTCTGCTTGCTTGGCCCTGTAGAAAGGCAGGAGAGGACCAGAAATGGGAAAGATGCGACATTTTGTTTAGAGCTGATGTTTTTTGCAAGGCTTGGGAGGACAATAGGCTTATGGAGATTGTTACTGTATACAGTGAGCTGAGATGTTGAGGGCAAAGCTTTCCCTGACAGCTGAGTGTCTTCCATCCTCCCTGTGGAATGCCAGGAGGTTTCCCAAAGCAAACTCTAGAGCCAACACCCTAGTGTTCCCAGCATTCTTCTTCAGAAGGATGACTTTTCCAGCTTTGAAAGAGACAAATATCTTTTTCAAAATTCCTACTCCTGCAATCTCATTCTGAGTGAGGTCATTGGGTCCAAGAAGCAGTCATCTAACACTGTTCAAACGTTGACCCCCAATTGTTGTTCCTTCCGGAGGTCCTGAAAAAAAAAAAGCAAGATTAGGTTTGGAAAAGAATGGAAACATAAATGAGTGTTCCTCCTTAATGATGTTTTTGGCTGCCACCACAAGGATTATGGGCTTTAAGCTTCTAATCTTCCACCTTTTTGACATATTTCCTGTTTCAGTATTATTGTTCTCTGAGTCGGGGAATAAAAATGCTGCTGAGCCAAATGAACCCCTTCAATGTACCCGAAATGTCTTTGTCTACAGTTCAGTGGCTGAGTTTAATTTTATTTCATTTTTTAAAAGATTTTTATAATTGCTTTTTAATTACATGAGATCGTTTTTCATTTATTGAACTAATTGCCTGCTATTTATTGATGTTCTTTAATCTTGTGCTTTGAGCCTTGCTTATCATTTTAAAAGAAGAGCCAGTGTTAACCACTGGGGTTGGTGTGGGGGGACTTTTGCCAAGATCTTTTGCCAAGACTTTTCCCCAGATCTCCCCGTCTCAGACGTTTCAAAAGCACTCAGTGGCCGAGATCACAAAGTCTGGTCAGCTGTTGGTAATGAATGACACCTGTTATCTTAAACTCTTAAGCAAAAAAGAGAGAAAGAAGGGAAGGGGAAGGAAGATTAGGTGAAAGAAAGAAAGGGAAGCTTTCAAAATAAACTGCATTCTAGTCTTTGGCCAAAAGGTTTTTTTTTTGTTTTTTTTTTTTTAAGATTTTATTCATTTACTTGACAGAGAGAGCTCACAAGCAGGCAGAGAGGCAGGCAGAGAGAGAGAGGAGGAGGAAACAGGCTCCCTGCCGAGCAGAGAGCCCGATTCGGGGCTCGATCCAGGGACCCTGGGTTCATGACCTGAGCTGAAGGTAGAGGCTTTAACCCACTGAGCCACCCAGGTGCCCCTGGCCAAAAGTTTTTAATAACTGTTTTATTTTCTTGTTAGTAATAACATAGCTTTTTCTATGTTTGTGGGGAAGAACCAGAATCTGTGACCGGTAAGAAATGATGGGGAGTATCCAATGTGGGTACAGTAATTGGTCAGAGAGTAGGTTCTATTTAGAGCTTGAAGCATGGCCCTTGTTGAATTCAATCAGAATAACCTGTCTTTGAAAACATCCACAATAAATGATGAGCTTAGTCATCGTTTTACTAGTTACATTTATTTTGTTTTCTATTCTTGTATTTTCTTTTTTTTTTAATTTAATTTTTTTTCCAGCATAACATATTCCTTGTTTTTGCACCACACCCAGTGCTCCATGCAATCTATTCTTGTATTTTCAATACAATATATTATTCCCGGAAAATCACAAGGTCTTTAAAGAATTTTTTTCATATATTCCACAAAGTTCTAAAAAGACCATTTTGAAAAAAATATTTGTCTTGGTTAGCACAAAAGGTTTTGTACAATTCGATCCTAAATGATAAAATTGAATTCTCTAGAGCAGGGCTTTTCAAACTTCAGTGAGTGTGATTATTACCTTGTTATGTTGTCAAAATGCAGATTCTGATTAAATATATCTTGGTCAGGTACTGAGATTTTTTTGGTTTTTGGGTTTTTTTATTTTTATTTTTTTTAGATTTTTTGGTTCTTATGAGCTCCTTGGTGATGCTAATAATGTCAGTCCACTGATCACAATGTGAGAAGTAAGGTTGAAGTCCAAGTTTGAAGTTCCGTTCAGTTTCCAGCTTAGTCTCAACATACACAAGAAGTGAGTGTGTATCCCCCTGATGTCTTTCTGTCTGGGAAAAGTTACATTGTCACATCATGAAAATATGAACACTCCTAACAAATTTTGACTTATTCGAACCATTTCTGGTCATGTGATTTGCAAATGCTACCTGAATTGTAAGTAAAGATTATAATTTCATATTTACTCTGTCTTGGATCAAGGCAGTGTTATTTATGTAATGCTTTGGTGTTCTCAAAGACAGGCCTTCCTCTTAGAACAAATCTCTCCATAACTCAGTTCTAATTTTTCCCACATGTTGGGAACTGAATGTTCTTGGCTTTTCAAAATTCAGAGGTTGAAGCCCTAACCTCTAACATGATGGGACTTGGTGGGGGACGCTGGGGAGGTGAGTAGGTAGCGATGAGATCATGAATTGAGTACATAGGATGGGATTAGCGTCTTTATAAGAAGAGCAGGAGACACCAGATTTCTCTCTCTTCCTGCCTCATTGGCTTTCTGAAGGCTTGAAAATCATTCTCACCAGGTATTGAATCTACTGAGACCTTGAACTTGTACTTTGCAGGCCCCAGCACTCTGAGAAATAAATGTCTGTTGCTAAAGCCTCACAGTGTAGGATATTTTGTTATATCAGTGCAAGGTGACTAATATAGCAAAGGAAGACTTTTATAGGTTGAATATGTGAAGTCCCTCTTTGAAAAAGATTCCTAAACAGCTCTAAAGAAGTCCTTCCCGGGGCGCCTGGCTGGCTCAGTTGCTTAAGCAACAGACTCTTGATTTCAGCTTAGGGCATGATCCTAGGGTCCTGGTATCGAGTCCTGAGTTGGACTCCGCAGACTCAGCCCAGAGTCTGCTTCAGGATTTTCTCCCTCTCCCTTTGCCTCTCCCCCTGTTCTCACTCTCTCTGTCTCTCTCTAAAAATAAATAATTCTTTATTAAAAACAAAAGAAATCCTTCCTTATTAGCTAAGTAGTCACTTGTGCTATCACTTACAAAGACAAAACAAGGAAGAGTCAGCTAGAACCTTGTCTTCTTGGCTGAAGACGCATATATTCTGAGCTTGGGTTTACGCTTAGCTCGTTTTTTGTTTTTGGTTTTTTGTTTTTTCCCAGTGCTTCTATTTGGTTAGACCACATTCCTCAAAGAAATGCCAACGTTCTTCTGTTTAGTGTTTTAGCTTTGCCTTTCACAATGTTCTTCTGTGTACTTTGGCAGAACAACTTTCAGAGTTTTTAGAAACGGCCAGTAATCCCAAGCTGTATTTTTATTCCTTCTCATTACTGATACAGAATAGAAAGCAGATAAAAATTACATGTAAAAAGGTACTTCTCTTAGGTTTTCTTAGAGCTCTGTGCTGTCTAAACCGTGCTCCCTGTTCTCTGCTTAAGGAATCTGTGAGCATATATTTTAGATAGAGAATAATTTGTGGTCCAAAAAGTAATACAAATTAAAATCTGAATTTAATAGTTTCTTGATAATACCTGATAAATTCTTGTGTCCCTGACAGTGGTAAATCACAGGCCTTGGGCATGACAGTTTGGCTCTCAGGGGGACCCTGGGTAGGACTGAGGGTGGGTGAGGGTTGCTGACTTCCTGGGGGTCAAGGTCAGGGATGTTGTGAAATAGTCCACAATGTGTGGCACAGTTTCCCGCAACAGAGAATAATTTGAACTTCAGTGTCACATGTGACAAGGGTGAGAAACCCTGGTTTATTGTTATTTGATATAGTGTTGCCTACTTGTTTGGCTGTGTGAGGATGTTATCCCGGCAATTCACATTAGATAATCAAGAATTGTGTGTATATTGTTTGTCAGCGAAATTGGATCCTTTTTCACATTTTGCTATGGTTTGTGACCAGGATTTTTTTTTTTATGTTCTCAACACCAGAATATGTCTATATATACGAAACCATTAAACATTTCATTCATTTCTTTTTCAAATCAGGAGTATTGTGCCACTTTCATTTGAGCATATTTATTCAGAAATAAATGTTGGTTTAACTACCCCTTAAGAAAGACCAGGTTCCCCCTGGCTCCAGGATACGCTCCCTATTTCTGGCCAAGTATTGCTAATGGGGCTCGCGGACACATTCAGCGTGGAGACAAGCTAAGTCCTTCTGAATCTCATTCATCCTCGGTGCCCGCGGACAAAGTGGGCAACCTTCGTGCCAGTGTTCCCAGAGTCTTCCCCTGCCCCGGGGTGAACAGGCTTGACCAGCCCCTCACTCTGGAGACTCCTGCTGGCAGCCAGCCACTGTTATCCACGGAAACTGTAGCGAGATTATATAAAGCAAAGGCTGAGGCCTGAAATCAGTGACCTAATTTAAGCCAATATGGACAAGTTTTGTTTGCAATTGCTCTTTTTATCATTTTTCATCTGAGTTGCTAACCCTCTCACAGACCTCTGTAGGCCACTCCCGTGTCTCTACTTTAGTGGTCCTTACTGAAGGCGCCCGTGAATAATAATCTGCGTTCCCGTCGCCACAAACGAAGAAACAAGACTAAGAAACAAAAATCTCAGAATGTGAGGAAAATAAAAGGAGTGATTTCAGAGCCTCTTGGCCCTTAAAAACCAAATACTCTCAGGCTTGTGTCTATTGCTTGGGCACCTAGCTGTGGAGTTCAGTGTTTTTCAAGTGGGTTATCCTCCTGGCTGTCACCTGCTATGTGACTTCAGGTACGTTTTAGAACCTCTCTGTGCCTAATCTCGCTGAAAATGAACATAATAACAGCCAGTACTTTGTATATGGGATGGTGATGATTAGCTCAACGAATGTATGTCAACTCTTTAAGACAATGTCCAACACGTTATAAGCACAATATAAACATTAGCTATCATGATCATGTGTATATAGAGAAACTGACTTCAGTGTCTACACCTTAGTACTGAATTTTGTTTTGATGTAAAGATAATGAATTGCTTTTGAAACACCTTTTCTGGGGCTGTATCATTGCCCATTTAAGAATGTTTGCTGTCCTTCATACAACAGGTTATATCTGTAGTGAGCCCTGTTTTTCCTCCAGTTGTCTCCTTACTCCATCCTTCCTGTCAAAACAAGGCCACCATCAAGCAGTCAGCATGTTGCTGGCTGAAACCAAGACACAAGCCAGCGCATACTTATTGTGTCTGGGTTAGGTCAGTTCATTGACCTCCGGCTACGTGTCCCAGATGAGTTTCTGAGTGACAGGGAGAGTACAGGGTGTAGAGACACTAGGAAAATAATGTCTTGGTGTAAGAGTGAAAGGAAGCAAGCCCTAGGTCTGTCTCTTTTGGCCGCGGAGTGCGGAATAAACCAGAGAAAGCAAAGAAAGATGGTGATGGTGTCCTGGGACAAGACCGATGGCTTTGCCCGCACCTCTGGCTGAAGCCACCCCCACCCAGGTGCTTTCTCCAGTCGCCCGTGTCGGTTGCCCATGCCAAAAAGTGTGGTTTGTGTCACTCTCTGTTTTGTAAAAGATGCTGTTTATTCTACTTTGAATCACAGTTTTACTTAGCAATAATTTTAAAAGGCCAGTTATTGTAAATTGCTTATGAGATGACTCCAAAGTCTGTTCCCTCCTATCCCCTGCTCTGCCCTCCTCCCCTGAAGCAAATTCATCTAACAAGGCTTATTTACTCTGTGAATTAGAAGTATATTTTTTTATCGGAATGCATGAATTGCTCTCTGTTTTATTCATCCAGGTTCAGTTGTTATCCTCTTGCTTTTCATTCTGACAGATTTTTACCACCCATCTTTACTTCTTGTTAAATCCACAGGGAGAGTTTCATTATGATGTTCATTTAAATCCTGTTCTGTCCTAAGCTACGTATCCCTTGTACATTTCCTTTTCTTGAAGAATTGATTTGATTTTTTACAATTGCTTTGGTTTGTTTCTTTTTTAATCATCTGGAAAAGTCTTCACTTGCCCATAAGAATTCCTAAAACTACCTCTCAACACAGTTTTCCTTAGGGTCCAGGAGGATAGATAATTGGTCTGTGTTTATTTTTTCCCCCTCTCACCTCCACCAATCTTGGGCATCCTCTCCTATGGCGGACTCTGAAGCTTTCTTTTTAAGTGGGGTCTTACGTTTCCATTGTACCTTCCTATAAATTTTCATTATTTCTTTCACTGCTGCTTGAATCTCTTTCTTTTGAAGCCCTTGTTATTTCCGCCTAGGCTTACTCCCTCTGATAGAGCCTATCCTCCGTTATTTCTCTATGAAAGGGAGTTTGGCTGTAATACCTTCTCCTACTTCTTAGAGACTTTAAGTGCAAGTTCAGCTCTGCTTGGGATTCTGTTTTTACTATGGCCAAACCTCCTGGCTTGTCCATTGGTTGAGGACAGCTGGTTTCTTCAGTGGGGTCACAAACCTAGGTGAGTGAAGCTGTGTCTATCGATCATCAATCAAGGGATCTTTTCATGGACAGTTGCCTCACCCTTCTTTCCACTGTAATCTGTGTCTCTGATTATTCAAACTCTTGGGCGTTCTGAGGAAGGAGAGCACTTGCTTCTATTATTTGCACTCTAACTCTTCACCAAAGTACCTAGCTTCGATTTTTTTCCTCTCTGCCAAGTTCATTATGCTTTCCTCCAGTTTGATTTCTGTAATTTGGGATTTAGTTGCTGCCGTGAGATTTTCCCTGTTTTGTCAAAGGTACTATGTGTAATGTCTTTCCTCTTCCATCTGGAAAATATGAGTTGGATGCCGTTTTGTGCATCCTGACTTCCGGTTGGTAAGAGTTGTCTAGCATCCGCCTCATAGGGCTCCATTACCAGACCAGAGTGATTTGTAACAAAACTAAAGTTTGTTCTCATAATCTCATTTCCCTCAATTCTATCCTAATAAATTCCGTGGTCTTTCCTTATGAAACCATTTACCATTCATTGCCGTTCACTGTCAGAGCTCAAGGAAAACAGGTACTAAATGTGACTTTCATGAGAAGATCTACGTCTTTGTTTCTTGTCTTGAATAGTGTTAACTCTTCGAGGTTAGTCTTGTCTTCTCTTCAATCCCACGGCTGGTTTACACATCGGTCTCCAGAACTGCTGGAGGGAGAGACATCATTTCATTTATTTATCTGTGAATCTTCGGTGACTACACAGTTCCTTGCTTATAGGAGGTGCTCATTTCATATATGTTCAATGCACGGATGAAGGCTGTTACTTTAGGATGCTAACTTTAGGATGATTTAGGATGATAACTAAAAGACGAAGACCGCCACGATCTTATTGTCTGGATTGGTCTGTTCTGATCCCAATGTCTGTTCTAAATGTTCTAAATGAGGGAAATGAGATTATGAGAATGGGGAGAAGTTGTTGTTGGATCGTTCATCTGATGAATGAACTAACTGTCCGAGTTTCACGTTTGTTTTTTCGTAGCTTTGTTTCATCACTAATCGTTTTTTACTCAACCTTTCCTTTAAAAAAAAAAAAAGATTTTATTTATTTATTTGAGAGACAGAGAGCACAAGTGGATGGCAGAGCAGAGGGAAAGGGAGAGACAGGCTCCGGCTGAGCACAAATCCCCCCTCCGCCCCCAACATATGGGGCTTGATCCCAGGACCTCAAAATCATCACCTGAGCCAAAGGCAGATGCTTGACCGACTGAGCCACCCAGGTGCCCTCATCCTTTCTTTTTGATCTTTAAATTGTTAAGCATTTTAAACATTATTTTCTCACATCTCTCAGATAGACATAGCTCTGTCTTTCGGGGGGAAAAAATGGCATTATTGCAGTCTGCTTTAGATGAAAAACATTCACCCAAGCATTTAACTGCTGCTGTTAGTTTTCCAGAACAATATTTCCATAACATTCAGGGTTCAGAAGAGTATTTATATTCAAATTGCACATAGAAATTCATTCTTATCCTTGACTTACAAATCAAATTGCATCTTAAATATTATATTTAAGAGAGACATAGCTTTCAATTTTGGCTTTTAGGAACATATCTTCAATCCGTTTATTCATTCATTTATGCAAACATTTATTGAAAACTATTATGAGTCGAGCAAGTTTGGGGCTTTAGGTATGCATATAGAAATAAGATATGTTCGCTGTTCCTAAGGAGTTCTGGGGTGAAAAAAGCCATAATTTATAAGCAAAATACAATGCATCCCATCTGAATATATAATGGTTCATGACACCAGTGTAAAAGGACAGAAGTGGGATTTCTGATGACTGAGCTTCCATAAAGAGGAAAAAGGTAATCTTGTTACTCTCAACAAGTTTTTAAATAACACCATAAATGCGAATCTGTTCACGTGAGATTTAGATTATGATCCATCAAGCACTTATGGACTACTTAATGTATACTGGGTGAGAGTCCCAATGTTTACACATACCGAATAAAACTGGTAACATGAGTTTGCTTTGATATAGTTTTTAAAGATTTTATTTATTTATTTCACAAAGAGAGAGAGAGATCACAAGTAGGCAGGCAGAGAAAGAGGGGGAAGCAGGCTCCCTGATGAGCAGAGAGCTCAATGTGGGGCTGGATCCCAGGACCCTGAGATCGTGACTTGAGTAGAAGGAAGAGGCTTAACCCACTGAACCACCCCTGAGCCCCTTGCTTTGATATTTAAAACAGCATACAGGGAACATAGTAGGTAAATAGGAATGGTTGGAATTTTCCATTTACTTCCATTCCATGGAGCTTTGTGTTATCTCCAAGGTCTGTTCAGAATCTGGAGTAGAGGGTCCTTTGGTCCTTTTGAAGTGGTTATTAAGTTTTAGCACACTGAGGAGTGGCAATCCCTGATTGTTGTACCAAAGATCATCCCTCACAAACTGCATGATAGATAGTTTTGGCTTTATGTTACATTTGCCTCTTGTGCTAAATTTCTTTCTTGGTATAGGAAGCATTTTTATTTATTCTTATTCATAGCACATCATTTGAAGCACAGAAAAATAATACCTTTGGTCCCTTATCTGGTGTGACATTTTCTTCTTACTGAGCATTCAAATTTTGCAAAAGAATGTCTGTTTATGGGACGCTTGGGTGGCTCAGTCATTTAAGCGTCTGCCTTTGGCTCAGGTCAGGATCCCAGGGTCCAGGGATCAAGCCCCAAGTCTGTCTCCGAGCTCAGTGGGGAGCCTGCTTCTCCCTCTCACTCTGCCGCTTCCCCTGCTTGTGCATATTCTCCCTCTCTCTCTCTGCCAAATAAATAAATAAAATCTTAAAAAAAAAATAAGAATGTTTACCTCAAGGTAAGGAAGACCTAACAGGCACAAGGTCCACTTATGGGGAGAACAGGGAGGGCCAGCACTGGTAGCCCCCTCTCTGTACTCCTTAACTCAGGGTTCTAAATTTAATTTAGATTGATCTTTGTCAGAATTGGACATTGAAACCTATGTCTAACTCGGACTTGTGAACCTGTTCCCTTTTTCTAGAAAGCACTTTCTTGAGATTTGACCATGACCTAAAGCTACACTCTTTTCAGCTCTACACTAAAGTGTTTCCTCAGAGTCTGTCACTGATCACTTCTAAACAAACCAGGAGGCAAGTTCCTCTTCAGCATCTCTTAAACTCTTTATCCATTGTAGTGAACCCCCCAAATATTCTGCCTTAGTGATCCATTGTTACATAACGAATCATCCTAAAATCTTGTACTTGAGAACAGCCAATATTTATTCTTTTTTTTTAAAGATTTTATTTATTTATTTGACAGAGAGAGATCACAAGTAGATGGAGAGGCAGGCAGAGAGAGAGAGAGGGAAGCAGGATCTCCGCCGAGCAGAGAACCCGATGCGGGACTCGATCCCAGGACCCTGAGATCATGACCTGAGCCGAAGGCAGCGGCTTAACTCATTGAGCCACCCAGGCGCCCCGAGGCTGTAATTTTCTTAAAAGCTCATCTCAAAAGTAAAATCCTAGCGCTTTCTGGGTGCCTGGGTGGCTCAGTGGGTTAAGCCGCTGCCTTCAGCTCAGGTCATGATCTCAGGGTCCTGGGATCGAGTCCCGCATCGGGTTCTCTGCTCGGCGGAGATCCTGCTTCCCTCTCTCTCTCTCTGCCTGCCTCTCCATCTACTTGTGATCTCTCTCTGTCAAATAAATAAATAAAATCTTTAAAAAAAAAAAAAAATCCTAGCGCTTTCATTGAATTCTATCATAAGAAAGTCTCTAGTCTTGTCCACACTCTGGGATTGTGGATTTCCCAAGGACATGGACTATAATCATGTTGGAGGTAAAAATTATTGGTGGCCATCTTAGAAGAATACCAACTACATGCCTTATATTAATTATTTTACATCTTCACCTCCAGAAACCAAAATATAAACTCATGGAGCCGCGCTGGCAGTTTGCCTGTTATGCTCACTGGTGAGTCTCTATAGCTCCGGAAATGTAGGGAAATCCAATGGGTATTTGTTGATTGTTGCATTTTATAAAATAAAGGAAGTGGGGGTTTTTTGGTTTTTTGTGTTAAAGATTTTATTTATTTATTTGACACAGAGAGAGAGACAGCAAGAGATGGAATACAAGGAGATGTGTGGGAGAGGGAGAAACAGACTTCCCCTTGAGTAGGGAACCCGATGCTCCATCCCAGGACCCTGGGATCATGACCTGAGCCGAAGGCAGACACTTAATCATCTGAGCCACCCGGGTGTCCCAAAATAAAGGAGTTTTTTGAGATTAATGTTAGTATAATTTTTCTCAATGTTTACTCTACAGCACTGCATCCTTCTTCTGAAACAAACTGATGCTCACTAATAACTTCTTGGATCTCTTTCCCCCCCTACCCCCCATACTAATCCTTTTCGGCATTCCAATCCTTAGCCATGTGGAACTTCAGTTCTTCCATCGTACTATAGTTTTATACCTGAATCTTCACAGGAACAAATTCCTCATTGAAAATTCTCTTGTTCCCAAACTAGTTAGAGGTATGTCTTCCATTCCTTTATCTATATCTATGAATCTTGAGATAATATGCTTAATCTTTTTGTTGTTTATTCATACACTGAGTATCCGTTGACACTTAACTTGATTATTTTAAGGATACTAATTGAACTAGCCTTTCCAGAAGAGTGTCTTATAGGAGTTTTCCCTTTTTTTCCCCATCTCACATCTCTTGTTCCCTTATGTTATTTTAAGAAGTAGCATCATTTCCTTACCTGACTTTTGGAGATACATTTTTTGTTTTCTGTTATCAATTATAACTGTCAATCATTAGAAATTATTAACCTATATTTCCTTATTCTCTCTTAGTAATTTCTTTGAAATGATACTTCAGAGTTTAATGCTTTGTCCATATTAAAAATTCCTGAGCCCAATTAGCAAACTGTGCTATGCTAAATTATATGTTCTTGATCTACTATCTATCTCACTTACATTTCCATAGTCAGCAGTATGTAGTATTATCTTTGTAGGGTTTTCTAGCTTGATAAATTCAAATTTGGTCCTCACTGAGAATGACTCGTTTTCATGTGTTTATCATATATTCATATTTTGTTGTCTTGTGAGTCAGAGTTCATTTCACGATGATTGTTTTTAGTTGGGGGGGTGGTAGCCTTTTTTAATATTGATTTGTAAGCATTCTTTTTATATTATGGAATCCATTCTGTATTGCCAATATTTGGTACCATTAGCTTATCCCGGTTTGTCACAGATTTTTGTATCTTCTTTATTGGTTTTTTTTTTTAAAGATTTTATTTATTTATTTGACAGAGAGAAATCACAAGTAAGCAGAGAGGCAGGCAGAGAGAGAGGAGGAAGCAGGCTCCCTGCTGAGCAGAGAGCCCGATGTGGGGCTCGAACCCAGGACCTGGGATCATGACCTGAGCCGAAGGCAGCGGCTTAACCCACTGAGCCACCCAGGCGCCCCTATTGGTTTTTTTTTTTTTAAGATTTATTTTTTTATTTTAGAGAGAGCACATGCACAGGTGTACAGGTGGGCAGGAGCTGAGGGAGTCTTTTTTTTTTCTTTTAAGGATTTTATTTATTTGACAGACAAAGATCACAAGTAGAGAGGCAGGCAGAGAGAGAGAGGAGAAAGCAGGCTCCCCGCTGAGCAGAGAGCCCGATGTGGGGCTCGATCCCAGGACCCTGAGACCATGACTTGAGCCGAAGGCAGAGGCTTTAACCCACTGAGCCACCCAGGTGCCCCGAGCTGAGGGAGTCTTAAGGAGAACTGTGCTGATCACAGAGCCCCACGTGGGTCTAAATCCCTAGACCCATGAGATCATAATCCAAGCAGAAGCCAAGAGTCAGACTGTAAACCAACTGTGCCACCCAGGTGCCCCTTTATTATGTTTTGATATGAAAGCCATTCAATTTTCATCCTGACAAATGTATTAGTCCTTTTTTTTCTTCAAATATATTCTCTTGCATATATACTAAGCTCCTCACCATGAACATATATTTTCACTTGTTTTCTTTACATTTAGAGTGATTTTTCTTTATTCTTGCCTTCTAGGTAGGAGTTCGCAAAGCTGACACTATTCACTCAGGGAGGGGATAGCAATGATGTGGCAGGAGCAGGCTGCCCGGCGAATTGTAGCCTGTTCAACATTTCCCGTCTTTACTTAACAGATGCTGGTTAACAACCCATTTTTCTCCCAGTAATGAAAATTGCTTCCAGGTATTGACAGATGTCCCTGGACAGGATTAAGTGGGCAAAGTAGTCTACAGGTGAGAAGCACTGCGCGAGAATAATTGGTCATCTTTCCCCTCTTTTAACATGAGGCTTCATGCTCCGGTTTTTTTGCATCCCACAATAGAAAGTTTGTGACCCTTCGATAACAATATAGTCAAATCCCTACATATTCAATAAAGCACATTTGCACATGTGATACATTTTGTGAATGAAAATTTAAAGTCGTCTTTTAATTCATTTAATCACATCCTCGGTTGCCTGGTGGGTACATGCGCTGGTATGCTTAAGTACGATTTAAGTCAGCCTTTATCAGCTCTGGTTTAAGTTAACTGATAACTAATGGTAATTAACAGTTTCATATATAGAAAGTTAACTGCATTTTTCTGCGGTGTGATTTGACAATCAGCCACAGAGGGTTGAGAAAACAATGTTTCAAAAAGGGAGATTTCAAGATAAGTGTGTGCGTCATTAATATAATCAGGCATCCTGACTTCTTACAAGTTTCACTGGTGAACTTTTGACTTCTGATAATCGTCATTGTTAAAAAAAAAAAAAATGTCAAGCACCTAGCTAAGCTTTCAGGAGCAAGGAAAGAGTTCATTATCTTTCAGTTTGTTTTTGTAAATGAAGTCCTGGGCAGCACAGAACAGAGCAGAGTAAAAAGCAATCTGTTTCTGCTGCCTTGGAAAGGAGATAAATAGGATTAAGCCCAGGGATTGTCATCTCCTCTCCTCCCTGGACACAACAGTGCCCCAAGGTACAAATGATTTCCCAGGGTCTGAAATTGTGGAGATTGAATTGGCCTCTTGCTGCTGGGGAGATAGTCTGGAGAGGTTAGCCAGAATTCATAGTTATGTCTTCCGAGTTAAGTGATCAAAGGGGAGTGAGCAAGTTCTACAAGTTAGAGGCAAGGTAATGGCAACCGCAAATGAAATCCGGCTCGAAGAAATGGAGTGGCAAGGAGAATCTAGTGAGAATGACGGTGTTCCAAACAGCGGGACTCCAGAAGCCCAATTCTATCAACAATATTTTCTAGAAGCTTTGTATGTTCAAAGTATAAGGGAACATTAAAGTTGGACTTACTCTTATTCTCAAGTAGGTTACAATGTATTTGGAAAGAAGGCAAGTATTTGAAAAGTTGAACCTTAAGGGATCTTTGCAGGAGCACAAGAGATCGCGTGGAAATACAACTTTAATTGCCAACCTGGTGATTTCAGACTGAACAGAAGGCAGGCAGCTGCTCGCTGGGAGTGACCGTCTCAGCTGGGTTTTCAAGAGGAAGATGAATGTGTAGGGGAGGTGGTTGGGGACCTTCCTAGACAGTAGGATCGCCTACATTTATTTAGAAGCTTGTTTGTGAGACAATGGAAAATGGGCTCAAGAGCAGAGAAGCTTTATGTGGAAGGAGAAAAAGAATATTCGAGAATGCTTGTTGGGCCTGACTTGCAGAAAAGCCCTCAAGTTCATGAAAGATCTGTTCTCCTCAGGCCACCTTCTCTTCTGCCCTGTCTCTTCCTTGTTGCTCTTCCTTCTTTGCTTGTGTGCTCATTTACACCAACTGAGCTGTGTTTTGAAGGCCCCATGAGTTTTGCTGTCTGGGGAGACCCTGTGTCGAGTACTTAACTCTCACCCTCTTCAGGAAAAGAAGTTTGTAAATTTACAAAACCAGAAATTGTTACGAGGGTCTCCTGGTTGGCTTGACCTAGTGCCTGTGACTCTATTTCCCTGTGTTTCTCTACTCCTTTCCTCTCAGTCCTAGCTCCCACCTTGTGCCGATTTCAAGATGCTGGCTGCATACCTTTTGCTTCCCCGTGCTACAGAACATCAAAGTAAGGGAATGCATGGTGTATTTAACTCTTAGGGTATTTTATTCCTTCAAGAAGCACCCAGGGATGGGGCGCCTGGGTGGCTCAGTCGTTAAGCGTCTGCCTTCAGCTCAGGTCATGATCCTGGGGTCCTGGGATCGAGCCCTGAGTTGGGCTCCCTGCTCTGCGGGAAGCCTGCTTCACCCTCTCCCACTCCCTGTGCTTGTGTTCCCTCTCGATGTGTGTGTGTGTGTCTCTCTCTCTATCTCTATCTCTCTCTCACATATATAAATAAAATCTTAAAAGAAGAAGAAGAAGCAGCAGCAGCAGCACCCAGGGATGTTTCCCTACAGCCTCCTGGATCTGAATCATGTCATAGACCCTTTCCTGAATCATCTTCTGTCAGACTAGAAATGCCATAGCTTGACTGGCTGAGGCTTTGCTTTTGAAACCACATTCCCTTGGGAGTCTTGGTCCGGACTTGATGGATCTTAATCACTCTTGGCCATCCTTGGCGTTCGACTGGCACATGGTAGTTGGTCAGTGCAGGGTTGGAAGGGGTGTTTGAGAAAACCACAGGTCCAAGTATTCGTGGTTTAACTGTGGTACAAATGTAGAACTTAATATACAAAGTTTGCATTTATAAACCATCTTTGCTGTGCTTGCATAGTCCCTCCTCCGTGTGAATTTTAGGAAATTTTATTATCTATTTATTTATTCGTTTAAGATTTTATTTATTTATTTGACAGAGAGAGAGAGCACAAGTAGGCAGAGAGGCAGGCAGAGAGAGAGGGGGAAGCAGGCTCCCTGCCAAGCAGAGTGCCTGACACGGGGCTCAATCCCAGGACCCTGAGACCATGACCTGAGCCAAAGGCAGAGGCTTAACCCATTGAGCCACCCAGGCGCCCCATAATTTCAGGAACTTTTAGTTAAGTGCCATTGTAAGTCTTTTCCAGACGTTGAAAAAAATTTAATTAAAGTAAGAGCAGAATTGACCCTCAGCGGAGATTTTATCCTACTCTTCCCTACTACTCTGGTCTCTTAATTTCTGTTAACCTGTTAAACTTTTATTCATAGTTGGTTCTTCTGGAATGATTTCATTAGATCCATGCGAAGATATTTTATAGTATTAGTAGCTCCTGGAAATAGGATTTCGTTTTCTATTACATATTCTAACTGGTTAGAATGCTGTATTTGAGGCATTTGAGGTCTTACTGATGGTTGTAGGTTAATCTTGTCCCTAGGCTCCTGCCCAATTCTCATATAAATCATAATTATGCATTGATTACCTTGACTAATGTGTTATCCTTAGGTAATGAAAATTTTGTCCCGTACTTTATAATTCTCAAACCTCTTACTCTTGGGGCGCCTGGGTGGCTCAGTGGTTTAAGCCGCTGCCTTCGGCTCAGTCATGATCTCAGGGTCCTGGGATCGAGTCCCACATCGGGCTCTCTGCTCAGCAGGGAGCCTGCTTCTTTCTCTCTCTCTCTCTCTGCCTGCCTCTCTGTCTACTTGTGATCTCTGTCTGTCAAATAAATGAATAAAATCTTTAAAAAAAAAAAAAAAACCTCTTACTCTTTTAAAAAATCACTTTGCTTGGTAGAATGTCTTATACAATGTTGCCTAAGTGTGGACTATATGCTGGCAGGGAGATTTTCTGCTCTATCTGGATATTCACAGTAATTCATCTTAAATATAACTACAGAGTTGGTTTTTTTCTGTTCCTTTTTAGTGTACACCCATTTATTGACATAGGAGAATTCTTTCTTTAATTGTTCATTACAAATTTTCATTATGAATTGGTATTAAATTATACCATATTCTCTTATCACTTTGATTATGATTATTATTACATCAGAATTCATAAATAAATTTTTAAATATTTTTTTCTGTTACTTTTCTTTAGTTATGTTTCATAGGTATGCTAGCCTCTTGATACAAGGTGATAGCCTTGACATCTTTTGACTGCTAGAAAGCAAAGTTATTCTAAGAAAGGAATGAATTTAGTAGAAGTTGAGTCTCTGTCCTGTAAAATCACCAGGCTTAGTTGGAGTTTTTGTCCGAATTTGTATTCCCGATTTAATTGCTTTTATGTTTGCTCCTCCATTAAATCTTTCTTTGTAGAAATTTATGTCCTTGATTTTATATTTTTTTGGCTTAAATTTGTGTAATTGTGTTTTGTAATGATTTCTGAAATCACTATAACATCTGTAGTTATGCCCTTTATTTTTAATATTATTATTTTTGTGTACTCTGGTGGGTTTTTTTCCCCCCTCTTTGGAGATATTTATGTGTTTCATTACATTTTCATAGAACCAATATTAGATTCATTGATCTGTGGGGAATCAGTTGTTTTTTATTTTCCATTATATCTTTTGTCGCCTTTCATCTTCTTGTTTTGGCTCCATTTGGCGTTTTCTAGCTTTAACAGTTGATCACTTCATTTATTTTTCCTTTTTCTCTTTTTTAAAAGACATACCAATATTTATTTGCTGTTTTAGTTTATCTGGCTAATTTCAACCTAGACTGATTTTCACCTAAATTCCCCTCTATATTTTATATAATATTTTTCTCATTCATCTTTAATTATGAATTATTTAGACATGTATATATATATATTTTTTTTAATATTTTATTTATTTATTTGACAGACAGAGATCACAAGTAGGCGGAGAGGCAGGCAGAGAGAGAGGAGGAAGCAGGCTCCCTGCTGAGCAGAGAGCCGGACGCAGGGCTCGATCCCAGGACCCTGGGATCATGACCTGAGCTTAAGGCAGAGGCTTTAAACTGCTCAGCCACCCAGGCCCCCCAAGACATATATTTTTGTCTTAAAATATTTGGAAATTGAAGTATTTTTTATCTGTTGCATTGTGATGACCGGTTATGGGCAGTAGGACATCAAATATTTGACATCAAGAGGGAGTTATTTGTCCTAAAACATAGATGATTTTCTTAAAATCTGAATATCTGACTTTAGTAGATGAGCTGAACTGATCCATATTTTTTAGTGTACTGAGATATCTTGCCTTCTTTGGTTGTAATGGTATCTTTCTGTTTTTTTATTTTCTGATTTCTATGGTTTGATTGTATATTTTTGTTCCTTTTTAAATGTTTGGAAGCTATGAATTACATTTTTATTATCTGTGCTTATTTTTTTAATAATTAGCAAACACACTTTGATTGTTTTTATTAAAATCTAAGCATACTCAGTATTTGTTCTCTCAAACAAGACACTTTAGTTTGTGTTTGTTTTCCCAATCCAGAATCTACTCTCAACTCCCTAAATAATACTACTTTGAGTCTAGAATTTTCTTTGCAAATTATTATTTTACTCACAAGCACACAGATACACATTTTCACACTTATATTTCAAGTAGTATTTATTTAATCTGAAGAATTTATTTTCGCTTATCCTTTTTTCTTCATGTATGGACCGCCCATTTCTGCCCGCCTTTTATGAATTTAAGGCATCTTGGCCTCAGTTCTTATATTCTGCCCTTATGGTTGGGATTATCAGTTTAAAACTTTTTGAGGTTTACTGTGTCTGAAAATGTCTTTCTTTCATACTTATTTTTGAATGATGGTTTTGGCTTCTGGGTTTCTTCCCTTCCTGGACTTTCTGTGTAGTAAGTTCATTAACAATATTACTCCGTTGTGTTCTCGAATGTGGTCTGCATCCATTTGTGTGTCACGACTAACCAGCCTTTGCCTCTTTTCCATTCATGATGCTATCATTCCACTTGATTTTGTGGAGTTTTGGTATGAAGTCTCTCAGACTCAAGTGATCTTTGCCTACGAGTTTATACACTTTATTCTTTTCTTGCGGTTCACTGTGGAACTAGTCTACATTATGCTCTCAACAGCCATTGGTTACCTATAATTAGAAATTAGAATCGGAGTTTGTTCTGTGAGTTCTGTTCAAAATCCAGGATGAAAATTTATTGATTAAAAATGATGTGAGATTACCTCCATCAATCTTTTACCGAATCTTGAAAATAAGGGATAGAAATAGATAAATCAATGCTTCCTCTTGCCTTTTCAGATTTATTATCTAGTGATTTGCCAGCTTTAAAAAGAATTAAAATCTCTGGCTTATAGGCAACTATATTATTTAACAACTGATAATATCAGGAAACCTATCCATAAAAGATTTTGAGACGAACTTATGACTAAAATTATCCCCACTCTTTGAAGAAAGTTACATAAGTCATTTTAAACAGACCCAGCACCAAAATATGGTGAAATGAGAAATCCAAGAACAGAATATCAATGAAGTGGTCTTTCTTTCTCTGTCATCCTTCATGCCGTTTCAGATTCTATATGAAATTGTTCTATCTCCTTGGTCATTAATATATGCTAGCCCTTTAATAAATTTTGGGCAATAATAGATTTATAGATTTATATGCTCATGATTCCTAATGAGGCTATGGACAAAGTGAAGATTTTCCTATTTGAGACAGAAGGAAGCCTCGGAAAGATTCAGATTCTCTGTCCGATAAGAGTTGTTGGATAAAGCCCCACACCCTGGGTTTAATCTAGAACATCACAAAGACTTGTCAGTGGTAGGATCTTAACTGTATCTGCTTAAGGAGTGGGTGATGGGGATTCTGTTACTAAAACCTAAGGCACTTTCTGCCTTCTCAAATATATTCAGTTATATGCCCTTATACGACTGGTTTGGAGGAGCCAAGAATCAGAATTTGTCCACATAAAGGAGCTTTACTAAATAAAAGGTGAAGAGAAATTCAATGAAGTAGAAACTATTTTTTCCCCATGTACAAATAAGGAAGCATAATCTTAGTTGGAGAGACAATTCTCTTTCTATCTCTCACCTTCCTACATCACCTTTCGACCAGAGACACTGAGTAACCGTTTTATAAAATACACTTACAAGATTGTTTGTATAGAGAAGAAACTTGGACAACAGGGCAGTGACTCCAAATGGAGTAGAGATAGATTTGTGTCTTATTGATTATCACGATTAAAGATAATAGTTCCCTCCTGGGCAAGATCAGAAAGTCTTTACTGTCCATTATAAAAGATTCAAGTTCCCTACATTTGGTGTCCCTGTTCTATAAGGAATTATGTGCAAGTATCATTTGATCCCTTTGTGTCTCCTGAGAGACACAAGAGACTGAGATTTAGGGTATACAACTGCACAAATGGTGGCACTCTGGCTGTTGCTATACCTGTTAGTAAGAAATTCTTTTTATTTTTGCCCCAACTGTCTAGTGTCTTGTGCAAGGAAATATGACAATGTACCCAACTAACCCATTACCTTGCTGGGAGAGTTAAATCTCTGCCCTTCCACAGTTCGTAAAGCTTTGGAACAGTCGAAATCATCTTGCTAGAGAGTAGTGGGCTTTGAACCCATGTGCAATGAACCTTAGAGCCAAAGCGCCTGAAATTCTGCTTTGTACTTGTTCACGTGAAAATAGGCAGGAATAATCTCAGCGAGAGCCCATTATGTATCTAAAATTGCTTTATTACTGCACTCTGAATGGATCAAGTCCAGACCTCATTTCATTCTCTATTATAATGCTTTCGATTCTATCCAGCCTGATTCAGAGGCCTAGGAAATGGGTCACTGACAATGTATGAGGAGTGGGCCAATGTCACCTGTAAGCTGACAAGATGTTTCCATTGTGAATAGTCCACATTTTCTAATTAAGGCATTGTTTGTTTAAATGCATATTCTCAGTTGGTTCAACACACCAAGTGGTTATTAGCCATTGGAACCTTAATTTTAATTGGTTTGCCAAGTTTCCTTTTCCAATATGGAAGTTGAAGAGTGCAGAATTTTAAGAAAACGAGATGATGGAACAAGGCAGAAAGAATTCCCACATAGGAGCCAGAAAACTGCAAACTCCTTTTTGACATTTGGGAAGTCAGTAAAATTCTCAAAGCTTTATTTTCTAATCTGATAAATGGTAATCATCATTTTAATGTGTTCCTATGAGGGTCTATTTGAAAAGGATGCCAGATTTACTGTGTAAAAATACTGTTTGCCCAGTTGTATTTGAATTTCAAATAACTGTTTAGTATTAGTATGTCACAGATATGCATGTGACATACACTAACTCAGTGGCTGTGTAACTCAAATTCAATTTTAATTTGGTATCCTGTATTTTATTCGCAGCCCTATAGACAGATAATTCATATATTAAATCAACCCTGACCTGATTTCTGTTCAGGTGGTTTATTATTTTTTTTAAAGATTTTATTTATTGATTTGACAGGCAGAGATCACAAGGAGGCAGAGAGGCAGGGAGAGAGAGAGGAGGGGAAGCAGAGAGCCCGATATGGGGGCTCTCTCTGCTGAGCAGAGACCCGATATGAGGCTCAATCCCAGGACCCTGAGATCATGATCTGAACCGAAGGCAGAGGTTTAACCCACTGAGCCACCCAGGCGCCCCTGGTCAGGTGGTTTATTAAGCACTTCTTCCCTGGAAGACATTCAGCAGCGTGCAGGACACAGCTGTAGAAACTACAGAATACCATGAGTGGTCTGTATCAACAGATTGAAGGAAAATGGGAAACTAGATTCAGTTAAGAAATGGTCCTATTGGGGTGCCTGGGTGGCTCAGTTGGTTAAGTATCTGCATTCGGCTCCGGTCAGGATCTTAGGGTCCTGAGATCAAGCCCTGCATCAGGCTCCCTGCTCAGTGTGGAGTCTGCTTCTCCCTCTCCAAAATAAATAAATTTTTAAAAAAATTTTTAAAAATTTATAAAAAATGGTCTTATTTTGTTCATGCTGCTGTAATAGGAGACCATAGCCTAGGTAGCTGATAAATAATAAAAATTTTTTTCTCAGAGATTTGAAGTCTGGAAGTCCATAATCAAGGTGAGAAGCAGATTCAATGCATGGTGAGATCATGCTTAATGGTTCATGGACACCTGTCTTCTCATTGCATCCTCACGTGATGGAAGGACAAGACAGCTTTCTGGAGCCTGTTACACAAGGGCAGTAATGCCATCATCGGGCTTCACCTTCTGGACATAAATCTCATTCCTGAGGCCCCACCTGCTAATACCACCACATTAAGGGTTAGGATTTCAGCGAACAAATTGGGAGGGTAGGGCACAACCCCTCCAACCCTAACAACCCGAAGTGCTGGAGGACTTTTCTCCCCCATAGATCAGGGTCCAAATTGTATGGACAGTTTTTTTCTCCCATCATCCCACTCATTTAAGACATTGAATAGTATCTCTTCTCTATTTTATTTGTACGCAACTGAAAAAAAAATGAGCAAGCATTCCTTGAATCCAAGAGGAACAGCCTCCTACTTACTGCGGTATTGAAAGCCCAGCTGGAGACGAGTATAAACATGCAATCTACAACCCATGAAGGGGCATCTCATGGGGGGATTACAGGGCATCATTTGCAAGTCCATGAAGTGTTACATGGCTTTGTGTGAACAACCGTGACGAGAAGTTGAATGGCCATAAACCGATGCCCAAATTGCACATTAAGACCCTGTAATTTTGAGGAACTCTTCCCAGGATACTGTGTGCTTTGCTTGGCCCATAAAAATCAACATTGGAATTAAAAATTGCTTACTATGGGAGTGGAAAAGAAAATGTGTATGAAAATCATTATTTTATTTGGTTTGTTTTTTTGCCTCTTCTCTTCCCTTCCAATAACACCTTCACAACAAAGGGATACTCTAATAGAATCCCCACTCCCTTACACTCAAATGTGAGACTCGAAGGTCCCAAAATGATTGGCTCTTGGGGAGGGCATTTTGCCCCAGCCTTGTGCCTTCTTTAGAGGCAAATGGGAAAAAATGGTGTTGCAGATGGAAGAGGTCAAGAATCTTTGGCAAGGCATGTGGGAGATTGATTTTTGGTATCTGAGTGTTTAGGCTGAAAATGAACTTGGTAGGAACAAACCACAGAACGGGGTCTTCCAGCTCAATGCAGAAGTATTACCAACCACCAGGGCCTCTGTGGAGATGATTATTTGAAACTGATCCACTGGTAGCATTTTGCTACAAAATGGTTAGGGAATACATAGCTCCTTGATTCCTTTGCTTCAGGTGTTTCTGCAATAAACTCATTACAGAGCGGCAGAGCTTTCTAGAGCAAGCTTACCAACCAGTGTGCCACAAGTGGGCTATAAGTAGGGTGATCGTATGTCACCGTTTGCCGGGACGCTTTTTGTTTATGCCTGCAGTGTCAGCATAATTATTAATACTCGCTCTATTTGTCATGGTACCTCTGCTCACTGAGCACAGCGTGATTATAAAGTCTGCCGTGGAGACGTGTGGATTTTTAGGTTGGAGGAGAAGCCAGGAGACAGGAAATTAACATCAAGAATCCAAGTGAACCGAACTGGTGAATGCACATTTGACACATGGAAGCTCTTGTGGCTCTTTCAGATCCCATCTCACCTGGCACTGGGTGAGGAATATATAGTGGGAATGACTATACAATGACCTACTACTTTGCCTTGCTTGGGTTCCCGGACACGACCAAGTTCCGTAAAGACAGATTTTCATGATGATCTGGGGTTATTTCCACCCTCACACGCTGCTGGTGGAAGTAGAAAACCGTGGGGCTGTTTTCAAAGTCAAATGTAAGTTCCCGGAAGTATGAAACATAGTATGACCACATGACCCAGGAATTTCCCCTCCTCCCTGTACCGCACGTGAAAAGAAGACACGTGGACACTCACGTGAATGTTCATCACAACGGTCTTCATGAAAGCCAACGTGTGGCAATAGCACAGACGTCTGTCAAATGAAGTATGGTTACACTAACTGTGGTTTATCCCTACCATGGAATATTTTTTGGCCATGAAAAGGGATGAACTACCATTACAAGCTTCAGCTTGGATGGACCTAGGGAACGTGGTCAGAACTGAAGATAGCCAGTTGTAAAAGGTGACACGTTGTGTGATGTTATGTATCCAAGATGTCTACCATGGGCAAAGCCTTAGAGACAGGAAGTATATGAGTTGTTTCCAGCAGCCCCAGAGCAGCATCCTGGGGAAGGCGTGTTAACGGGCACAGGGGTATTATGGAGGGTGGTGAGAATGTTCTAAAAATAGCCAGCGGCTGGGGCGCCTGGGTGGCTCAGTGGGTTAAAGCCTCTGCCTTCGGCTCAGGTCATGATCCCGGGGTCCTGGGATCGAGCCCCGCATCGGGCTCTCTGCTCCGCAGGGAGCCTGCTTCCTCCTCTCTCTGCCTGTCTCTCTGCCTACTTGTGATCTCTGTCAAATAAATAAATAAAATCTTAAAAAAAAAAATAAATAAATAAAAATAAATAAAAATAGCCAGCGGCAATGATTACAGAACTCCATTAACATACTAAAAAGCACTCCCTTGTCCATGTTAAAGGTGGGATTTTATGGTATGCGAATGGTATCAGTAATGTGTCTTACACGTATATAAAATGGAAGCCACATACATAAGTATAAATTTTTATCATACATTAAGGGAGGTCAAATGAAACAGGTGTAAATAATTTTAATAATTGAATCTATTTTACTTAATTTGTCCAACATGCTATGTCAACATCCATCAATATTTCTGAAACTAGCAAAGCACTTTATATTCATGTCCTTGTACCATCGTATTAAAAGTCCAGTTTGGATTATAGATTCCCAAGGACCAGTCAATGCACACTCACCCCCATTTGAAAGACTCGAGTGTCACATGAGACCTGTGGCCCCTGCGGTGGTGAGTGTGAACCTTGCTAATGGTCACTCACCGCTGTTTATTTCAGGCTTGTGTGTGGTCTGTGTAATGAGGTTACATCAGAAGGCCCAAGTATCCTCAGCTACTGTGGGATCTTGGTTTGAGCGGAAGCAGATAAAAGCATGATTTCATTGGTTTTTTTGTATTCTTAGGGCCAGCTTGTTTGTAACTTCTAGCACTATCTGTTATGGCCTCCAAAATGAATGTGGGACGCAGATGTTTTTGCTCGTGAAGGAAAATAGCAACCCCACAGCTCGCAACCGACTCCATTCCCATTTATATTCTGGTATTCCAGATTAGCTTTGCCCCGCCACGGGGCGAGTTTGCTTTCTTTGAAGAGCTTCAAGGTTTCATGTCATTTGCCTCAGTTCCCCCCATTTTTTTAAAAATGGGCCTAACGCTCATCTCTGCACTAACTCCACTTGGAAACTTGATTTCGCAATTTCCGATTTTCTGTCCCTCTGGTGGCTTTGATGCCCTCCTACCCGATCAGTGGTGCACAGAATACATCTCAACTCCCTGTATGTTATTCTGCTTATCCCCTAATTTGTGAGAGACACAGGATTTTCAATATCCTGTGGTGTGACCCAGGGGCTATTTGTGAAACAGAGAAAGGGAAAAAATAACCTGTGGGGACTCTGCTCTCTTTCCCAAAGTGGAGAATTTCTAATGCTAGGAATAAAAGGTTGCGAAAGGAAAATTCTTGCCCAAATAAAAGCAGAAGTAGGTCCGTCATTAATTTTTTCAGTGTGTGTTGGTGTTGACAGCTGGGAATAAAGGGGTGGTAAGTTACTCTCAGAACCTCGAACAACAGTGCCTAGGTCAGTGGCTTAGGAGCCTGGGAATGGATGGATGCTTGTTACTTAATCTAGAAATGGAGACACAGTGTTTTGGGGTTTGTTCCTGGACATTGACATTCTGGGGACTTGAGGACAAGCTTTTTACCTTATTACTGTCTTTTACTAGTTTGTGTTCCCCTTATTCTAGGAGTAAGTGTCCTGACCTTACTTGGGCTCAGGTTAACTCCTTCCAGTCCTTTCCTGGCGGGTGTGGTGTGACCAGTGGCTGCATTTGTCCTCAAGAGTCCACATAGATCAGTGGTCCTGGAACATGGGAAAGAGCTCATCCATCACACTTGGAAAATAGGGGGAAATGAAAACTTCAGGGCCCCAAAGATCTGTTTCTTTAGGAATTGTGTGTTAAGCAGCCGTCCTTCTTGTGATTGCCATGTATGCTTACATTTGAGAATGCTGATATTCAGCATTTGATCCTATGGGTATATCATCTTCTGCTCCATCTGAGGGACTTGAAAAATAAATAGCAGTGAAATAGTGGGGAAACTCTAGTTTGACAAGGTTTCAATAGCAGAAGTAGAGCAACGCTATGTTGATAGAGATTTTAAGATACTGAATCATTCGTTGAAAACCTATGATGTGGAAGACAGTCTTCCCACACCTTTTCCATCCATTCTCTCCAGTCTTAGCATATGTGAAAGTTTGGGGGTAGATATCCTTTTATAGCCCTTCTCTATAACTAAAGAAATAGTTATTCCAAGAGGATAAGTAATCTGTGCCCCTTTAACTGGTGATATGAGTTGGCACTGAAATTAGAGTTGAGTTCAGCTGAGTTCACTTGCTCAGTCCAGCAAGGTATAGTAGCGTGTAAGTAGTGAGCTCCTGGTGAGTGAGTGTTGTTGTCATTTTGTTTTGTATTATGAAGAGTTGATTGATGGCATAGCATTTCCAGCTTTTTTTCTACTTGTGTATGTAGCACTTTGCCAAAAGGATTTTCCAGTTGTAGTAAAGAAGGCAAGTTTGTACTGATATCATGTGTTCTTACATTTAATGGCATCTCGTTTGAACAGGAAAATGAGTGATGGTTTATTATGAGGGTTCTTTAATGGAATGGGCTTGTTGCTGGTAATGTGACAAGGTCTTTGTTCCCAAGGTTGAGTGAGGTAATGGGGGAGGGGAGAGAGAGAGAGAAAGAAGTAGTGTCAGTCTCTGGAACTCAGAAGGGATCTGAGAGGACAGTTGGTATAGATCAGTGGCTTGAAGATCTCTTGGTCTCCTTGTTGGAGGGGCCCCTGGGTGGGTCAATTGGTTAAGCATCTGCCTTCCGCTCCCTGCTCAACGGGGAGTCTGCTTCTCCCTCTCCCTCTGCCCCCCTCATGCCCTCATGCGCTCTGTCACTCAAATAAGTAATGCAAAATCTTTAAAAACAAACAAACAAGTTAAAAAAAAAAAAAAGCAAGGCTCCTCATTGGAAATGCAGTTTGCTGTACATTTGAGGATATAAATTTCCGGACATGTTTACAAAACAACCAGAAGTGCAGAAGACAGATACTTTGGTTTATATGTGTGATGGACTGTGCAGTTTGCTATTTTTTAATGTTATCCACCACCCACTATAATGATTCAGCATTCCACTAACCAGCAACTACATGGCAATGTTGAGAATATTGCAATATATAAAGCAGTGTGGACAGCACACATTTTTAGGTGACCTAAGGTGCTTCATGTACGTGGCATAGACAGTGAATGTTATTCAGATGTGAAGAAGAGAACCAGCGGTGCTGAAATTGATTGGAAAGAGTAGATTCTGGTTCCCAAAGCCCTTCATTGAGGCTTTGGAAGTTCACAACTGTAGGTAGTAAGGAGATGTTCAAGTTCTTCCCCACGTGGTACGTTTCTGTTCTTTTCAAGGGCATTTGGGAAGAACTGGTGGGCGGAGATGTTGACGTGAGAGGAGTATGGGGCAGTGCGTCCCAGCAGGGGTTTTCTTGCCAAACTTGCCTTGGGCATTTCATTGCCAACAGGAAAGCCTGGTCCCCCAGGGAGTAGGACATTACCAAAACAAAGACTAAATCTGAGGGTGTCTTTGAGCTAGGCTCCTGTTGTTTTAAATTCCTAAATTTAACAACCCACTCCTAATTTAGGGATAGAAGGAGAGCCAGGACGGGAGCAGCAGGGACGAGCAAGGTGGAATTTCTTAACATTTGGAGAGAGAATTCTGTGTTCTGGGAGCTGCTCTTTGCAATGGAGAGCGCTTTGCAGATTCCCTGGCCTTGAATTTAGATGTCTTTAGCACTGCCTTCCTCACCCAACCTGTGACAATCAAAAATATAAACAGGGGCTTCTGGTCGCTCATTCAGTTAAGCGTCTGACTCTTGATTTCAGCTCGGATTCTGATCTCAGGGCTGTAAGCTCCAGCCCTGATTTGTGCTTGATGCCCAGCGGGGAGTCTGCTTGAGTTTTTCCCTCCCTCTCCCTCTGCCCTTCCCCACCTCCCACTCGCCTCTCTCTTTCTCTGTGTCTAAAATTAAGAAATAAATCTTTAAACAAATCTTTATAAGTCTGACTATCTGCCCCCGGAGGGCAATGTCACCCTTGTTAAAGACCACTTGTCTAATAAGGAGAACCCAAGACTGCTTTTAAAATCAGTCGCATGCAAGTAGAGGGAGTTCACACTTGGCATGCCAAGTACAAGGCTGTCTCCTCCTGTAACTCTTCTGCGTCACTGAGAAACCTTGGTAAAGGGCAAAGTGCTAATACTTTTTTCTCTTTCCCCCAGAATCTTATTTCCTATACCTTCTATGGTGAACTGTTTGTGACAACAAGATTTAATGTGATGTCTAAGAAAGAAAGAAGGTCAAATCCCTCCGTGCTCTAGGAGGATATCACGTCTCCATAGAACCAGAACATCAGGGTTCCTCGATCATCTAGAGAGTGAGGCGGGTAATGCTTGCTATTCTTCTCCTATGTCTCTGGCTCATAGGAGGATAACTGATCGTTTTCCAGCTTACCTGCATCATATATCCAGGGGTTTACTCTGTTTACTTAGATGTAGAATAAAGATGGAAATTGCGGTCTGCATCAGTTCCTGGTGGTATCTCATCTGAAGGAACAAAGACACTTGCTGACGTGTAAGGCTAAGGCCTATTTGCAAGTATTTTCCAATCAACATCCTTAAAAAAATAGGCATCTTCCCTGTGGTGTTTACTAGATTCTCACCTTTCTTCATTTGTTTATGTTCTATTTTATTTCACCAAACTAAATGTAGTATTGCCTTTAAATGTTTGCATTTGCAATGTAGATCTGTCCTCCCCAGGAGATTCCCACTTCTGGGAAGTATAATTCAGGTTTAGGTAACAATGGTGATAACTGTCCTTGTTTTACAAAGGCAGTATTTACAGGATGGTAATTAATTGCATAAAACAAATATTGCAGGAATGTTTTTAGAATCCACTGACTGTGCACATCTAGGGAATGATGGAGTATTTGTGTACTCGGTTAATCAAAGTGGAAGTGTCTTGCTTCCAAATTAAACAAGCTTCTCTTCAAATTTATTAATTGAGTGTTGCTGCTCCCGATAAATGAAATGATCTATGCATTTGTGAGAACTTTGTTCTCTGTTTTAATGGCAACTATATTTCAAGCCGAGAATAATAGAAGTTTGTCCTTTAGAATTCATGTTATTGGTCAATAAGAAGATGAGAGCATTTATAAGAAGTAATGAAGAAAAAAACCTACCTAATTCTTGGCTCAGAAACACTTCAATAAATAAAATGGAACCATTAGTTTAAATAAACATTGGTAAAATGTGTTTTGTAGTCTCGGCAAATTCAACCAATCAATTCGGTTTTATTCTTTGTGAATTTTATTATTTGTGCCAAACCTTAAGATAGCGTGGGGTGGAAAGTAAATAATATTTCTGATAGATGCCTGAGAAATATTAAATTATTCAGATAAATGGGTTTGCTTATTTTTTCTATTAAGTCTTTTTTTAAAAAAATGAGTTATTTATTTGAGCAAGAGAGAGGGTCAGAGCAGGGGGGTGGGTGGGAGGCCTAGGGAGAGGGACAGAGAATCTCAAGCAGACTCCACACTGAGGACAGAGCCCATTGGGGGTTCAACCACATGACCCTGAAGTCCTGAGCTCAGTCCAAACCAAGTGTTGGCTGCTAAACCGATCGTACCACTCAGGTAATTTCCAGTATAGTTCACAAGAGTTTCCATTTTTTTCTTTTTAATGTAAGAAAGATTGATAAGAATTATTGCTTTGTTCGTGAAAATACAGGGATCAGAGATCGCTCACACTGAAATGATTGAATTTCTATTTCGTATAGTCAACATTTGTAGATTTGTTTTGAAGTTAAGTGATATGTTGAAGAGTAAACATCTCCTGATGACATGAGTGGTGGAAGGTAGACCTGATCTCAAAAACAGTATTTTCCAGAATAGCGCCACTACTGGCCCAAGAGATACCCTACCCGGCTCTCCATGTCTACCGGGTTTAGAGTTACACTCTGCTCTGTTCCACACATCCGATTCTGAACATCCCTCCTCCGTCCAGAAATCTTGTCTCTCCAATGGCCAGGCAGTGTGTGTGCAACACTTAAAGGAACTAATTATCTGACCCTTTTGCATTTGCTTGAGCTATTCACATATGCAAGGATACATTGGTGGACTCTGCTATTTGAATTTCTTAGCGAAGTGATTTTAACCTCTTCTAGCCAAATGGATTGTGGTCATCCTCGTGCTCTCTGGGAATCATTTTGCAGAGATTAACTATGGGATTAAAAGAGTACACTGGATTTTGTATCCACAAGACTCTCATCTAAAACTTCCGTACTCCCTTCCCAATTGAGTAGCTTTGTACCAGCTGCTTGAACTGTGTAATCCTCCCTGTCCTCAGTTAAGAGAGAGTAACCATTTTAACTGCTCTGTATTTGCATATTATACATATTCGCAACAGCCATCCATCTCAACATAAAAGATAATACTGTCATTTCTTAGTAATTGAAATTGTGTTATAAGAATGGCTAGACCTGTGGAATGAACCATAAATATATTTTGTAATCTAATGAAAATATAATACTGACATAAATCGTACAAGTACCAATAACAGTGCTACTCATTTATTTATATGGCTTCCATACCTATTATTTCCTGTGATTCTCACAGTCCTGTGAAAATATTAGGAGATTATATTTGGTCAAGTTTGACTAATGAAATAAAAGTGGCACCGATGACATAAACTGGGGCTATAATGGAGAAATCTCAATGAACATTTATTAAGCACCTGCTGTGTGTCATGCCTGAAGTGACGATATGTTTATCATTTTTATTGCATCAGAGTTTAGGCTTGTCAGAGGAGCATGAAATACTTATTAGTATTCCATATAGTGCTAAAATTTGAACACTTTGGCATATATTTTAAGAGGAGGGAATTGGGGAAGAAGTTTACATTGAGTAATTTTCCCTATACTTGGTGACATGTTTGGTGTGTTGTTCCAGTGGGTGTGGCTGCTTCTGCCTGCTGCATTAATTTGAACAATGTTCACGGCCTTCTTACAGGCATCCCGTGTACTGACCACTCAGTGAGTCTCCATGTAGTTCTGCCAATTAGTGTCTGGTCTTTTCTTGGAGTCGACTTCAATGGTTCACTACTCCGTGTCCTTAATTATAGGCAGTGCTGTTTATTTGATCTGGCACTCTTTTCCCCTGTGAATAGATTTTCTAAATTCGTGGTAGTTATTTTGGGGGAGAGACGGATGTATTATTTTAAATCCAAAGGAATGGCTTTAAAAAAATGAAAAATTGGAGCCAAAGACAGGAGACTAAAATATGGAAGCTGTTTGAATTTGGGTCCATTGCATGTAATAGGAGATCAGTAGTTATCAAACAGGCGTGTAAGAAGGTATGAGTCTGCCTCACCTGTTCACATTTGGTAGCACGAGGTTTGGGTGGACAACACAGTCCCTATGAGATCCTGTGTGCTTCAGCCTTTCATTCTGCCCTGGCAGTGATTTGGTCTTAATCTGAAGTTCACCTGATGTTCTAATAAATCTCAAGTTTATTTGATGTGCTCAGATGTCCTGGGATCTGAGCACCATGACCTCTGCTCTCCAGCGAGGAGAAGACGGATGGAGAGAGGAGTAAGGAAGTGCAGATGGGATGCACCTCCCAGCTTCCCCTATGTTTCTGGGAAATCCCACTCAATACTTCCCCCCAATCCCATTGGCCAGAACGTAACCACATGGCCTCAACAAATTCTGGAGCTAGACATGTGGTTTTCTTGGTGCACATGTTACAGATGAATTCAAGAGGGATTATTTTACAGTGTGAGAAGGGAAAGTTCCTATCGGGAAGCAGAATCTGCCATACTTTCCCCTGCATAAATTACACTCCGTTTAATGGAGATAAAATGTTTGAGGGGGATTTTGTTGCCCTTAGTAATTCCCATGAAGGCAATGAAATCATCTACCTTTGTTTTGGACTCAATGCTGTAAAATTTATCTAAGTTAAGGATCTATATAAACGAAGAAAGTACATTAAGCGAATGGCTATTCACCTCAGTGCAAAAGTCAAAGTCCTTAAAATGACAAATGGAGATGGCCCTCCACGAAATGGTCTGTTACATCCCCTCCTGCTCATTCTATTTCAGATATGGTAACCTTGAACCTACTAAGCAGGTGTCTGCCTTAGGATATGCACCCTGCCTGCTCCACTGGGACTGAAATGTTTCCTCGGGACCTGCTTCCTTCATTCCTTTTCATCCTTCAAGCCTTTCCTCAAATTTCTTTTTTTAGTAAAACCTATTGTTATATTATGATTTATAGATAGAAATATATATTCTGGGGCATGTAGGTGGCTCAGTTGGTTAAGCGTCTGCTTTTGGCTAGAGTCATGACCCCAGGGCTCCTGGGATCGAGTCCCACATCAGATCCCTGCTCAGCAAGGGAGTCTGCTTCTCCCTCTCCTTCCACCCCTCTCCCCTGCTCATGTTCTCTCTCTCTTGTTCTCTCTCTTGCTCAAATAAATAAATAAAATTTCTAAAATATATATATAGTATATATTTTATATATACATATATATACATATGTATATATATATATATTATATATATATAAAATATTTGGTCTTCATCTCCCATTCTGTCATAGAGCTTGTAAAACTCTTTGTAGAAGACATGAAATTTTCTCTTTATGTTAATGTATCCATTTTAGAAAGCACCTAAAGATGAGTGCTAGTTGTCAAGTGGCCCAACCATGGAATTAGAGGGTTGCGCTTTTTTTTTAAATTTTAAGTTTTTATGTAAATTGCATTTAGTCAACAGGCAGTGTAATAGTAGTTTCAGGTGTACACTATAGTGATTCAGCACTTCCAGCCATCACCTGATGCTCACCAGGACAGGTGCACTCCATCACCTCTTTTGCCCATCCCCCCACCCCCCTCTAGGAAGGGTTGCACTTGCAGTGCCATCTTCCTGACCTCCAGTGAGGGCAGAAGGCTGGAGGTTGAGTTTGATGGCCAATTATTTAATCTGTCATGTCTATGTAAGGAAGCCTCCCTCAACTCCAAAAAAAGCAGAGGCGGTGTTTGGAAAGCTCCCGTGCCAGTGAATAAGTGGATATCCAGGGATAGGCATGGTCTGGAGAGGGCGTGGATGCCCAGAGTACTCTCCTGAGGCCTTGCCCTGTATGTCTTTAGTGGGGCTGTTCCTGAGTCATATCCTGTTATAATTAATTGGTAATCAAGTAAGTAAAATGTTTCTCTGAGTTGTGTGTCTTGCTCCAGCAAATTAATCAGATCCAAGCTGGTGGTTTTTGGAACCCCAGATCTACAGCTGGTGAGAGGCACAGATGACAACTTGGGCTTGCCTGTGGCATCTGAAATGGGCAAGGAGTAGGCAATCTCGTGGGACTCCGCCCTCAAGCTTTGGAATCAGATGCTGTCTTCTGGTAGATGGTGACAGAATTGGGTTGAGGTCTAGGATATCCAGCTGGTGTGGGAAAATTGCTTGTTGGAGTGGCCCTCTGTTCCAGCCCACAGTGTAATTGGGTATCAGAACTGTTACTCTACCTTGATCTAGAGGTCGCGGAATGCTGACTTTTCTTCATTGTGTTCCATTCCTCATAAAAGAATTAAGTGACAGCACTTTGCCTTTTTTCAGATTGTGTTTGCAAAATGGGCCAAGAACCTGCTTTGGTGCAGTAATTTTTTCTTTACATGAGATGATTTCCCCACCCATTTCGTTGAGAAGGGCGAGAGAGGAATTTCACAGAGAGCGTGTCCTTAAAGGACAGGGACTAAAATGGCATCAGTGTCACTAATTTTGGCTAATACCTATTTCTATGTATATACAATTAGACTCATGGGATGAAACCAAGGGAAAAGTCTACTTAAATACGTAATGTCTTTTTATCTAATGTTTAAGACTGTTTTCCCTTCAATTTTTAGTTTTTGTTGTAAAATACTGTTTTCACACAACATATCCCTTATAGCTTCCTACTGTTGGTAGCTTCCGTGATGTGTGTGTCTCTGCATGTGTGCCTGAGTGTGAATTCTCTTTGCTTTTCTCCTTTCCACTCTTACGTGAGCAACAAGTCTTTAACATATTGCATAAATTCTCCATATTATTCTCAGTGTCCTGACTCACGAGTTAACTTGTTTATGTTTTCTGGAGTGTTTCTCCTCCTCTGCAATATTTACCACTGCTCCATTCCTTCTTCTCTTCTTTTCCTCCTGGTCTCCTACCTTCTTTCTGCAGTTATAGCAAGAGACTCTGTAGGAATGCGATCAGACCTAATGTCATATAATTTTCTCAGCTGGATATCCTCTCGTCCGCTACGTCCTTTGGCTCATTTACAACGATAATTGTCAGTGAAAATCAGCCCCTAAATTGCAAAACTAAGATCAGTAAGTGCTGCCGTATCTGACCACATGGCCCAGACAAGAAAATCTCTGTATCTGTACGAACAAATACGAAAAGCTTATTTGTGCAAATTCTCTCATTTAAATTGTTACTTGCGGATGAGTGGTAATTTCAACCGTTTTTCAAAAGCAATTTATTATAACTTGTAATCAAAAATGTGACATACAGATGCAGTTTCATGTACACCCACTTTGTAGTGCATTTCATTATCATGTATAGAATATCTCTATAATATTTACAGCATATTCATGGCCCTATCGCGTTGTTTTTGTTTTTTTTTTTTTTTTTTCAAACAACTAGATGAGGAGAGCAAGGAGCAGCGAATATAAAACTGTGCCATATCACACAAAAAACAGCTGTTATCAGGAAAATGTCACTTTCTCATCATGGTGGTTGTCTTCATTGTCAGTGCCCTGCTTCTTCTCTTTTTCTGTTCTGTGTCAGCCACTGCCATCTGTGTCCTCTGGTACCTGTGTTTTAAGGTATACATATATACAATGAATATATACATGTTTATATATATGGAAAAAAACACCCTGAAAAGCGAAATATCTCAGACATGGAATATTGGTTGAGAGCCAAGCCTATTTTTAATATTAATATTCATTTTGTAATGTCAAATTATCATAACTTTTTATGTCCACTCATAAATGTCAAAATAGGCCCATGATTCAGGTCCATTAAATCACTTGTAAATTACCACTGATGAGGCTAAAATTGCTAGTTCTTAAGATGTACTGCTGTGAGGGCTTCCTGTAGTTCTCTGAATTACTACCTCCAAACTGCCATACTAGTTGCTCCCACCGTCCGGTCAGACCTGATGAATGCCTGCTGGCTGCTGTCCTGGTGCTCCGAATGGCAAGGCCAGTCTTCCGGCCCAGCAGGGACATAATTATTGCTACTTTTGATTTGGACTACAGAAGGTACAGTTGTGTTCAAAAAGTGTAATTATATCAGGTGGTTCTCATTACTTAAATATAATCAAATATATATTTTTCATTGTTTCTTAAGATTTGAGGAGCATGGCACTCGTAAATGGTTGTGTTCTGTTTTGTTGCCCCTTATAAGATCTTCTTTTATCTCCTGTGCGTTTACAAAGTTCCTACTTTGTGTGGAACAAATTAAGAAAATATAGGAGAGAGTCGGGCCTTGATAATCATTCAAACTGTAAGATGTTCTCGTAAATGGTTGTGTTCTGTTTTGTTGCCCCTTGTGAGATCTTCTTTTATCTCCTGTGCGTTTACAAAGTTCCTACTTTGTGTGGAACAAATTAAGAAAATATAGGAGAGAGTCAGGCCTTGATAATCATTCAAACTGTAAGATGTTCTCCGGCTGGAAAATAAGATACACTGGTGGGGCACCTGGGTGGCTCAGTCGGTTAAGTGTCTGCCTTCATCTCAGGTCATGATCCCAGAGTCCTGGAATCGAGCCCCACATCAGGCTCCCTGTTCAGTGACGAGCCTGCTTCTCCTTTTCTTTCTCCCTCCACCTCTCCCCCGCTCATGCTCCCTCTCTCACTCTCTCAAATAAATAAATAAATGTTAAAAAAAAAAAAGAAGAAGAAGAAGATACACTTGTAAAACAAAGTAGCTATGGAAGTTTGTTTTAGTTTTTTTTTACGTAATCTCTGTACCCAACATGGTGTGCAACTCTCCACCCTGAGATCAAGATTTACATCCCCTGCCCATTGATCCAACCAGGCTCCCCTAGAAAGTCTATGTTCATAATAGGGTGCCTGAGTTCCCTTTCTGTTTAGCTTCCATTTTGTGTTTGTCCTTGACTTTATTTACTTTTGAAGGTAACAGTTTACTTGGTTCCTTTATTGATTTCTTCTAGTAGGAATGAAAATCTTCCCTCTTAATTCTGAGGTAGTGTTGCTTTATGTTGTCAGTGGGAGTAAAACTATAACCTTAGGACCATGGGTTCCTTGGTTTAAGTATCATCCTTCCAAATCCATTCTGAATGATATCAATGTCCATTACCTTGGGTAGGTTATAGGAAGTTTGGGTTTGCCACCTGAAAAAGGTCATCACCAAGTCCTATCATTATTTTTTCAGTGATTTAGAACCACAGTTTAACCATGTGTATGTTACAGAATAATGTAAAAATATATCTTGATTTTAGTGTACCATAGTGAATCTCTGTCCTATACTTTAATGTTTCCCAGCTCCTCTAGCTAGCCTATCAATATACTGAGCCAGTCATATCTTTTCAAATTTTATTCCTCTGTATTATCATAAAGTCTTGTTATTTATGTTTCTTATGTTTCAATAATAGCAATGAAAGACATATGGTAAAGTAATTCTTTGGTCATGAATAGATTTCGTTTTTGTTCAAGAATTTCTTTTTTTAAAGCAGATGAAAAATAATCTCTCACTCTCTTTTTTTTTTAAAGATTTTATTCATTTCAGAGAGAGTGAGCAAGGTGGGGGGAGAGGCAGGAGGAGGGAGATGGAAAGGGAGAAGCAGACTCCCTACTGATGGAGGAGCCTGTCCAGCGGCTAGATTCCAGGTCCCCATGATCATGACTGATGTCAAAAGTCATGTGCTTAGCCAATGTAACACACAGTTGCCCCCGAAAAGTATCTTCATTATGACTTTTGAGAATATTCGAAGTGTACATTACTGGTGAGTTAGCTAAGCATTTTTCTTCAGATGCATATGTTTGTTTGAATACTGACATTCTAAAGAAGTTGTATTTCCAGAACACAACAGAGAAGTTCTGAATAAGCTTCTCTTTTTTGTAAAATTTCAGTGATACAACCTCAAGTGCTGAATTTTTTATTTTCCTGAATTCAGTGAGGCTTTAGAGATTTGGGTTGATAACATATTTCTCCTAGAATGTGGGTAGGTGACTTTTGCATGACAAATTCCTATTTTCTAAGCTAAGACGACTTTTCTTGCTCTATAATCACTTCTAAAAGTCATGTGTGCATTGAACACAATGAGATTTCTGGAAGCACTCCACGATACTGTACAATTCTGCAATGCAATTAAGAATCATCACATGATCATGGACTGCAGAGAATATTAAATGTCAAAGAATGGCTGGAGGGAGATTTTGTAAAGGAAAATGACCTTTTTGATGATCAAGACCAGTTCTGCGAGCATAGTTTTATAACAAAAAGGGAGCTGCAACCTCATGTGAGCAGAGATTTTCTAGACGTATTGGTGGTGGGTTGTAAGGCAACATAGATTTGGAGCTTTGTTGCAGCTTATTAGGGATAAATATCAATCCATTTCTCTTAGTTGATCTATCCACTATAATGGGAAATCCTTTTTTTCAGAGACAGCAGGGTTAGATGAGTTTTAAGAAAGCATACGATTTGGAATTAAGTAAGGTTTTGTGTTAGCTCTACCCATTGGAGTAAACTTCAAGAAGTCACAACTTCCTTATCTTTTCAATGAAGTATTAGTAACTTACCAATTTCATAGGGTTGATACCGGCTCTTAAGACACAACACACATTGTCTTGTTATATGGTGAACAATTACTTCAAGGTCATTAGAGAAATAAGTTGTAAAAATCTCTTGGCCATTGAAAGTCCCTCAGTGTTATGCTGAGTTCCCTTAAATAGCTTTGAATTGTCCACAGATTGGGTGGAGCACTTACTTTGTTCAAACTATCTTGTTTCCTTCTGTACAATAGGTAATACAATCCCATTATTCCTTACACCAACCGAGCAAGTTAAGAACTATATTTTTAGAGGTGCCTGGGTGGTGCAGTAGGTTCGGTTTCTGACTCTCAGTTTCAGTTCAGGTCATGATTTCAGGGTCCTGAGGTCGAGCCCTGCATTGGACTCCACACTCAGAGTGGAGTTTGCTTGAGATTCTCTCCTCCTCCCTCTGCCCCTGCCACTCGTGTTCTCTTGGTGTCTCTCTGTATCAAATAAATAAATAAATCTTTTTTTTTTTAAAGCTATATTTGTATGTCTCAGGTTAAATTATTTGTGTACATTAGCTCAACTTATAAGCAACAGGGTATTACCAACCTGGGCTCTCTAAATCTGACAGTCGTGTTCTTAAACATCTCCCTTATTCCCAACTCACAACATATATTAGAATAATTGTTACTGGCTTGCTGTCTGCCATGCTACCATTATTTTGGAACCAGCTAAAATGGAATGGAAGGTAGAGCAACCTGATTGTTCTTAGGGATTTTTAGTAAAAAGTGTTTAATCACGTGTACTCATATTTTATTGGCCAAAGAAAGTCAGTTGTGTAAGCCCGGCTTCAGTGGGGTGAGCAGATACATCTGGCTCTAGGAAAAGACATTGAATATGGTGTTCCAAATCACCTTCTGTGGTTTGGTAGATAATATCTATATTTCACTTTTAAGCAATTCAAATTTCAAGGGCTGACTCTGGAAATGTATCGCCCTGTAGCCTATCGTTCACTGGAAACTTTATCAATAACATAAATAGTCCCTGAACACATATTTTGTATGTTCAAGGTAGTATGTATTGTGTTCATACAATAAAATAGGCTCGAAAAAAGAAAATGTTTTTAAGAGAACCATAAGAAAAAGAAAGTACATTTATAGCATTATGCTGTATTTATTGGAAAAAAATCCCTGTATAAATGGACCAATGGTGTTCAAGGGTTAACTGTATTTTCTTATTTTGTGAATGAATGAAGAGCATGCAGGCAAGAAATGGAGAAGAATGAGAAGGAAATAAGAAACAATATAGGCCCATCAGCCATCGAACATTGAAACAGGTGATTGTTTTATAGAGGAAGGGAGAACACAATGGATATGACGTATTTTTAAAATTATTTGAGGTGGAACCTTAAGCACTGAACCCGTTGGGAATTTATGGGCTCCACTGTGGTTGAGATCCTTGTATTTGACTGTGAGATTAGTCACTTATCATTACCGACTTCATACAGTCCTTTAAGCCCTTATGGAAAATGGTTAAATATTTGCCCACTTTCCATATTTGCATTATTCAATAAACCTAAATAGACAAAAGCACTCTCCTAAAGTGGCATTTAGTCAGTCCGCTGTCACATCTAGGTTTCAGTGAGGGACATGGTTAATTTAAGTCTACAGCTATTAGTAAATCAAGTTACTATTAAGGTCATATTTAACCATTTTACCGAAGGAAGAATGCTCGATTTTTTTATCGCTATTGTAATCTAAGAGATGGTGGATAGGGCTGAAACCGAAAGCCCACTCCATCCATGAAAAGCAGCAAAAAAAGTACATTCTAAGAATTTGATTAACAAAAAAAATGATCGTAGAGGCCATTAAAAGGCTTCCATCTCCTGGTTGCCTTGTTTTTAGCAGGGATCCCCACCTGTGGTTCATGTTCACTATATTCTGGGAGAGGGTGGATAGACTAGGTCTTAGCAGGGTTTTGGAAAACTGCCTGAAAAGCATCCGGTTTGCCGTCCTCGCCAGGGCCATTTTGTCAACACTGACGTATGAGCCAGCGTTCTTTGTCCTGTTCTGGAGTCGTGCATGAACCAGCCTTGTTCCCCTGTCATACCTTGCCATTAAGTAAATGATGAGTATGGGATACAGCATATAAAGGTGATTCAGTTTACTCCCATTCTAGAACAAGCCTTGGTCCTATGGTGCTGTTTGATCTTAATGGCCACCTCCTGGGAAGCAGCCATTTTTACCACAGCCGCTGTACAATGGCTGTCCGCATTTGCGCTTGGGTGCTCCCTCCATTACTTCTGTTAATAGACACTGAGTAGTTGCCTGTGCCTGTTGCTTGAGAGACAAACATGCAAGTAAATAGTTTATTTGGAAGGTTATTCTAGGAGGCAGGAAGTTGTTTCTGTTAGGTTAGTGGGGAAAATGTGAGAGTGATAGAAGAAATCAAAAACCAGAGGAGTGCGATAGGTTGGCAGTGTGGGTATCTGAGGCCCAAACCGATGGGGAATTTCCAAGGAGTCCTATAGAACAGAAGGCAACTAATGACATGTGGTGGGCTCAACCTGACTGGCTTTTTGTAAATAGGTTTTATTGGCATGCCGCCATATGCATTTGTGTACATTAGGACTTGGGCTGTTTTTGTGCCCCGGTGAAGGAGTTGAGTATATGTGATAGAGATCATGTGGCTTAAAACGTCTAAGAGTACCTAAAAATATTTGGGTCAGCCCTGCAAAAGTTTGCTGACCCCTGGGGCAGAACTTATCTCCAACTTGACCTTCTGAAAGGCAAAAATAGGGTAGGTATTCACTGAACCCTTCCAATAAGCCAAGAGTTTTTCTCACCATTAGATGAAGTGCATTTAAAGAACTGAAATGAAAGCTTTGAGACAGAAAATTGCAGTGGTCATTAAGCGAACATCCTTGAAGTGAGACCACCACTGGACCTAGAATTGTCTACCACAGCTCCCCTATAGGCTTTCAAACCAGCTGTCGTAATGCCGTTATTTTGCAAAGATTAGCTTTTTCTCACCCACCAACATTTGTACTTATTTGATCCACAAAAACGTTGCGTTTCCTTTACCATCGTTCAGAACATTCTGGCTATCATAGATATCTCATTTTCAAATGGTAGTTGTGTGAGTATGTTTGCATATACGTGTGGCCTTCAGGGGTTTTTTTGAAAGTAATTTTGTAAAATAAACTAGACAGTTTGACGAAGCTGGAATTATATTCATTGTCACAGACTAAGGGACAGAGCTGACAGGAGCCCCTGTCCAACAGATAGCTTCTAAATAATGCATGTGCCTGACAACAAGGGCAAGCTCTATGGAGCGGAATTTCTCCTAGAAGAACAATTTTCTGTTTGAGGTTGCTTGCGATGCTCATTATCCACAATTATGTACAAAACTAACACCTGCCATATTCCCATGAAGAGATACTTTGGAGTTGGATTATATAAGAATTACGGGTGGTTTAGGTGCTGCCGTGCCGCTCTGGGACTAAAAATAGAGGGACCGATTTTGAGTAGCAAAGCAATGGTGCAAGATGGCAAACCGAAGGTGAATTTTATGAAATGGAACCCCCTCATTTAACATCATCCCAAGGGAGAGTTTATGGCCAATGATTTCTTCTACATATCATCTGCTATAAGTAATAACCAGTCATTTCATAAAATATAATATATATTTTGCAGTAGAGAACATTTTGAACCTATATGCATAGCAATACTTTTAAGTGACTGCCTCTTCAAAAAATAGGAGACAGATCTTGAGGAAGCTACAGTGAGTGGGGCTGTTACATACTCAAACATTACTTCCCAGGAGCAACTTATCTACTCTAATTCTAGTGGTTGATCACAGCCTAGGAGGTTGAAGGTGTTAATTTTTTGATCAGTGTCCCCATGACTTAATGGTATAGGAGAAACAAAATGTCATTGGTTTTGAAAATACCTATTCCCCAACTAGGCATTGTTTCCACTCTTGGGATCAATCATTGAAAGAAAAGGTCCGGTAAAATTGTCCCTGACTGTACGTTGCTTGATGGGTTCTTGTCAAAGATCCCAGCCCAATAATACTTGGGCTGAATGTTTTTTTTTCCACACAACATCAATGAGGCTTTATTTTACATAAAATAATCTAGAGTAGAATCCTTCCCCGAACCTGGTATGAATATTGCATCCCATTACTCAGAAAACACAGGTTTTCACTGTCGTCCGTGCCTGAACATGAATGCTTTGTTGGGTTTCAGTTGGGTTCTAGAAGTTCTATTTATCTTCTTTGATGCCGTACTTCTTATATTTGAAGGCGTAGTATTGAATAAGCGTTTGCTTACGAGTTGTGAATTGTAAGGTTAAGCAGAGGGGAGTTTAAGAAATAAATGTGGTACCTCAATTGTACAATTATTGCTGGTTGTAGGTATTATTGATAACATGTCAAAATAAGGATTTCGTGTTTCATGTAAAAAAACAACCTCTGACAGTCATACGGTATTTACCACATCTCCTTGGAAATGTAGAAATGACACAGAAGATGGATGTTTTTTGCTGTTAGTTTGCCCCCATGGAGTCCGTGGGTTGGTTGAAGCATAGAGTTCCTACCTCATGCCCTCTTTCTTCCTGCGGAGAAACAGCGTTCAGTTGCATTTTCTTCCTTCAGTTGTATTTTCTTCCTAACAGGTCGTCGGTATTTATAAACATGTTTAAATTAGATTCTACATTGGACTTTTTGAATTTTGTTCCCAAGTGAGATGGTGACTATATTTCAAACTTGTGGGGGTGTGGGGGAGAAGGTAAAATGATGACAGGGGATTTCCAGTCTGAATATTCTTAGATTTATCATTATCAATCCCTTCAACAGAAATGGAGCACTAGCAGGGGGACTGGAACTCTTTTTCTGAGAATGAGCTTTTTTGATTTGCCTTCCCAGCATTCCATGTGGGACTAAACAGGCAAACAAAATGTTTGACCAGGAAAGAGCATAGTTTAACATTCTTCACGGTGTTGTTTGATCCCCTCAAAATTGCCTGCAATGAAAAGAAATAAGAGGGGCGCCTGGGTGACTCAGTGGGTTAAGCCTCTGCCTTCGGCTCAGGTCATGATCTCAGGGTCCTGGGATTGAGCCCCACATAGGGCTCTTTGCTCAGCAAGGAGTCTGCTCCACCCCCCCACCTCTGCCTGCCTTTCTGCCTACTTGTGATCTCTGTCTGTCAAATAAATAAAATCTTTTAAAAAAGAAAAGAAATAAGAGATGAAGATCATACTTCTAAGCCCTGTGATTAAGAAACTCTTTTTTTCTTTGCAAATAAAGTCATGGTGTTCACTCCCTAAGCCTAATGGAGATGTTCTTGGTTTTCGTTTTGATTTCCAATCACCCAATTTTTTTTTTCCTATCCTCTGTTCTTGATCTTCTATGGCCTGTGAACACATTGGGGGTATTGCGTTGTTGTTTTTTAGAACATGTGCAAAAAAAACTTCCATTTTTGAATGCCTGCTGTCTTCAAATCACAGAGGAAGACAGGAAGTAAACAAGAAGCCCTATTAGTGAGGGTCATAGAAAAAAAATTGTTTTGCAGCTGCCTGAAGACGGTGCTTCAGGGAATGTACAGGGAGCTCTAAATCACTGTGCAGAGCTGTTTCCATCCTCCTCAACTGATAAATAGCCCTGGAAGGAATGGTCAGAGTTGTGCGAGACTGAACTTGGCGGGCATCTTGGGAAGGGTGGAATCCCATTTAAGGAGAACCAACATGTATTTTTTACCAGCCTTGATGTATTCCAATGAGCTCATTTTGGGAGAGTTGTGGTTGGCTTCGAACCCTTTCTTCTTCTGTACTTAGAATTGCGTTCGTCTCCAATAACGGAGCACATTCAGCGCGTGCACGCGTGCTTCTGTTGCTATAGAAAATTCACCGTGTGCCCATTCCACGAGTGCGTGTTTGACTGCTTGCTCAGGAATGCTAATTGTGCTGCTCTAAGGTAGTTTTTGCGAATATCAGTGAGCAGACACCTAAGCTGTCTGTCCATATGCTCTGGATAACAAAACAGAAGTAGTTGGCATACACAGTCCTTCCCCAGTTGAAGAACGTGCAAGAGAGCATCCCCCCCAACACAGGCTCCATTGAAACAGGCCAACTTGTGTGCTGCAATCAGTCTATCTGGTTAATCAAATTTCCATCATGTTTTCCCTTTATGCCAGACACGGCATTTCACTTCAGGTTCAGAGGCTCATTGAGCCAAACTCACAGTCCTTTCTTTGATAGGGAATAGCAGTATGTGGGGTCTCCTCAAAAAAGTGTTCATTTCCCGACAGTTGTGCCTTTACATCCTAGTAGCGGCCCACCCTGATGGACATTGTCATTGCCTGTCCCTATTGGAGGAGCCCCCGTCCTGGGTGATGGTGAAAATGTCCAGGCTTGATTCGCACGTGATACGGTGCTGGTTTCCGAGCACGAGTGTGCCTGGTCCGACATAGCAAAATAGATTGAGATGAAATTCGAGCCTATGAGCCATCAGGAGAAATGATCTGTTTTCATTTTAAGAAATGAAAAGTGCTTGGTGAGTTTCAGCCAAAAGATACAACACTTCTACCTTTTAATTAAGATGACAGGGCACTGATTGTCCTGCATCATTGTCAATCCATTCCAGTGTAATGCAAACAAGGGGGAAGGCCGACTTGCCTGGTGTTCTGTAAAACTCCTTTCTATGGGTAATGCCTTATTGAGGGATTTGGTTTTACAGCACATGACACCAAATCAGAGCTACCATAAGTAAAAGTCCATATCCAGAGTCCAAGAGTCCAGAGTCTTTTGTGTTCATCATGCTTGCAAGACAACAGTGTCTAATTTACCGCTGCTGTCCTACAAAGTACTAATGTACTTGTCCTGTTTTTTCTTGGAAGTCTCGGAGTTACTCAGGGCACAGAGTAACAAGTGACAGTTAAGACAGAAAATGGAATGATCTAAATAATTGGAGGTGTGAGTCAGTGATTTTGTACAAGTTTGTGACTTTTTGTCAATTACCCAGAAATCCCTTTTACTTCCATTACCCCCGCACGTGACAGCTGCCTTTTGGGCTGTGTATGAATTTTATCTCGGTGCCATTAAAGCGTTGAAGGAGCATTTTCCTCATTTCATTTGTGGCAATCGTGCATCAGTTTTTGGTCATGAATAAATAAGGGTTTGGTCCCACCTGTATCTACTTGAGATAGCATTAAAGCACTAGAAGAAACGATGCTTTTAAATGGTGTCTTTCAAGAGAACACAAAAGGTATTTTTTCCAATGGTGGCAAAAGCAATCATGCATACAGTGAACATTTAACAGGAACAGGGAGGCATCCTGTTTCTCATTAGTCCTGCCTTTGCGCCTTTTATGAGCCACATTTATGTCACCTGATACTCAGAGCTTTATCAAATGTCTGTGTTCAGGCGCTGTGAAGAATCACGGTGTTGGCCGCTTCTACAGAAAAGAAATAGTTCATTTGGGTGAATCCACTGAATTCTCAAAAACTCCTTGTTTGTTGTTGTGTGTGCCTGACTTGAGGATTATAAGTGGCAGACGGGCCCCAAATGGGACCCAAATGAAGAGAATATTCTATCCATATTTTTACCCACCTAACGGGGGACCCACAAGTCACCTGGAAATCCTATACTAAGAAGATAAGTGATCTTTCATTACCTTGATGATGCTATGGAAATTCCTGGTGATGTTCATAGGGAATGAAATGTCCTAAAAACACTCCGTGATCTTACAGGGAAGAGTGCTTTAGAAACATACGTCTAACTCTGATCCACACTCTTGGGTTAGCGTGGCCAAATCTGAGTCCTGAAGCCAAATATTTGCTACATCCTAATGAAAACCGTCAAGCAAATTTGGAGAAGGGAAAACCAGTGCCTTGGCTGTTTAGTGAAATGTCCATTTTGAATGTGACTTATTGTTGTTGTTTCTCATGTTAAAATTATTGAGTCATACCATTCGCTTAGAATGACCTGGACAGTTGGTTTAGTATTCCAAATGTAGAACTATAGCGAACATTCTGTGGGACTTTAGGAAGTAGAGCTTAATAATTTGGTCATTTTGATCTCACATAGATTCATTTTTGCCTTCTGTCTTTCTTACTTTCCTCTGTTCTCTCCTGCCCACCCTCCCTTCTCCTTTTTATCTGTTCTTCTTGGCTTTCCTTTTTTTAAATTATCTTGGCAAACTATCTCTTCAGGAATAAATTGTTTTTCACTGGGGTCATTATAATTCAGGTTGAGGTAGATCGGCTGTTATAATTACCTTTTTAAAAGCTAAGCACTGGCCAATACTCAGAAGCAAGGTGATGAAGATCTCAGCTTTTAAATATGATGGATGAGGAGTTGAAAATATTTGAACTTCTTTCAAATTAATTATCCATTTTCAGCTTATCATTGGGTAATGTATGCAGAGAAATAAGAAGTCATCCATTAAGTAAAAATAACCAGTAATGTCTGACCTGACCTACTACTGGGAGTGTAGTTTTTCAAGTAGTTAACCTAAAATAGTGTGAGCATTGCTGAACTTGGCTGCGAAACTCTATGCTATTTACTTTGGCAGATTTTCACCCTCCGTGCTCCTATAGTTAGGGTCAGATGAAATGGCAGGTGTGAAATACGTTTTAAAGGAAAAGCTGTGATTCAGGATATTCATGTCATGATTATCGACAGCATATGTGCATTCCGTGTTTTGTAGAGAGAGTTTTATATATTTATGTCGGCATTGAATACAAATGTGACCTTACTGTGAAATCCAGTCCTGAGCCAATCACAATGAAATCTCATGGAAAACCAGGGCAGTACTGAGTAAAAAACCCTTCCTTTCAGGATCACTGAGGGACTAGTAAAAATCATTATCTCTAAGAAGATGGGATTCTTAGGCTCTCTTTCTATTTAAACATAGTTGGAAACTGGTTTAACAGATATATATTCTTTCTTTTCTTCCAGTGTAATAACCATCTAACTAATGATCAAATGGCATTATATTCAGAATAAATAAATATACTTACAGCCATTGATGCCCCCACCCCTGGGGAATGTGTAAGACCCGGTTCTTCTGTATGACCCCATTCATTAAATTACTGTCGCGTAGCAAAGAAATGAATTGTTCATTAACATTGTTGGTTGACTACAATAACTATGATGGTTTCTTTCCAGCAACAAAGATAGAATGGCCTGATGTCCTTGTGGTTAGGCTCACACATGCTAAACATCGAGTAATTATTTCTGGTATCATAATTATTTGTGTTTATTTGAAATACAATACAAAACCAATGTATTAGAAAACTGTCTCCAAAATTCCTTTGGGAAAACTGTATTATCTCTTTTCTTAGATCACGTTGGTATAATCAGGTGTCTAAGTCAGATGTCCCTTGCTGACGGCATTTCTATGTATCTTCTCTGCATGTCATGTTAAGTAGGTCTTCTTTATCGAAATCTTTTAGTATCTCACTGTTTCTGTTGGAAACTAATTCAGAAACCTAGCTCTATGCTTCACATCCCTTCATTGTTTACCACTCTTATATGTGTGTCCATCCATCCATCCATCCATCCATCCAAGCAACACATATTTATTTAGCATATGATGTCTTTTACTAGATCCTTTCAAAGACCCTAGTTTAAGGACTCTTTCTATTGGTGCTTTCTTCATGGAAACTTTTCCCCTGTTCATCTAATTAATGCAGCTGCCATTTTTCTCACGTCTACCATTCAAATCAGCACCTGGACCTTAACAAATTTGCTCCTCACCTTGTCTTTCCAGGTTTGCGTGGGTAGGCCAATAGTTCGTGACCCATGTGAATTTTTTTTTTCTTTTTAAAGATTTTATTTATTTATTTGACAGACAGAGATCACAAGTAGGCAGAGAGGCAGGCAGAGAGAGAGGTGGAGGCAGGGTCCCTGCTGAGCAGAGAGTCCGGTGCGGGGCTCGATCCCAGGACCCTGAGATCATGACCTGAGCTGAAGGCAGAGGCTTAACCCACTGAGCCACCCAGGCGCCCCACGACCCATGTCAGTTTTGACCTCGCTGATATGAGAAGAGGGGCTTCACACAAGGAGTCACTTTGCAACAAAGTAAATTTCACCCAAGAAGAGATGCTCAAGAAATAAGGAGCACAAAACCATTTAAGCAGGTTATGACTACTGGAGCAAGAATAAATATAATGAGAAAGAGAAACACCTAAAATACTCTCACAGAGGATATCCGAAGTGAAAATAATCCAGTTTTAAAGAACTTTAGTATCATTCACAGAATTGTTTTTTATCAGGAATTCAGGAGATGGCCTTCAGGAACTTATCAGAAGAGCCTCGTAGCTGGATGGCATTGCTGGGTTTAGGATGGTAAGGGTGAGGGCAGATTTGATTTGGCCATTTTTATGCACGAGTGAGAGATCAACCATCGTCAGAAGCACAAACGTGGAGAGAATAATTGCCTCACAGTTGATAGGGAGATTTGTGTTGTTGAGTTTGTGGTGCTCCTCTTTGGCCTTTCATTAAGGAGAATAGTGCCCATCCCCTATTTGTTATCACCACAATCGTGGGAAGTTGTAGGTGGCCCCGCACAGAGCTGAAGACTCACTCTTGTGGTTTCACCCACCATCAAGATGGAAGGACACTGAACTCTGTCTTTGGCATTCATTAACTCACTTAATTTACCTCCAAGCAAATGAGAATATAGTTTTCATGTTACAAAGGGACACTGATGCTGAATTATTTGCCACAACAGAGCCCAGACTCAACCTCACTTCCAACCCCTCCATCCATCCCTAGAGCTGGCTACTCCATCTTGTCCATCTGTCTTGTCCACTGTGGGATGCTGAGCAACACCTCTGGCCTTTACCCGCTAGCTGCTAGTAGTAGTCACCCCCACCCCCCACCCCCAGTTTGTGACGATCAAAAATCTTTCCAGAAATTGGCAAGCATCCCCCAGGTGAGTGGAGCAGACAAACAAGTGTAAGCAAAAGTGTCCCTCCTTAAAAAAATATTGTTCCAGAATAATGGAAGAGTTTTGCAGTGTTTCCCATGAGCTTTTATTCTCCCAGCTTTAGCCACACTCAAGAGAATGCAAGTTTGTACAAGCTTTAATTTTTAAAGCAATCACCCAGGTTTTTTTGTGCAAACATGATGTTTATAACATGGAAGTACTATTAAAAGAAGCATTATTTCCAGTACAGTATGTGTTGTGTGAGGGCAGCATAGAGCCTGAGAACCCTCATTATGGAGCCCTTCATTGCGAAGGGTTATCCTGGGTTTTTACCTGCATAGAATTTAAGAAGCTGTTGCTTTTGCCATAAATCATTCAGAAGCCTCGCCATGCTGGGAGCGTGAGCAAACTGCTGGGTAGACATCGGTATTTTCAGCTGGGTCCCTTCCAGCTGCCTCATTGAATACAAACTCCAATTGCAAACATTGAAAGCTCCTTGAGAATAGGGCCATGTGTTCGACACAGGGGGGTTATTAAGAAGCATAACTCATAATTAGCAATAGATGAGATGGTATCGCAGTCATTTGTTGACAAATATTCAGCCCTTGTTATATAGAAAGAGAATACTCCGATGGGTGTATGTAGCTATTAACCATCATGATTATTTCTTTAGTTAGCCTCAAAAGTTTTCGTATTGCTTTTGTGGTAATAGGCAAAAATAGAGTTTGTAGGGTATTTAAAAAAAATAATTAGGAAGATGGTTGCCCCAACTCTAGAACGTCACATCATTCGAATCCAGTCCCACTTCTGCTATATAGAATTTGCCACATATAATGACCCATGTGGCCTGAAGTCTGGGAGACTCGCTCAGTCATTGGAATCCCACCCAATACACGCACACCACAAGAACGTGCATGTGTTTCCACCCCTAGTATGGGTACAATATGTGGCTTGAATCATAAAATAGGTAAGCTCTTAAAAGCAATTTTCAACAGGAAAACCCCTCATTAATCTTGGATCTTAATTGTGTTTGCTCATATCAGCACAGGGTAATTAGACGGTTATAGGGCTCTAGGACGCAGCCCTAGAAAGCACGACTTGTCTTGTTTAGTTTCCGGTCCCTTTTGGTGCTATCTCGAGGGCCCTTCTGCAGACTGGAAAAGAGTATTAGCTCTATGCTCCAATGACTGTCATTCACTCGGTTTCAAAGTTCTCTAAAATACTGCGCTCGCCCTCTCCTCGGCAATGTTCTAAACTCACAGCCGTTGAGGGTGTCCGGGTGGCTCAGTGGGTTAAGCTTCTGCCTTCGGCTCAGGTCATGATCTCAGGGTCCTGGGATCGAGCCCCACATCGGGCTCTCTGCTCAGTCGGGACCGTGCTTCCTCCTCTCTCTCTCTCTGCCTGCATCTGCGTACTTGTGATCTCTGTCAAATAAGTAAATAAAATCTTAATCTCACAGCCGTTGAATGCTGGCGGAGAGCTTGCATTGAGGAAGACACGATTTCGTGCCATTCTTTCTCCTGGCCAACCTAACCATCTCTAATGATCGTGTTTTTCAGTCTTTCAGGGAATATTGCCTTTGCAGATAATTCCAGTTCCAGGAGAGGTTGGAAGATGAGATAATTAGATCAGTAGGGAAGCCATGTTTCTTTCTTTTTACGCTTTTTAAAATGATCTGAAAGCTTTGCACACTTACACATTTCCCTTTTTGACGCTTTGTTACTGATTATTGCCCATCTCTTGTTTATGGTGACGCAATGTATAATCTAAAATTTTACACGAACAAATGGGTGTGCCTGAAGGGGCATGTGTTTATAGATTATAAGGGCCAAAAACCACCTTAAGGTACTTGTAGCATTTTCTTTGTTTTTCCTATCTCCAAGCAGAAACATGTTAAAAAAACAAACAAACAAAGAAAAACACTACATTTTTTGCCTCCTTTAGAAAGCTGGAATAATTTCAGAGTTTCTGCCCTGGGGACCCCCTGACAGTTTGGAGCACTCAACTGCCTGTGGTTAAATAGGGACAGGAGGCCCAGGAGCATGTTCCCAAGCTCTTAACTTCCCTGTGTCCTAGGAAACACTTGTCTAAGAACGCATTAGCAGGCAAAACTATCTTGCCTCTCAGGGACTAATATTTCAAGTCTCAAAGAAAATGATAAGCTCTGCGTGTCCTTGGCCAGCATCTTCCATTCACAGGGGCTGGCAGTCTACATTCGACGAGCTGTTGCTTCACCCGAAGAGACCATTCCAAATTCAGGGAATGGCTAGTCAGGTCACGCCCTGCCAAACCTTGGTGAAGGTGGTTGTGAGGGGGAGGTGATCTGGTTCTTTGACTTGACAAGAATGGTGTAGTTGAACACAAAAGAGTAGGCACCCTGGCTTTCAGTGAGACAAACCTGGGTTGAAATTTGGGCTCCACCATCTTTCTTTGTCTGTGGAACCAGAATAGGAATAATGACATTATAGCACTATTGATATAATTAAAAACAATGATTGTTATACTGTGCTGTAAAATGAATAAAAGTGTTGACCACAAACCTGAAGCCTTCACTAATGTAGCTACATTGGACACTCCTCCAAACTGCTCAGATCTTTGAATTTGTCAGAACCTTTTGCCCCATTAATCACTGTGGGTGGGGAGGAACATGGTGTGTGGCTGAAAGGTTTTTCTTTCTTTTTTTTTTTTTAAGATTTTATTTATTTGACACACAGAGACAGTGAGAGCAGGAACACAAGCAGGGGGTGTGGGAGAGGAAGAAGTAAGCTTTCCCCCAAGCAGGGTGCCCAATGCTGGGCTCGATCCCAGGACCCTGTGATCAGGACCTGAGCCAAAGGCAGACGCCCAATGACTGAGCCACCCAGGTGCCCCTGAAAGGGTTTTCTTTATAAAGTTCTTTTCTTTTTTTCCTTAAGATTTACTTATTTTTTAGAGAGGGGGGAAGGGGCAGAGGGAGAGAGAATCCAAGGGGACTCCGGGCTCACTGGGGAGCCTATGCAGGGCTCATCAGGGGCTCTGGTCTCTGGATCCTGAGATCATAAGCTGAGCCAAAGCAAGACTTTGACGCTTAACTGATTGTGCCAGAGGCGCCCCTCTTTTCACGTTCTTGAACTGTACTGACGAGGGGCGCCTGGGGGGCTCGGTGGGTTAAAGCCTCTGCCTTCGGCTCAAGTCATGATCTCGGGGTCCTGGGATCGAGCCCCGCATCAGGCTCTCTGCTCAGCGGGAAGCCTGCTTCCTCCTCTCTCTCTCTCTGCCTGTTTCTCTGCCTACTTGTGATCTCTCTGTCAAATAAATAAATAAATAATCTTTTTAAAAAAATAAAATAAACAGTACTGATGAAATGTCAGTAAAATGTAATAATACAGAAGTGGAAGAAGTGGGATGGTTGCAGAGCTGTCCAAGGAACCAGGAAAGCCTGTGACACCAAGAGCAAAGTGAATGGGTCTGAGGGCTCATTCGTTTGCTAGAGCATTCGAATCTTGATCTTGGCCTCCTGAGATTGAGCCCTTCTGTTGGGCGTACTGATTACTTTTAAATACATAAATAAGTTAACAAATAAATAAATAAACAAAGAAACCACACTTAGGTTTCTTCCCCTTTGTGCCTCTACAACAGGGAACAGCAGGAGATTATTAAGTACATATACAATAAGATGTTAGTCTCAGGGAATGAGTCCCCCTTTTGTGTTGGGGAAACAGTGAAGGATGAGACTGGCAGGAAAGGTAGAGAGAAGTAAGGTAATGAGGCCTAATGTGATGTAAATGAGTTTCTGTCCCTTCCTGGTTCTGTTAAGTCTAAAAAAGCAGCTGTCTCTACCCTCCACTTTGTCTACTGGGAAATAGGTCCTAATTTGCAGAGTAGAGGGCAGAATGATGAGATAAGTCTGATGAGTGGCCTCGGCTCCTGGGTGAGGCCCCCTTTCCCTGTGCACATTTTGATCATCACGACTATTCGTGCCTGTGTGAAATACTGCCAAAGAGAACAAGAGGAGCCTGCCAGAAAGTGAAATTTCCTAGGGCAAGAGATGAAAAAGAAATGGAACGAAGGGTGAGATTTTGGGGAAAAAAAGAACAGAAAAGTAATTGCAGGAAAGAAATTAGAACAATTACATAAACAGAGACTGGCTTCAAGGACACATGGCCAAAATCCCAGAACTGGAGGAAGGCAGACGCTGTGTTTGGAGAAACACACAACAAAAAACAAAAAACCTTTGAGAGTTCGAATGTCGAATTCTCCAGTGGTGATCAGAGAGTTTTGAGAATAGAAGCTTCCGGTAGGCTACATTCAAAAAGAAAAAGAAATGAAAGTGGGATAGGAAAATTTCCAATTTCCCTTTTGCATCTTTGATTCCTTTATCTCTCCGAAAAGAGTTTTCTGTCATAAGATCCTGGGTATCAATGGGAGACACGCACCCAGACTCCTACGGTACATAATTAGGAATTAGGGTTTGTACAGTTTATGAAGAAGTTTCTTGTTTGCCGAGTTTCTTCTTTTTCAAGTCCTTCGCCTGTATTCTCGGGAAAGCTACTTTCGGTTTGCTTCTTTCTGCTACAGCGCGATTGGCCGTTATCACTTTGTCTTCGGAGTCATGATCGATGGCTGGCATGCTTTGCGTGAATAAAGGAAATGATCTTAATGACTCTGGGACCCCTCATCAGAAGCGTTCATCACAGCGGCGGAGCTAACAGAGACTGCGAGCCTGTCAATAATGACGGATTGGACAGCCGGCTTCCAAGCTTCCTTTTAAAAAAAAGCCTTAGAACAAACATATGTTCTGATGTGGCTGTTTTCATTAAATAATCCTTGCAGTTGTTCAGTTGTGTTCTTGCTTGTTGTAATGTGAATTAAATTTGTCTATTTCTACCAGAAAGCATCGTGCGCTGCGAAGAAGAGTTGATCTGGGGTCTCAAGACACCCTTCCAGGGCAAGGTAGATCACTCGGGCAGTAATTTAGAAAACCTTCAGGGCACTACTTCTTCCTTGCTCCTTACTGTCCAGGGGATGAGGTAGGAGAGAGGCTGAGTCCCTGGAAGCAGCCCTTCCTGCATACTGGCTCTTTCAGGTGTGTGCGGGGAACGGGGAATTTGCACAAGTGACTTGTGGAGGTCTCCGAGCCTGCGGTGCGTGCCTCTTGTACTCCCCACCCCCCCCCCTTGGCCTACTAGTGCCCCCAAGCCCTGAGCTTAGCCTCCCTGCTCCCGGGACAGAGATTCCACATGTGTGGCCGATTGAAGGGGTCCTGCCCATCTCAGCACTTCTTCTACAGCAGACCCGCCCTGCAGAACTTGTAAAAAAGTTTAGCTTACTATTTGTTGAATTGATATTTACTTTCCAGGTATCAGCCTTTACTGCGTCTTGTGAAAGATAACAAAACAAGGCATTTTGGGGGAAAGATCTAAATATCAGAAGAAAACAACGGTCTGGTACAAGTCCGTGATAGACATCTCCGTCCATGGATGTCAGAGGGCTGGTGGAGATAATGTATGCTAATCCTTCAGTACTCATGACCTAGGAGGACAACGTGACAGCAGTTCCTGATTCCTAATGTGGTTCTTGGTATTCAGAGAACATATGTGGAGGTCTTCTGTGGGTCAGCTGTGGGTGGCGTCCTGATCAGGAGAACAAGGTCCATGCTTCAGCAGCTAGCAGCACGCAGAAAAGACCCACAAGCCACCGGGTAAATTAAGAGAAAGACTGGGAGATGTAAAGGAATCTGTCAGAGGATCACTGACCCTCCCCCAATAATCTAGAGCAGCGTAGTCCAATAATAATCTGAGCCATGTGTGTTATTTGAATTTTTCTGCCAGCCATATTTTAAAAATAAAAAGGAGCTGGTGAAATTAACTTGAGTAATAGATTTTTACTATACCCCATATATATGCAAAATAGCCTTGTTTCAATATATAATCAGTGTGTAAATAGTTCAGGGGATATTTTGTTCTGTTTTCCTATTAAGTCTTTGAAATCTGTGTATTTTACACACAGAGCACATCTCAGTTTGCGCTCGCCACATTTGCTGTGTTCAGTTACTATATATTGTGTGATTGCCTGGCGGGCTCAGTCGGGAGAACATTGCACTCTTGATCTTGGGGTTGTCAGTTCCAGTCCCATGTCGAGTGTTGTTACTTCAATATAAAATCTTTTAAATGAAAAGACCTGTATGTGACGTGTGGTTTCCATATTGGGTGAACCAGGTTGACAGAATGTTCCTTGGAGGATGAACCATTAGGCTTTGGTCATTTGGGAGAATGGCAGTGGGAGCCTTGGAGAATGCTTCTCTGCTTGAGGAGTTAGAAACTTTCGACACTCAAAGGAAAGAGAAGGTAGGCGTCTTCCAAGAACTACATGAAATTCATTGTAGCCTCTCTTGGGGGACAAGGGTTGCCATTTTTCCAAATGGGGTTATTAGGTAGAGGAGCAGGTGGGAGGGAAAGTACGTTTGGATGTATTGAATTTGATACCCACCCTGTGGGTGACCAAGTTGAGAGGTGAGATGATCAGAAGTATGGGAATTTGGAGAGTTCAGTGTGTATTGAGTAGAGTAAAGAAGCTTCAGGGAGGGGAGAATTTTACAGCATTTTCAAGTGTGGGTAGAGCCGATGCCATTTACCCTACAGAATAGTGTGGGTTCCACTGAGTTCTTAGTTTTTCCTGTTCCCTGCAGAGAAGCAAAGTTAGTTATGTGAACCATGAACAGTTTATGTTGACCACTTTGGAATGTATCATTCATGCCTCATTATTTTCTACAAATAAAGTTGGGGTTTCTTTTTTTTTCTTAAACATTTTATTTATTTATTTGACAGACAGAGATCACAAGTAGGCAGAGAGGCAGGCAGAGAGAGAGGGGGAAGCAGGCTCCCTGCTGAGCAGAGAGCCCAACTGGGGGCTCCATCCCAGGACCCTGGGATCATGACCCAAGCCAAAGGCAGAGGCTTTAACCCACTGAGCCACCCAGGTACCCCTAAAGTTGGGGTTTCTTGTTATGGTAGAATGACATTTGGATATAGGATGCCAGATCTTTAACTGCAATATTTATATTCTAGTCCTTCATGAAATGAAGACCCATTTTGTTTCCTTCAGTGGAATTTTATACATTTTATGTTAATAGGCAAGTTCTTTTACATAAATGTTTAGTTTTTACGGTGTAATTTTTTTCTTCCATGCCTGCATGAAGTAAATTAAATTTATGCATCGTACTGGGGCATCTCATTGGCTCAGTCCTTGGGGCATGTGACTCTTGATCTAAGGGTCCTGAGTTGGTCGTGAGCTTATTTAAAAAAAAATTAAGCACCATACCTACTGATCTTTTCTATCCAAATTGTTTCTAAGTTTAAAAAATATTTTTCTAAGTTTATATAGTAACTCATTTTTCCTTTTTTTAAAGAGTATGTCCTTTTTTTCAAAGATTTTATATATTTATTTGACACAGAGAGAGAGAGCTCAGGAGAGAGAGAAGCAGGCTCCCCGCTGAGCAGGGAGCCCAATACGGGACTCGATCCCAGGGCCCCAAGATCTTGACCTGAGCTGAAGGCAGATGCTTAACCGGCTGTGCCACCCAGGCGTCCCCTTCTTTTTTCCTTTAAAGATTTTATTTTTAAGGAATCTGTACACTCATAGTGGGCCTTGAACTTACAACCCTGAAATCAAGACTTGCATGCTCTACGAATAGAAAAGTCAGTGGCTCGTATGTATTATGTTATGGTATAGAATCTGGGGGTGAGAAAATTTAATTTTGTTGGTTTTTTTAATGGGGGAACAACAATGAAACAGCATGCTTTGTCCATAAATATTGACTTTAAATAAATAAATTTATATTAAATTAGAAAAAGCCAACACCATCTTGGGAACCCTTTTGCTTCAGGATATTTGTGACTAGCAGTACTTGTGTGGATCACGGCACTCAGAATTGTCCAAGTGTGGAATCTGTTGGACTTGTAGAATGACAGTAAATGGGGCGCCTGGCTGGCTCAGTTAAAGCCTCTGCCTTCAGCTCAGGTCATGATCTCAGGGTCCTGGGATCGAGCCCCATATCAGGCTCTCTGTTCAGCGGGGAGCCTGCTTCTCCCTCTCTCTCTCTCTGCCTGCCTCTCTGCCTACGTGTGATCTCTGTCTGTCAAATAAATAAATAAAATATTTAAAAACAAAAAAAGAATGACAGTAAATGAATGAAACGCTGAACACATACAGTAATTTGGCCAAGATTACATTTAATCGTCTTTCCAGTGGCAATGACAGAAGGTGTATGTTTTTGTTTCGTTCTTAAGAATTGATGAACATAAAGGAGTAAATGTTCAAAGGAAGAAAAAAGTTAATTGCTTACAAAGTATAGTTACCGCCTTGTCTTCCTACTGGTCCTTGGAGCCCAGCTAAGATTGTGAAGTAACAGATGAATGGGGGTGCTGGAACAGAAGGAGAAGTACACAGCCCATAAAGCAGCATGGCCATGGCTGAGCCCCTGGGTTGTTTGCATTGCAAAGGGCAGACCGTGTTCTTTATCTCTGCTATGGCTTTGAAGATTCACCGTAGATCGGTAGTGCTAATAATATTAAGTATTTTATGGCTGCAATTCATTATAGAACCTCTTGAAAATCCCTGTGAATGAAAATGGCTCTTACAGAGCTGCCAAAAGCACCATTTGGTTTCTGTTAATTGAGTTGCAGGTATAATTGGATGCTTGCTTACTGCTCTCAGGCATTTCGCCATCCTAAATGTCACAGCTTTAGTTGTACCCTAGAAAAACTCTAGTTTACTTTCAGTCACCTAGAGTCATTGAGCTCTATGTTTAGGCAAACCCTCATGCTGGTCATCTCCAACTTACTCGGATACAGGGGCTTCAGAACCTTTAGGAGAACTGCAAGCCTGCAGGATACAGACTCGCTCGGGACATAGCATGAGTCATCATGTCCCCTGAGCTTGTGCACCTGCCTGGTTCTCACTCGCTCCCTATCCTTTTTCTCTCTGTCTGTGTTTCTCTCTCTCTCTCTCGCCTTCCCTCCAACCCTATCTTGGGTGGACTGTAATACAAGACGAAATCGAAGTGTTGTCAGGATGGTGATTAATCATTAGTCTAGATTATGGATTGGCAAAGTCTTTCTGTAAAGATCTAGATAGTGAATACTTTAGCCTTTGCAGGCTGTTCAGTTGGATTCTTCCACATTATTCAACTCTGCCATTTTTCTCGAACGAGCAGCCATATGCTATCCTAAAATCAATGGGCATGGCCATATTCCAATAAAGTTGTATTCACAAAAAAGCGGGTGGTGATCCAAATCCATGGCCTGTAGTTTGCTGTTCAGTGCTCTGTGGAATAGTGGGGAGAAACTATCAACTACACCCAATTTTAAGCCTTTGTGAAGGACGTAGTACAAGAAATGGTCCTCCTTGGACATCTAACATTTTTGTAGGGATTTTCTATCTATCTTATTCTTTGATGTTCTCAAATAATGTTCTGTATAGTAGTTAACCTCTCATCAGCTTTTTTTTTCTTTTTAGATTTTATTTATTTATTTGACAGACAGAGATCACAAGTGGGCAGAGAGGCAGGCAGAGAGGAGGAAGCAGGCTCCCTGCTGAGCAGAGAGCCCAATGTGGGGCTCGATCCCAGGGCCCTAGAATCATGACCTCAGCCGAAGGCAGAGGCTTTAACCCACTGAGCACCCCTGGCGCTCCTCTCATCAGCTTTTGTACATGTTTTCTGCGAATGGAGACCAGGTCATCAGTCTGTGGTCTTAAGCAGTTTAGTTAAGTTGCACAATACAATAAGTGTTTGATAAATTCGTGTCAAGAGTAGTAGGATAGGGTCTTTAAGGAAAGTTTCCCAGAGTGCTGAATCGTTATTGTGCTAAGGAACCAAAGCAACTGCCAAAGCTGAGGGCCCCGCCATGTCTTATGTACTTTCTCTATAATTGGGGA